>NC_058083.1:6833746-7190255 GCF_014858855.1 Bufo gargarizans
TTTCCATATACCTGTGTCCACAAAATTACTGCTTGAGGGTGATATACCAGCTTAAATTAACAACTGATTGAGTCCTGCCATATATAAGCTTCCGCAAAATAGTGGTAGAGGTTTTCCATATACCTGCGTCCACAAAATACAGATTGCTGGTTTTGATATACCTGCTTCAACAACTGATTGAGGCCTTCCATATATCAGTTTCCACAAATACTGCTCTTCTCTAGGGACTTTGGCACAGGATCATTTTGAAAATGACAGGCAGAGGAAGAGGCAGGCCGTTCCGCAGGGGTGGTAGGGGTCAGGAAGGTGCACCAGGCCGGAGCCTAAGTGGGAAGTTGGAGAAGGTGCGTGCGATTATGTCAAAGGACGCACCACAGTTGGTTGAGTGGCTCACTCGGCCTTCTGCTTCTGCACCCTCCTCATCCTTTTAATCTGCACCATCCTCACTCTCTGCTGTGTGCACCCCCAAAGACACCACCACCACCACCACCATAACCCCTCTACTCGAGTCAGAGGAATTATTTTCCCATCCATTACCTTACTGATGCGCAGCCATTCTTTGCATCGGATGAGGAAGAGGAGGTAGCAATGGCCGCCACCCAACGGTCTAAGGACAGTACCCAGATCAACCCAATGAGGGTGGTCCCCGCTGTTGCTGTCTACTCCAAGATCGCTAATGTCAGCAGTGGTGAAGGTGACGATGATGATGTGTCAATGAACGTCACATGGGTGCCCACAAGAGAGGAAGAGGGTAGTTCAGAGGGAGAGATGGAGCAGCAGATAGGGAGGAGGAGAAGCAGGCAGAACTCGCAGTGCACAGGAGGCAAAAAGCAGACTGCAAATGTATCTGGAGCGAGCCATCCAACATGCACAGTCACATCTTGCTCTCCCAGAACGCCGGCACATGGCTCCGCAGTGTAGGCTTTTTTGAACGTGTCAGCTGCTGACAATAGTGCTGCCATCTGTAGCCTGTGCTGTCAACGCATAAGTCGCAGTAAGCCCAACACTCACCTAGGGACGACTGTCTTAAGAAGGCACCTGGCCTCCCATCACCGAGCCCAATGGGAACAATGCCGTCAGAACCCACAAAGTCACACTCCCGGCGCTCCACGTCCTGTCTCTTCTCCTTCTACTTCTCGTTCTCCTTTCTCCTTCTATTTGTTCTCCACTCCACCTTCCACTGTGCAGTCGTCGCGTTTATCAGATAATCCTCTTGCCCAACGGCTAACCACTTGCTTGTCGGAACTCCTAGCCCGCTAACTACTGCCATATAAATTGGTGCACTCGGAGTCCTTTAGAAAATTTGTGGAAATTGGCACACCGCAATGGAAGGTCCCCAGAAGGAAATATTTCTCCCAGAAGGGCATTCCTTAACTATATGGCCACATTCAGCGGCAAGTTAATTTATCTCTGGCACACAGTGTCGGTGCCAAGATGCATCAGACCACAGACATGTGGTCTAGCAAACACAGGCAGGGAAGGTACATAACTTTTTCTGCCCACTGGGTGAACCTTCTGACGGCCATCAAGCATGTTACCCTTGGCACCCGTGTGTATTTGGTGTTACCGCCACGGATTGCATGCAGGCCTGACTCTCCTCCTCCTCCTACTCCATCCTCTCTCTCCTCCACGGCTGACTCCTCCTTTTCCACTTCTACCGCCTCTTCCGCTGCACCCCCAAGCCCCCCAAAACCTATTTGACGTGCTAGGTGAGACATTGCCATGCTGTGCTGCGGCTGTTGTGCCTGGAAGCCAAGAGCCACACCAGTCCTGCACTGCTTTCAGCTCTGCGGTCACAGGCCAATCAGTGGCTAACCCCGCTCAATTTGACAGTTGGTAAAGTGGTGTGCGACAACGGTGCCAATCTGCTGAGCTCGCTGAAACAGGGCAAAATTACACATGTGCCATGCATGCCACACGTCCTGAACTTAGTCGCTTAGTCGTGCAGCGATTCTTTGCCAAATACCCTGGGGTCCAGGATGTTTTGCGGTAGGTTAGGAAAATCTCATTTTAGAAGATCTTACACGGCCATGGCTCGCCTTGCTGACGTTCAGCGGTGACACCATCTGGCCGTCAGATGTCTGATTTGTGACTGCCCGATGCGCCGGAACTCCACCTTGTATATGCTTGGTAGGCTGCTCCTGCAGCAACGTGCCATTAACGACTACCTGTACGAACTCTGCAGCAGGACAGATTCTGGGGAGCTTGGTTTCTTTTCACCGTGCCAGTGGCTGCTCATGCGCGACGCATGCAGACTTCTACGGCCATTTAATGAGATCACCAAACTGGTTAGTCGCAGCCAGGGATCCATCAGTGACATTGTACCTTACACCTTCTTTCTGGAGCGTGCATTGTGTCGTATCATTGATGAAGCCGTCGAGGAGCAGGAAGATGTGGAAGTCGCAATGCTGAATTAGTTCCCAGGGGAGGCTACTCCATCTGAAACAAGTCATCAGGAGTCTGAACAGGAGTCAGGTGAGGATGGTGGCTGGGGGGAGGAGGAGCAGCAAGAGCAGGGTTTGAGGGGGGGCTTTAAACTTTTCAGGGATCCCTTGTGTTGTCCGTGGCTGGGGGGAGGAGACCGAGGACGACATTCTCCTTAGCGATGAGCAGGAGCCAGGGTGCTCTACCACTTCTAGTTTAGTGCAAATGGGGGCCTTCATGCTCCAGTGTTTGAAGAGGCACCCCCATATAAAAAGCACAAAGGTTAAGGACCTGTACTGGGTGGCAACGTACTTAGACCTCCGGTATAATCACAAAATGGCCGACATGTTACCAGCATCACAGAGGACTGTCAGAATGCAGCATTTCCAGGCCTTGCTGCGAGAGATGCTGCATTCTGCTGTTGCAGGCACTAGCAAAGGAATTTCCACCCACAGTGAACAGGTGCGGGTACCAATCCTACTGCGCCTGCAAAAAGAGGGCGGTTTGAAGATGTGTTGGTCACTTCGGATGTGAGATCATTCTTGCAGCCAACACATCGACAGCCGCCCTCCAGATCCAGTCTCAGGGAACGCCTAGACCGGCAGGTGTCGGACTACATCGGGTTAACGGCCGATGTGGACGCTCTGAGAAGCGAGGAACCCCTGGACTACTGGGTGTGCAGGCTTGACCTGTGGCCAGAGCTGGCACAATTTGCCATGGAACTCTTGGCTTGCCCTTCGTCGAGTGTCCTGTCCGAAAGGACGTTCAGCGCAGCAGGGGGGATCGTGACCGATAAGCGCACTCGCCTAGCTCACGACAGTGTGGACTACCTCACATTTTTAAAAACGAATGAGCCATGGATCTCAGAGGAATTCAACACCTGTGACGACCACGTTTAATTGATCTTCCTCATGCCAGCCCACACATATCCGCCACCACCCAGAACAAAGAATGGTCCTTGCCTTATGTATATAAAGCGGCATAAAAGGCCTTTTATGTCAGGTAAATGCCTAATTTTTGGGGCCTATACTGGCCGACAGTTACATTTTTTATCTATAGTCACATAATCACACCCCTGTCTCACTCCTCTGCCCCTCATTATGGTGGAGTATGAACCGCATTCACTATAAGGACCTTCTAATGTCACAGGGTCATGTGACTGTGCCCCCACCCCGTACTGTGCCCCCTTATATACTGCATTGTGCCCTCTTACCACACCCTGTGCAGTGCCCCTAGTCATTCCCTGTACTGTGCCCTCTTATACCCTTTTATCCGGTCACGGTAAGGCGGTGGTATCTAATAACTGGATGGCCATAACTGTATCCCTTTCCCTGCCCATGCTATCCTTTTTTAAACCTGGCATGAGCGGGAAAATATGCAGATTGCGGTGCTAAGGACCTTTGCGCCACATTCTGTGTCAGAAATACACCTAACATAGACGTATTTCTATATAATCAATGACCCCCTAATTGTATTATTATTCGGGGGTAGGGCTAATATCTTTATATTACATAGATTCTAGTGTATTATACTGTGCCCTGTATTTCCCAGTAGAAAATGATCCTTGGGAAACACTGTCCTCATCCCTGACCACCAGGACCAGGTAGCGCTCTGTCAGTACATGGCGGCCTCCCCTGTCTGCCACGCTGCTCCGCTGTGTACTGGCGCTTATTCTGACACTAGGGCTGGGTTCACATCCTATTTTTGCCATCCATTTAATGTATACCAAAAATGTATGCGTTAACAGATGCCTCAGACTAATGCCGTACAGTGGCGTCCGTTCACCATACAGTTCCATGGTAGAAAAAAAAAATGGTTAATGTTTGCATTTTTTTCATGGACTCTGCAGGATACAAAAACGTGGAGTGCTGCACATTTGTATACATCAAACCGATAGGAAATAAAACATTTCTAGGCACCAGCAGGGCACATTTTTGAGAGTTTCCCTTTAAGACGCATAAAAATGGCCCCTAGTTAAAATACATATTTTTTGTGGGAATTTTTGCCAATGATCCCCCTCTGGTATGTCACTGCCCGTGTTGTGGGGCTATTTGCGCACTCATAGTTTGTATTTGTTGGCTGCAAAAATATGACCTGATAGTTTTTAAGGTTCGCCTGCTATTAAAGTCAATGGGCGCGATGCGAACGCGCAGTTCGCGTACATTTGATCGCGCACAGGCGTTCGCGTATCGTCCTGGCCGATGTTCATCCATCACTATATATATATATATATA
Organism: Bufo gargarizans; assembly: GCF_014858855.1. Lineage (NCBI taxonomy): Eukaryota > Metazoa > Chordata > Amphibia > Anura > Bufonidae > Bufo > Bufo gargarizans. Next base: position 6,838,405 of record NC_058083.1, read on the forward strand.
TATATGGATGAAACATGGACAGCACTCCAGGTAAAAAATGGTGGTGTTTTATCCATCCACATGGGTGAATAAAACACCACCATTTTTTACCTGGAGTGCTGTCCGTGTTTCATCCTTATTTCGACGGGGTAAGCTGCTACATCCCTGGACTTAGCACCCTTTCTGTGTTTTCTCTGGTGCCGCCATCATTTTTCTTTTTATATATATATATATATATATATATATATATATATATATTTTATCAAGAGAATAATAAAAGCTACATTTTAATAGGCCAGTTTCCTATATAGCAGTCAGTGATACTGTTGGTTTGGACTTTTGGCCGAGAAGATAATTGTAATGTCAGTGATACTCTCCATACAATATATGTAACCAGCAAAAAAGTCCAGTTTTCCCCACTATGTACACATCCGTCTCTGGATTACGTAGCTTTATATGTTGCAGTTGCATTCTTTAGATTTAGGAGCTATTACCTCTATGGGACCAAATCTACATAAGATAGATGTTGTCTCTTCCTATTGCCGTCAGTCACCTCCTCTGTTTAACTACTGCAATGTATCATGTGAACCAGTGACATTAGATTACGATCTGTCTCTGTCTTATCCCTATTGGCAATTCCACCTTAAAGACGACCTGTCACCTCTCCTGACATAGCTGTTTTTGTAACTACTTAAATTTCCCACGTATTAACAATTCCAGAGCATCTATTCTTATGACTCTATAATGTGCTATTCCTTTATTGAATATGAATTGCCAGCAGTTTGCAAAGAAGGTCCAGATGGGTGTTACCACTTTAGGGGATTGTCCCTGCACAGTCTGACACTAACCAATCAGTGCTGCCAGTGCCAGACTGTGCATGACCCCCCCCCCCCCCAACTGTTAAGAGCTAGCTTGACCTCTACTGCAAACTGCACTTTATTCACAAATTTATATTGAAGGAATAATAGAGGAATGGCACAACAGAGCGTCATAAGAATGAATACTCCAAAATTGTTATTTCATGTGAAATGCAAGTAGTTACTAAAACAGACATGTTCGAGGAGGTTATCTTTAAATCCATGTCCATGAGCTGAGCAGGTAACATGGTGGATCGTGCCTTTTATCACATTGGCAAGTCAGCTCCTGGGCAAATAAAGCTGCCAGTACACATTAGCCTATAGTTGTGATGGCTATCCTCTGGCACTCCAGCTGTGGTAAAACTACAACTCCCAAGATGCACACTTGCTTGGCTTATTTCAGAACTCCAGAAATGAATGGAGCAGACTGGGAGTCGTAGTTTGACCACAGCTGGAGTCCCGGAGGTTAGCCATTACTGGCCTGTAGACAGTGTTCTTTGACTTCAGATTTAGGGTTAAGGGTTGAGGTTGATCAAGCATGCTGGAAAAATGTCTGGCAAATAGCTTGTCTACTTCTTCCCATTGAAATAAACATGCATGCTCATGGAAGGTTGCAGGAAGTACCTGTTGGCCAAACAAGTATCCATTGCTGGTATCACATTGTCTTTAAATTATCGATGTATCAGTAAGTACAACAGCACAGAAGTCCTTAATTTCCTTGCTGCCGCTTCAGGTGTCTGCACCCAATCATGATGTACGCTGCACCAACATGGTGGACAACATTGGTCGTGGCTTTCTGTCTAGAGACCTCCAATTACTACTAGAGATTTAAAGTCTTCATAGTCACTCAGTGGTAAACTTAATACCAAGCCACCCCATCCGTCACCTACATGGCATGACCTTGCTATATGGAAGGTCCACCACTTAACAACCACCATGAAAAAATAGTAAAAATTTAAATCTTTAAGAAGATCCTATTATCAATGATTGTATGGCTAGTTCTGATGACCAGAGCTTTGTCTCCTAGCGGGCATAATTATAAGGTGTAAGCAGGGAACCAGTGCACACATGAGACATGACCTGCAAATTAATCCAAAAATACATTATAAAAATGAAATTAAAATGATAAATTAAAGGAACTTAATTTTTTCGCAGGTGAAATTAAAGCAATTTTGAAGACCATCTGATAACCTGAGGGAGAACATCCAAAAGTCAATAGGACATCTGTGTCTTACTGTTCTTCAAATATTATAGGATTCTTTTTTTTCTTTGACATTTTAATTAATAGCCTTGGGATGTTCTTTGGTGAGGCCAGTTTTCTTTAATTCTGATGACACAATCTGAAGAACATAACACAATTACAGGAAACGAGAAGTGTGTTACTCTGGTTATAGATTGTCAATATCTCCAGCGCTCTTGCTTGGTTTTTCTAAATCCCTCTATAAACATGTCCTACAATGTATGAAAGAACATCTAAAATAGATATAAAGAGATTTGCTACGGGTTCCAGCATCTGATGTCAAGAACAAAGAGTTTCAAGGTTTAGTGGCCTTCCAGCAGTCAGACACGGAGGACTTATGTATATGTACCATTATTCCTGGAGGATGCTACTACAATATTATAATATTAATTTATCCTATAAATCCATAGATTGCCAAATCAAGATTATCTGTTGTTAGTTGCCATACCCTGATGAATGGAACCAACAAAAACGTGACTGACTGCCAAGTATTAAAACCACACAGGATCTTTAAAAAAAAACACTGCTTTGTATTAAAGGGTTGGTTCCATTTAGAAAATCCATTCTGAAATACCAAATACTCCATAAGTGAATTTTGAGTAAATTGGGGCTTCTAATTTTAAAAGACCATCTCTAATTGTGCAAGAGCAGGTTTTCTATTCCTGGGCAAGTATTTAATTTAATAACAACTATGTAACACTTCATGTATCCTGTGGAGGCGCTGAAGTGAAATTTGAAACTTGAGTTCTGCAACAGTTTACACCTGATCATCAATGGTCCCTTGAGATGGATTATCCAAGTCCCTTTAAGATACTGCTGTCTGTGCAAGTATTGGTTAATATCTGAATAGGGCTTGATCTGAGCTTTGCTTCCAGGAAACAGTAGTTTTTACACTAACCAGTGTGCAATCATGTGTTGTAGGGTAAACTTCTAAATTATAGGAGTTAAGATAGATTATTAACTGTGTGTATGCCAACAAACCTTCCAACTGGCTGCAAAAGAAAGTGGCGTAAATCTGAGTGCAGCTCTGAAGTATTATGAATCTATTTCGGTGGACACCAGGTCAAAATTGATAATATGGTCCTGTAAAAATAGGGCTCTTGAAGGCGAATAAAAGACTGGACTAGAGGAAATAGTACAGTGGATAACTTTTTGCTGTGGTCACTTTAAGTTATTTCCTTACTAAAGATATGACCTGTGTTTGCAACGATAACAGCAGAGGTAATAAAACATGAAGGGAGTGATTTTTTTAATTTTATATTTTTATGTATTTTGTTGTTCCATACATCTAGATTAGAGTAGAAAATGACTCAACTTTCAGATAACCTTAATACTATTTCATTACGCAGACAATGTGTCTCCCTGGTTACAGACTACAAACAAACCCTCTGTAGTCTGATCCTGCTTCTGTTCCCTAATTTCTTGCCATTTTTTTTCTCTGCAGGCATGACTGACATGTAAAGCAGGATGGCAAACAATAAAACGTTCTTCACCCATGAGGGCTTAATCCCGGTATACAACAGGGAAGAAGACCTGTTTGAATCTAAGCTTTCAAAAGAAGCTGATATTATTGCTGGGTTATACCTGCTGATCATTGGTAAGTCAAGTATGCTATTGTGCCATGTTCTTGCTTTATTCACTATGCAAACTCTTCAGTACAACATAGATTCAGGAATTTGGAAGTTAATGTTTGTACTACAGACACACTTGCTTGGAGTTAACTTTTTATTGCATTTCATTGCATCAAGTTAAGCTAAAGTATCACCAAGCATTTATGTGCAATTCCAAGCCTAGCCACACTGTGTGCTGTTGAGCAGAAGCATGTCCATGCGCAATGCTCTTTTTGCGATGGGCTTTCATGTTGGTGTATTACAAGTATAGGAAGTCCATGAAGAATTTCATTCTTGTAGGCCATTATGGATATTGAAAATCTAAAAGATTGGTTTAGAAATCACATACATGCTTTACCATTCTTCCAAGCAACTTCTCCAGTACAGCTGAGACCTCTTACACTTCCCGCATTGGACATTGCCTTTTTGTTAGATGGATCTCCTGAAAATTAGCTGCTCCTGGTCCATGAGATGTAATCTGTAGGGCGATCTGGCAGCAAGTTTCCAGCTTCCCTGCATTGCCACTACAGGGGAAAAGGGGTACTGCAATTTTTTTTCTATTGAAATCAATGGTCTGTCCATAATACACAGCCACCTAGAATGAGAAACACTCTTTATAATCAGTAATGACTAATCACAATTCTCATATCTAGTCTTCTTGTCACGTAGGAAAATTTTATAGGAGTGGCTGTTGGACCCGCTCATTATATTCACAACACTTTTTCCCTTACTGGGCTAATTCCACAGCCCCAGAAGAGCAAACCACTGGAGCCGACAATGCACTTCAACCATCACCCCAAAGGCGGCGATTGTTCCTCACAAGCAGTAAGGTATTGTCTAGAAGTCGGAAAGGTTGCCCGATGGTTAGGGCATGGTATATATAAAGCTGATCAGATGCCTAAGACCAGACATACAGTTAATGGAGCTTTTGCTGGGATTTACTTCACAAGCATAAATCTATGGCGACTGTCCATAAACTTCAAGCTGACTTGGACACTCTTGAGTTTTTGGGCATCCACTTGGCAAATGAGGCTCAATGTCAAATATGATGCACTAAATGCAGCAGTATTTGTTTGCAAAAAGACGACATTTATGCTGGAAACCCTCCGGATCCCCATTGGATCCTATTATAGTCAACGGAGATACGGTGGTGCCTGGCGATGTCCGGCTAAGCCGGATACAGTAATTCCAGTAGTCAGTTCTTCTGCCTTAACAGAGATGTGAATGTAGCCTAGGTCCACTGCTTATTGCCATGGGTGAGGAAAGGGTTTCCACTAGAATAATTACATGTTGAGGATGTGCTCTCTTTAGTTTTGTCGTTAAGTAAACTTTTATTTGTATAGTCTATTCACAGAGTATTATGTTCTCGCAATAGAAACATTAGCCATATGGAATTGCCTCTAGCTTGTAGCATTATTACTTTCTGCTGATGTCCTTTTTAGCTTCATAATAGGAAGGTAAGTGACAGGTAATTGCTATGATTAACACACCATATTTTCTTCTAAACCCCCCCCAATTCTGCCCCAATTTCCAACTCTAACAACGCTGGATGTTCGCAAGACCTTAGAACTGGACTTCACCGACAGCAGTCATTAGCGATGAGCAAAGTTTTAAAAAAATAGATTTTTTTTCTGCTTTGCAAGAAATTCGACTTGTTACAAATTACTTCGCAAAGAATCGAATTTCATTGTATGGAGCGGGCGCAATGACAGGGAAGGGTCGCCCCCCATTTAACCCCTCAGATGCCACTTTTAATGCTGATCGTGGTATCTGAGAGTCACATTCAGCCTATCAGGGGGTTAAAAAAAATACATATTCACCTCATCCACTTGATCGCGGAGAGGCTGTCACAGCCATCTTGATTGAAGAAAAAGTGCCAATTCTATTGTGCGCTGACTTGTGACGTCATTGCCTCATCACACTAGGCGGGCGCGGCTCCGTCAACAGTGACATTGTCATTTCAGGAAAAATGGATTCGTTGCCATGAAGCGCCAAGAAATTTGGATTTCTGGCGAATCAAATCTTTCCTTCGCTCAATACTAGTAGCCACCTTTCCCAAGTACTAACAGTGTCTCCCCGCACTCAGATACCCCCAGGACTTACAGTACGGCTGAACTACACAACAGTCAGACGAACAACAAATATGAAGTAAGGTATCAATACTGGCAGACAACAATATACTGAAATGAACTCCAACCCAAGGGCCACAGGCGGTAGAAGCGGGATGTAATGACATTCAGTTTGCAAACAGATGAAAGACAGTGGACGGAAATAAAGATGTCATGAAATGATCTTGCTCTGCAAACAACCCAGCAACGCAGTCAAAGCAAATCAGAAACCAACCTCAAACTTCGCTGCAGACAACAACAACAAAAGGGACAACAAATGCCAAGATACACTGATAAATCCCAACCTAGGTTGTGACAAGACCTAGGTAGTGAATCTGGGAAGAAATGCACAGAGCATACACTATCCCCAGCAACCACAAGAAAAAAGCCTGCAAATAAAAAGGCTAAGCAATCAACAACTCCACCCAAAATTAACTAGGTCAGCCTAGGAGATAATGTAACCCAGATTCAAAAGGCACAATTCGGCTCTTTGTGGGCAAAGCTATGAGTGCTCTGACTTTGTACTAATTTGTACTACTTTACAATTGCATGTATTTAGGTGAAAGCTACACAGCCACTTTGGTCTCCTTACTACATGGACATCTATTGACTGTGGCATATGACACAACCGGGATACGGCAGTCACCCAAAATCCAAAGTTGTGCATGACTTTGCAGTCAAAAAACGCAGTGTAAGGCCTCATGCACAAGGCCGTTGTTTTGGTCCGCATCCGAGCCGCAGTTTTGGCGGCTCGGGTGCTGACCCAGTCACTTCAATTGGGCCGCAAAAGATGCGAACAGCACTCTGTATGCTATCCGCATCCGTTGCTCCGTTCCGTGGCTCCCGGAAAAAAAAAAATAACATGTCTTATTCTTGTCCGCCCTTTTCGGACAAGAATAGGCAGTTATATTAAAGGCTGTCCGTGCCATTCCGCAAATTGCAGAACATACACGGACCGCACAACGCACAACGGTCGTGTGAATGTAGCCTAAGTCATGTGTGGCTGTGTTTTGATTTAGCAGTTTTTTCGCAACTCTAAAGTAGTCACACTAAAGCTGTGCAAATTATGCAGAATTTTTGGTTGAGGAGTCTTGATGTCTCGTTACCAAAGCCTTCGTCAGTGATAATTATTCTCATGTGTATTTAGGTACATGCTTATGCTTTGTCTAACTGGAGCCCTTCTCTAGATTTCAGTATAGAGTTCCAAGGTCACTTGTTGCCCCCCTGAAGGAAATATCTAGAGATGAAGCAAAGTATTTGAAAATTCAATTCGGCTGCTTCGCCAAATTTTACAAAAAAAATTTGCTTTGCCCTGAAGTGCATTTCTTTGTAAGCAGTGGGTACAATGACAGGGAGCGGTGATTGCTCCTCTCCCCGTCATTATACCCCTCAGATACCTTGTTCATACATGATCGCGGCATCTGTTGTAAATAACAGTGTAAAATGAAAATCCAACTTACCCGATCCATTTGTTCGCAACGGGCCGGCCGCTGACATCTTGCTTGAAGATCTGGCACGGAAACATCACCGCATGTGGGATTTCATGCAATATTTTCAAGCAAGATAGCAGCGGTCGGCCCGTTGTGGGCAAATGGATCTGGTAAGTATGATTCTTTTTGTTTTTGACACTATTTCAGGTTAAATTGATTTGCTACCACGAAAAGTGAAGAAATTTGGCGTCGCAGCGAATCGAATTTATCCGGAAACCACTGAACAAAAAAATTAACTTTGGATATGGTCTTTCCCTACTGCTGTACTTATGTGGTTATGACACGGGTCTAGTCTATATATGTCTTCAGTAATTATTTCAGGAACCAGATGTTTTTTTTTCCTCTTTCAGGCGTCCTATCTACGCTTGGGAACGGATATGTATTATTTATGGCTTGTAGGAGAAAGAAGAAGCTCAGACCAGCGGAAATCATGACCATAAACTTAGCCATCTCTGACCTGGGAATTTCAGGTAATCACTGTTTAACGATTGGTTGAAAAGCATCGGCCAGCAGGAGCAACCCTATTGAATCAAGCAAACTGCCTGGTATGGTTGGTCCTGCTGATTCAGATGATACCAAGGATCAGGTTGTAATAGCTTGGAGCACCTCAGCTGCTCTGCTTTTCACCTTTGCCTTTCCCCCTTCTCCTTCATTGACGGGGCCCGGCATTATTGCTGTTCTCTTGCTTGCCCCTGTAATTGCACACATGTCCTGTTAAATCGCCAGTCAGTGCATGCGCAGTACATCCCTGTCAGCTCACTGTTATCGTGCCTGGCCCTGTGATGCCACGCATGCACCGTGAATCTTCAATCAGCGCATGCGCAGCACATCTCTCGGCTTTCCCTGATGCTGAGATTCTGACTGTCATACGTCAGTTGAAGATTAACGGCACATGCGCGGGATTACACGGCCAGGGAAGAGGACAGTGAGAATGTCTGACCCTGGCTTTGAGTCTATGGCCTGTAGACTTCTTTTGGTCCCGTATTATAGCTTCGTACAACTTAAAGGCTGCACTGTGCCATAATATGGTATACGCACAAGCCTTTGCAGAGACACGATTTTTCTTTGCTAGGGAGATGCAATTCAAGTGCCAATTAGTGCTGGGATTTCCTGCTGGGAGAGGGGGGAAGAGAGCTAATTCACTCTTTTGGATTTAAATAACCAAGATGTTCACGTGACTCCTACATAGTTACTATATTGTACATTTTTATAGAAAATCCAAGCCATTTAACAGGATGATCTTGAGAGCCACCACCCAGCTAAATGACATTGTCCTCCTAACTTGAATTCATTATTTCAGCGCTGGTCACGTGCAGTAAGTCAGTATGAAGCCGGAGATCACAGCATTGTCAGAAGGTCTGTGACTTCTATTGATCCAATATTCACCTCCCATCACCCGAGCACAGCGGCTCATGCGACCAGCGTGTTGTCTCCGAGGAACACAAGCTAATTTGTCAGTTTATTAAGCAATTTGTCTAGTAATTAAGAGAATGGAATGAGATAGTCAAAGCTCTGAGAGGAACGGAGAACATATCTAATCTCAGAGCAATTATCTGCCTCTGTCAGCCCCGTTTAAGGGGATGCCGCTTTAGAGAATTCCTATTGGTAAGCAAGATCCCCTGATAATATGACAATCACGGATTTTCCTGCTGTTGAGACTGCTAGCTGTCATGTCATCTATAAAAGGCAGGGGAACCTGCCAGCGAGTGTTCAATTCCCCTGCAGTGCCACCACAAGGGAAATGAAATATTACATCATTTTCATTGAAATCAATGAGGTGTGTGCGTAAAGAATGGACATGTCAGGTCCTCCAAGCCAGGAGATAACATTTTCTTGAGGTCCATTGTAAATTGTCATTTTAAAACAGACAGGCCCATTAGTTGTGTGGTGAATGTGAAATATGTTTGTGCATCCCCTGGCTTGGTGATAATGGCATATTTGGATGGGAATTAGATTCAGTGCTACCAAACATACAGGAATATACAGCACTACATACCTATTATATGCAGTGATGTGTCCTCTGATGTAGATGTTCTCTTTCCTTATCTTCTCCTTTGGGAGCAGACCACCATGATGACCTCTTTCAGCCACATGACCTTTCAGCTACATGATCTGCCCCTCTGCTGGTGCCTCAACAGTGTTTTCCTGTAGCTACCCCAATAATGTGCCCTTGTGCTGCCCTATGCCTCCAAATACTTTAGTGCATAAATAACAGTACCATATAGATAGTCCCCCACATACTTATAGTGCTACCAAAAGTCCCAGCAATTATAATTCTCTCTAGTGCCCTCATAACTAATAGTGCCCCCTAGAGTGATAATGCTCCCTGAGAGTGCCCTAATTATTAGTAATGCCCTCCATATTGTGCCTAATAATAATAGTAATGCCTCTCATAGTAACACCAGTAGTAATAATGCCCCAAAGAGCCCCCAGTAGTAATAAGGCCATCCAAAGTGCTATCAGTAGTAATAATGCCCCCTATAGTGCCCCAGTACTGAAAATGCCCCCTATAGTGCCCCAGTACTGATAATGCCCCCTTATAGTGCCCCCTGTAGTTGTAATTCCCTAGTAGTTATAACATCCCTTTGTAATTCCCCAATAGTTATAACATCCTCAGGTAGTGTCCCCAGTAGTAATATGGCCCTCTATAGTGCCCCAGTAGTTATAGTATCCCCCTTTAGTGCCCCCAGTAGTTATAATGCCCCAGTACTTATAATGTCCTCCTATGGTGCCCCCAGTAGTAATATGGCCCCTCTATAGTGCCTTAGTACTTATAATGTCCCCTTGTAGTGGCCCAGTAGTTAGAATGCCCCAGTACTTACAATGTCCCCCTGTAGTGCCCCCAGTAGTAATAATGCCACTCTATAGCTCCCCAGTAGTTATAGTGTCCCCAACTAGTGGCCCCAGTAGTTATAATCAGTGTTCCCTCTAAGCCTTGGCAGCTGCTGAGCGGGGTCAGCTCAGAGCTGGGCACAGCGCCATCGAAGGTGGGCGATAGGAAAACCTAGGATAATTGTCACATCAAAGAGCATACAGTGTAACCCCTGTGCCATCCCGTACAATACGGTGTAACCCCTGCACCATGCTATGTAATATACAGTATAATTCCTGCACCATGCTATACAGAATACATTATAATCCCTGCACCATGCCGTACAATATATAGTATAGTTAATACACCATGCTGTGTAATATATATTATAATCCATACACCATAGTGTACAGTATACAGTATAATCCCTTCCCCATGCCGTATGATATACAGTATAGTTCATATACCAGTGGGCTTATGCCTTTTGATCAAAACGTACCCTAATGCCTCTTGTACAGCATGTAGTATGGGGGGCTGTACACTTTAATATTGCACTGAGAAGCGAGTTTAATTAGCTCTAAGCATAGCATTGTGTATGTGCGATCCAGTTCTGTTTCTCCCCTTGGTATGCACCATGCTGTACAATATGCATTATAATCCATACACCATGCTGTATAATATACGGTATAACACCTACACTGTGGGGTTATTGTGTATATTGTACGGCATAGTGTATGGATTATACTGTATATTGTACAGCATGGTGCATACCAAGGGGAGAAACAGAACTGGATCGCACATCCACAATGCTATGCTTAGAGCTAATTAAACTCGCTTCTCAGTGCAATATTAAAGTGTACAGCCCCCCATACTACATGCTGTACAAGAGGCATTAGGGTACGTTTTGATCAAAAGGCATAAGCCCAGTGGTATATGAACTATACTGTATATCATACGGCATGGGGCAGGGATTATACTGTACACTATGGTGTATGGATTATACTGTATATTGTACAGCATGGTACAGGGCTTATAATGTATACTGTAGTCATCTATAGTGCTATTCATTTTAGCACGGTAATGTATAGCTCCATCACGCTGTTGTTCTTGGCAAGATTAAATTACATGGTAGATGGGAATGCTACAGGTGATGGCACTGTATATGGGGTGCTATAGGCGATGGCACTGTAGATGAGGGTCCTTTAGGTGAGGGCATCATAGCGGAGGGCAGCACCAGGAACCAAAAGGATGAAACAAGTGTAACCTGCTGTAAATGTAACGCAGCCACAGCTGTGGACATGTTCGAGTGTATCAGCTAAACCAAATAACAAGAGTCTGTAAGAAGAAAAGCTAAGAAGTGTGAGGGGTTAATGTCTGACAACCCTGTGTGATCTGGGGTATCCCATGGTATTATATTGCTGCAGTATGTGGGGTCCCAGACTCCCAGGGGGCCCCTGGACCCCGAGCCTCAGATGGATACATTTCTGCGCAGTCTATTATGCCCTTGTGAAAACCCATGAGTTCAAATAATGTCTTTGCTGAGCTTTTACCAATGGGTTACCCTGACAGTAAAACCACTCTAGCCTCTAAGATGACGCCGCTGACGTTACCTCGCCTGGCTGCTGCGTGCTCAGTCCAGTCCTCCTCTCTCCTCTTCCGGTCAGAAAAAGGAGGAGCCGCAGCAGTAGAGCGGTAATATGTGTAGGCGGCGCCACGCTGAGCCTCAGTCACAGGTCGTATTGAAAACGTCATCTTGAGTGTGGGCATTAGTGTGGGCATTAGTGTAGGCATTTTGCCGGCGGCAGGGTGAGCGGGTGCTGAGCGGACATGAGCGGAGGCACAATAGTTGCTGCGCGGTCGCGCACCCGCGCAGCTTAGAGGGAACACTGGTTATAATTCCCCCTGTATTCACCCAGTACTTATGTCCTCTTGTAGTGTCCCCAGTAGTTATACTGCCTGTGTTAGGGTGGCCAGAGGTTTTAGGCAGAACAGTCCGGTTTTCAGACTCCCTGTCCTCCATCAGGCGCAGGGCCTGGACGGACACAGGGATGTTCTTTTGAACAGCTCACTCTTAGACAGCAGCCCTGTGCTGTCTGAACGTGAGCTGCAGGGAGAAAGTCACCCTCCCTCCCATCCCTGCAGCTGACATGAAGTTGATTTTACCTCAATTTTTCAAATCCCCGTCGGCTGCGGAGTGGGAGAGGGCATGGCCTAACCGGATTGGGCGTGGCTTAGCAGAGCCAGGGGCGGGGGTTTTACAGTCCGTCTTTTCGTGGTGGCCTGAGTGGCCACCCTAGCTTCTGTGTATTGCCTCAAAGTGACATAGGAAAATATACTCACCTGAGTTGCCTGCCTCCTGGTACCAGCGGTCGCTATGAAGTAGTTGTGACTTCTGTGTCCTGGCGTGATGACATCATTGTGACCACCTGAGACCCAGCGCAGTCTAAATTTACTTCCATGGGTGGTAAAATTAGTGTCATTCTGGCTTCTGATGGAGCCTAGCTGATTTGTTTAAGGCAGCAACAGCAAAGAATATTAAAAAAACACTCACTGTGCTATTTCAGCATTACGTGGAGGTATCGAAGTAACACTGCATTACCAACCGATACCACATATGGATGCATGATCTCTTACACAGGCATTGGCCTATGCAGTCTATTCCTTAAATAGTCTAACGTGTCTTACTCAATTTATTATGGCCAGAGATAGTTTAATCCTCTCCTCCAGTCATTTATAATAACATTGCAATCCTTCCATCTGGATTTTACATATTAAATACAGCAAGAAGTCAATCAGAATGGTTTATTGCAACCACAGATATTTTTGAGGCCTCTCCAGTGACTTTAGATCTCCTTGTGAACTTAATATATTGGTCAGCCCGGCGACTGGGTGTGCCCTGGGACGCGGCTCTCTCTGTCAGACATGCGGCTCGACTTCAGGCAGGGATATGACACACGTTGTATGGGCACCAAGAGGTGTTTTCTCAGCGGGACAGAGCCGGTTTTAGGTAGTGCTCATGTTTACATCTTCCCTAAATGCCGGTGATCACCGAGTGATACTCAAGGTGAGTCCCTTTATATGTGAGACACTAAGGTGGATATATGTGTGGTACGGTTAAGGCGGGCATTAAACTCCTAAACTAACTATATGGGGATGAGGCAGCAAAATATGTAAGAGTTTTCTTTTCCACTGCGAAAGAAGACTGCTGGACCCCCAAACTTGTTTCATGAAATGCTTGCGATCAAAGATTGCAGTAGGCCCGCTACGTACGGTTAATGTGAGTATCGGATGAATGGTGATATGGCTGTCAATCCTGTCAATTTCTTGCCCATGATCGGGGGAGAGAGCGCGGGGCACATGCTCGCTCCCCGGAGGCCGCCCGGGCTGCGGGCCCCTTACCTTTTTTTTCCCCTGTATAGACAACAACATGTCAAGTGGGATGTTTTGTGTGTTTGTTTTGCCGTATTAGGCTGTGGATGACGGACGTATCCCGCATTTCCCCCAGCAAGTGAGATCTCCATTTGTATTCTTGATGTCTCCATAAGCATGGATACTTGTATGAAATTGTTCTTAATCATGTTGCAAATTACAAATTTCACGGACTGTAGGATTTTATAATATTATAATTGTAATATGGATATGAATTTTTGTATTATAAACTAATAAAATATATTTAAAAAAAAAATATATAATATATTGGTCAGTTCTAGTAATTATTACAAAGGATTATATTAGAGTGCTATAGTGAATAACTAACCAGTACAATATTGCCATCTAGTGAAGAATAGAGGAATTACATACCTATAACCTCATTTTTGTTCTCACTGTAGCTAATGAAGAATGGATGTGTGTAGATGAGGGAATTGCTGAGCTGAGCTTTCTATACATTTTAATTGTGACATTGATACGGAGTCACTTATATTACACTAGTGACACATTTGCCAACATTTGCAGCCGGGAACTCTGCAGTGCATCTACGTATATAAATGAGACACCCACACAATCACATGGTCCTATCTACCTAGTGCCCTAATATTTAAAATTAGTTCAAGTCAGGAAGATGGGATGGGCATGGACACCACTGGACCCTAGTTATTTAATCCCTTCACCTCCCTAGACCAGCAGGTGGAGTTAAATCCATAACCACCACCATGAGTGTTCCTAACAACCCCTTTATCACCATAGACCATATTTTATGTACCAAATAATCCCTTCACCAATCTACACCTCTAGAGATATATATACACACACACACACACAGTATTTTCCATTTTACTGCCATAGACCACTAGGCATGTACCAATTAATCACTTTGCCAAACCAGACATCTAGAAATGGAATTAATCATACTAGGGATGTCTTCACCACAGTAGAACACTAGGAATTTACATGCAGTATTTTTCTCTTCACCCCCTATAGACCACCGGGGAGGTACTCTACCTATTAACTTCTTCACCACTCTAGACCATGAGGAGTGTGCATATTTTCCATTTCACAACTATAGATCGCCAAGGATGTACATATCTTCCTCTTTACCACTATAGACAATCAGGGATGTACTGTACCTATAAACTTCTCGACCACCTTAGACCTTATAGATAGGGATGAGCGAACTCGAACTGTATAGTTCGGGTTCGTACCGAATTTTGGGGTGTCCGTGACACGGACCCGAACCCGGACATTTTCGTAAAAGTCCGGGTTCGGGTTCGGTGTTCGTCGCTTTCTTCGCGCTTTTGTGACGCTTTCTTGGCGCTTTTTGAAAGGCTGCAAAGCAGCCAATCAACAAGCGTCATACTACTTGCCCCAAGAGGCCATCACAGCCATGCCTACTATTGGCATGGCTGTGATTGGCCAGAGCACCATGTGACCCAGCCTCTATTTAAGCTGGAGTCACATAGCGCCGCCCGTCACTCTGCTCTGATTAGCGTAGGGAGAGGTTGCGGCTGCGACAGTAGGGCGAGATTAGGCAGATTAACTCCTCCAAAGGACTTGATTAACTGATCGATCTGCAGCTGTGGATCATTGAGCTGCTGATCCTCAATTGCTCACTGTTTTTAGGCTGCACAGACCGTTTGTCAGTCACATTTTTCTGGGGTGATCGGCGGCCATTTTGTGTCTTGTGGTGCGCCAGCACAAGCTGCGACCAAGTGCATTTAACCCTCAATGGTGTGGTTGTTTTTTGGCTAAAGCCTACATCAGGGTGAAGCTGTCACACCAAGTGCATTTAACCAGCAATAGTCTGTTCATTTTTTGGCCATATACAAAATCAGGGGCAAGCTGCGCCTGTCACCAAGTGCATTTAACCCTCAATGGTGTGGTTGTTTTTTGGCTAAAGCCTACATCAGGGTGAAGCTGTCACACCAAGTGCATTTAACCAGCAATAGTCTGTTCATTTTTTGGCCATATACTAAATCAGGGGCAAGCTGCGCCTGTCACCAAGTGCATTTAACCCTCAATGGTGTGGTTGTTTTTTGGCTAAAGCCTACATCAGGGTGAAGCTGTCACACCAAGTGCATTTAACCAGCAATAGTCTGTTTATTTTTTGGCCATATCCCAGTCTAATTCTGTCACTAAATCCATACCGGTCACCCAGCGCCTAAATACTAGGCCTCAAATTTATATCCAGCTAAATCTGTCCCTAGTGCTGTAGCTGGGCGAGTTATTTAGTGTCCGTTCAAGCACATTTCTTGTTCTGGGTTGAAATACAATTCCCAATTTAGCAATTTCATAATTTAGTGGTTTCTGCTATATCAGAGCTATTTGAAATCTATCCCTAAAAGGGTATATAATATTCAAGGTGCACATTGGGTCATTCAGAATAACTTCACACACACCCGCTACTGTGTATTTCCAAGTCTAATTCTGTCACTAAACCCATACCTGTCACGCAGCGCCTAAATACTAGGCCTCAAATTTATATCCAGCTAAATCTGTCCCTAGTGCTGTAGCTGGGCGAGTTATTTAGTGTCCGTTCAAGCACATTTCTTGTTCTGGGTTGAAATACAATTCCCAATTTAGCAATTTCATAATTTAGTGGTTTCTGCTATATCAGAGCTATTTGAAATCTATCCCTAAAAGGGTATATAATATTCAAGGTGCACATTGGGTCATTCAGAATAACTTCACACACACCCGCTACTGTGTATTTCCAAGTCTAATTCTGGCACTAAACCCATACCTGTCACCCAGCGCCTAAATACTAGGCCTCAAATTTATATCCCGCTAAATCTGTCCTTAGTGCTGTAGCTGGGCGAGTTATTTAGTGTCCGTTCAAGCACATTTCTTGTTCTGGGTTGAAATACAATTCCCAATTTAGCAATTTCATAATTTAGTGGTTTCTGCTATATCAGAGCTATTTGAAATCTATCCCTAAAAGGGTATATAATATTCAAGGTGCACATTGGGTCATTCAGAATAACTTCACACACACCCGCTACTGTGTATTTCCAAGTCTAATTCTGGCACTAAACCCATACCTGTCACCCAGCGCCTAAATACTAGGCCTCAAATTTATATCCCGCTAAATCTGTCCTTAGTGCTGTAGCTGGGCGAGTTATTTAGTGTCCGTTCAAGCACATTTCTTGTTCTGGGTTGAAATACAATTCCCAATTTAGCAATTTCATAATTTAGTGGTTTCTGCTATATCAGAGCTATTTGAAATCTATCCCTAAAAGGGTATATAATATTCAAGGTGCACATTGGGTCATTCAGAATAACTTCACACACACCCGCTACTGTGTATTTCCAAGTCTAATTCTGGCACTAAACCCATACCTGTCACCCAGCGCCTAAATACTAGGCCTCAAATTTATATCCCGCTAAATCTGTCCTTAGTGCTGTAGCTGGGCGAGTTATTTAGTGTCCGTTCAAGCACATTTCTTGTTCTGGGTTGAAATACAATTCCCAATTTAGCAATTTCATAATTTAGTGGTTTCTGCTATATCAGAGCTATTTGAAATCTATCCCTAAAAGGGTATATAATATTCAAGGTGCACATTGGGTCATTCAGAATAACTTCACACACACCCGCTACTGTGTATTTCCAAGTCTAATTCTGGCACTAAACCCATACCTGTCACCCAGCGCCTAAATACTAGGCCTCAAATTTATATCCCGCTAAATCTGTCCTTAGTGCTGTAGCTGGGCGAGTTATTTAGTGTCCGTTCAAGCACATTTCTTGTTCTGGGTTGAAATACAATTCCCAATTTAGCAATTTCATAATTTAGTGGTTTCTGCTATATCAGAGCTATTTGAAATCTATCCCTAAAAGGGTATATAATATTCAAGGTGCACATTGGGTCATTCAGAATAACTTCACACACACCCGCTACTGTGTATTTCCAAGTCTAATTCTGGCACTAAACCCATACCTGTCACCCAGCGCCTAAATACTAGGCCTCAAATTTATATCCCGCTAAATCTGTCCTTAGTGCTGTAGCTGGGCGAGTTATTTAGTGTCCGTTCAAGCACATTTCTTGTTCTGGGTTGAAATACAATTCCCAATTTAGCAATTTCATAATTTAGTGGTTTCTGCTATATCAGAGCTATTTGAAATCTATCCCTAAAAGGGTATATAATATTCAAGGTGCACATTGGGTCATTCAGAATAACTTCACACACACCCGCTACTGTGTATTTCCAAGTCTAATTCTGGCACTAAACCCATACCTGTCACCCAGCGCCTAAATACTAGGCCTCAAATTTATATCCCGCTAAATCTGTCCTTAGTGCTGTAGCTGGGCGAGTTATTTAGTGTCCGTTCAAGCACATTTCTTGTTCTGGGTTGAAATACAATTCCCAATTTAGCAATTTCATAATTTAGTGGTTTCTGCTATATCAGAGCTATTTGAAATCTATCCCTAAAAGGGTATATAATATTCAAGGTGCACATTGGGTCATTCAGAATAACTTCACACACACCCGCTACTGTGTATTTCCAAGTCTAATTCTGGCACTAAACCCATACCTGTCACCCAGCGCCTAAATACTAGGTCTCAAATTTATATCCCGCTAAATCTGTCCTTAGTGCTGTAGCTGGGCGAGTTATTTAGTGTCCGTTCAAGCACATTTCTTGTTCTGGGTTGAAATACAATTCCCAATTTAGCAATTTCATAATTTAGTGGTTTCTGCTATATCAGAGCTATTTGAAATCTATCCCTAAAAGGGTATATAATATTCAAGGTGCACATTGGGTCATTCAGAATAACTTCACACACACCCGCTACTGTGTATTTCCAAGTCTAATTCTGGCACTAAACCCATACCTGTCACCCAGCGCCTAAATACTAGGCCTCAAATTTATATCCCGCTAAATCTGTCCTTAGTGCTGTAGCTGGGCGAGTTATTTAGTGTCCGTTCAAGCACATTTCTTGTTCTGGGTTGAAATACAATTCCCAATTTAGCAATTTCATAATTTAGTGGTTTCTGCTATATCAGAGCTATTTGAAATCTATCCCTAAAAGGGTATATAATATTCAAGGTGCACATAGGGTCATTCAGAATAACTTCACACACACGCTTCTGTGCATTTCCAAGTCTAATTCTGTCACTAAATCCATACCGGTCACCCAGCGCCTAAATACTAGGCCTCAAATTTATATCCAGCTAAATCTGTCCCTAGTGCTGTAGCTGGGCGAGTTATTTAGTGTCCGTTCAAGCACATTTCTTGTTCTGGGTTGAAATACAATTCCCAATTTAGCAATTTCATAATTTAGTGGTTTCTGCTATATCAGAGCTATTTGAAATCTATCCCTAAAAGGGTATATAATATTCAAGGTGCACATTGGGTCATTCAGAATAACTTCACACACACCCGCTACTGTGTATTTCCAAGTCTAATTCTGGCACTAAACCCATACCTGTCACCCAGCGCCTAAATACTAGGCCTCAAATTTATATCCCGCTAAATCTGTCCTTAGTGCTGTAGCTGGGCGAGTTATTTAGTGTCCGTTCAAGCACATTTCTTGTTCTGGGTTGAAATACAATTCCCAATTTAGCAATTTCATAATTTAGTGGTTTCTGCTATATCAGAGCTATTTGAAATCTATCCCTAAAAGGGTATATAATATTCAAGGTGCACATTGGGTCATTCAGAATAACTTCACACACACCCGCTACTGTGTATTTCCAAGTCTAATTCTGGCACTAAACCCATACCTGTCACCCAGCGCCTAAATACTAGGTCTCAAATTTATATCCCGCTAAATCTGTCCTTAGTGCTGTAGCTGGGCGAGTTATTTAGTGTCCGTTCAAGCACATTTCTTGTTCTGGGTTGAAATACAATTCCCAATTTAGCAATTTCATAATTTAGTGGTTTCTGCTATATCAGAGCTATTTGAAATCTATCCCTAAAAGGGTATATAATATTCAAGGTGCACATTGGGTCATTCAGAATAACTTCACACACACCCGCTACTGTGTATTTCCAAGTCTAATTCTGGCACTAAACCCATACCTGTCACCCAGCGCCTAAATACTAGGCCTCAAATTTATATCCCGCTAAATCTGTCCTTAGTGCTGTAGCTGGGCGAGTTATTTAGTGTCCGTTCAAGCACATTTCTTGTTCTGGGTTGAAATACAATTCCCAATTTAGCAATTTCATAATTTAGTGGTTTCTGCTATATCAGAGCTATTTGAAATCTATCCCTAAAAGGGTATATAATATTCAAGGTGCACATAGGGTCATTCAGAATAACTTCACACACACGCTTCTGTGCATTTCCAAGTCTAATTCTGTCACTAAATCCATACCGGTCACCCAGCGCCTAAATACTAGGCCTCAAATTTATATCCAGCTAAATCTGTCCCTAGTGCTGTAGCTGGGCGAGTTATTTAGTGTCCGTTCAAGCACATTTCTTGTTCTGGGTTGAAATACAATTCCCAATTTAGCAATTTCATAATTTAGTCGTTTCTGCTATATCAGAGCTATTTGAAATCTATCCCTAAAAGGGTAGATCATATTGAAGGTGCACATAGGGTCATTCAGAATAACTTCACACACACGCTTCTGTGCATTTCCAAGTCTAATTCTGTCACTAAATCCATACCGGTCACCCAGCGCCTAAATACTAGGCCTCAAATTTATATCCCGCTGAATTTGAATACAATACATTGGGCCAAATAATATATTTGTTGTTGTGGTGAACCATAACAATGAGAAAAACATCTAGTAAGGGACGCGGACGTGGACATGGTCGTGGTGGTGTTAGTGGACCCTCTGGTGCTGGGAGAGGACGTGGCCGTTCTGCCACATCCACACGTCCTAGTGTACCAACTACCTCAGGTCCCAGTAGCCGCCAGAATTTACAGCGATATATGGTGGGGCCCAATGCCGTTCTAAGGATGGTAAGGCCTGAGCAGGTACAGGCATTAGTCAATTGGGTGGCCGACAGTGGATCCAGCACGTTCACATTATCTCCCACCCAGTCTTCTGCAGAAAGCGCACAGATGGCGCCTGAAAACCAACCCCATCAGTCTGTCACATCACCCCCATGCATACCAGGGAAACTGTCTCAGCCTCAAGTTATGCAGCAGTCTCTTATGCTGTTTGAAGACTCCGCTGGCAGGGTTTCCCAAGGGCATCCACCTAGCCCTTCCCCAGCGGTGAAAGACATAGAATGCACTGACGCACAACCACTTATGTTTCCTGATGATGAGGACATGGGAATACCACCTCAGCATGTCTCTGATGATGACGAAACACAGGTGCCAACTGCTGCGTCTTTCTGCAGTGTGCAGACTGAACAGGAGGTCAGGGATCAAGACTGGGTGGAAGACGATGCAGGGGACGATGAGGTCCTAGACCCCACATGGAATGAAGGTCGTGCCACTGACTTTCACAGTTCGGAGGAAGAGGCAGTGGTGAGACCGAGCCAACAGCGTAGCAAAAGAGGGAGCAGTGGGCAAAAGCAGAACACCCGCCGCCAAGAGACTCCGCCTGCTACTGACCGCCGCCATCTGGGACCGAGCACCCCAAAGGCAGCTTCAAGGAGTTCCCTGGCATGGCACTTCTTCAAACAATGTGCTGACGACAAGACCCGAGTGGTTTGCACGCTGTGCCATCAGAGCCTGAAGCGAGGCATTAACGTTCTGAACCTGAGCACAACCTGCATGACCAGGCACCTGCATGCAAAGCATGAACTGCAGTGGAGTAAACACCTTAAAACCAAGGAAGTCACTCAGGCTCCCCCTGCTACCTCTTCTGCTGCTGCCGCCTCGGCCTATTCTGCTGCTGCCGCCTCGGCCTCTTCCTCCGCCTCTGGAGGAACGTTGGCACCTGCCGCCCAGCAAACAGGGGATGTACCACCAACACCACCACCACCACCTCCGTCACCAAGCGTCTCAACCATGTCACACGCCAGCGTTCAGCTCTCCATCTCACAAACATTTGATAGAAAGCGTAAATTCCCACCTAGCCACCCTCGATCCCTGGCCCTGAATGCCAGCATTTCTAAACTACTGGCCTATGAAATGCTGTCATTTAGGCTGGTGGACACAGACAGCTTCAAACAGCTCATGTCGCTTGCTGTCCCACAGTATGTTGTTCCCAGCCGGCACTACTTCTCCAAGAGAGCCGTGCCTTCCCTGCACAACCAAGTATCCGATAAAATCAAGTGTGCACTGCGCAACGCCATCTGTGGCAAGGTCCACCTAACCACAGATACGTGGACCAGTAAGCACGGCCAGGGACGCTATATCTCCCTAACTGCACACTGGGTAAATGTAGTGGCAGCTGGGCCCCAGGCGGAGAGCTGTTTGGCGCACGTCCTTCCGCCGCCAAGGATCGCAGGGCAACATTCTTTGCCTCCTGTTGCCACCTCCTCCTTCTCGGCTTCCTCCTCCTCTTCTTCCACCTGCTCATCCAGTCAGCCACACACCTTCACCACCAACTTCAGCACAGCCCGGGGTAAACGTCAGCAGGCCATTCTGAAACTCATATGTTTGGGGGACAGGCCCCACACCGCACAGGAGTTGTGGCGGGGTATAGAACAACAGACCGACGAGTGGTTGCTGCCGGTGAGCCTCAAGCCCGGCCTGGTGGTGTGTGATAATGGGCGAAATCTCGTTGCAGCTCTGGGACTAGCCAATTTGACGCACATCCCTTGCTTGGCGCATGTGCTGAATTTGGTGGTGCAGAAGTTCATTCACAACTACCCCGACATGTCAGAGCTGCTGCATAAAGTGCGGGCCGTCTGTTCGCGCTTCCGGCGTTCACATCCTGCTGCTGCTCGCCTGTCTGCGCTACAGCGTAACTTCGGCCTTCCCGCTCACCGCCTCATATGCGACGTGCCCACCAGGTGGAACTCCACCTTGCACATGCTGGACAGACTGTGCGAGCAGCAGCAGGCCATAGTGGAGTTTCAGCTGCAGCACGCACGGGTCAGTCGCACTACAGAACAGCACCACTTCACCACCAATGACTGGGCCTCCATGCGAGACCTGTGTGCCCTGTTGCGCTGTTTCGAGTACTCCACCAACATGGCCAGTGGCGATGACACCGTTATCAGCGTTACAATACCACTTCTATGTCTCCTTGAGAAAACACTTAGGGCGATGATGGAAGAGGAGGTGGCCCAGGAGGAGGAGGAGGAGGAGGAGGAAGAGGGGTCATTTTTAGCACTTTCAGGCCAGTCTCTTCGAAGTGACTCAGAGGGAGGTTTTTGGCAACAGCAGAGGCCAGGTACAAATGTGGCCAGCCAGGGCCCACTACTGGAGGACGAGGAGGACGAGGATGAGGAGGAGGTGGAGGAGGATGAGGATGAAGCATGGTCACAGCGGGGTGGCACCCAACGCAGCTCGGGTCCATCACTGGTGCGTGGCTGGGGGGAAAGGCAGGACGATGACGATACGCCTCCCACAGAGGACAGCTTGTCCTTATCCCTGGGCAGCCTGGCACACATGAGCGACTACATGCTGCAGTGCCTGCGCAACGACAGCAGAGTTGCCCACATTTTAACCTGTGCGGACTACTGGGTTGCCACCCTGCTGGATCCACGCTACAAAGACAATGTGCCCACCTTACTTCCTGCACTGGAGCGTGATAGGAAGATGCGCGAGTACAAGCGCACGTTGGTAGACGCGCTACTGAGAGCATTCCCAAATGTCACAGGGGAACAAGTGGAAGCCCAAGGCCAAGGCAGAGGAGGAGCAAGAGGTCGCCAAGGCAGCTGTGTCACGGCCAGCTCCTCTGAGGGCAGGGTTAGCATGGCAGAGATGTGGAAAACTTTTGTCAACACGCCACAGCTAACTGCACCACCACCTGATACGCAACGTGTTAGCAGGAGGCAACATTTCACTAACATGGTGGAACAGTACGTGTGCACACCCCTCCACGTACTGACTGATGGTTCGGCCCCATTCAACTTCTGGGTCTCTAAATTGTCCACGTGGCCAGAGCTAGCCTTTTATGCCTTGGAGGTGCTGGCCTGCCCGGCAGCCAGCGTTTTGTCTGAACGTGTATTCAGCACGGCAGGGGGCGTCATTACAGACAAACGCAGCCGCCTGTCTACAGCCAATGTGGACAAGCTGACGTTCATAAAAATGAACCAGGCATGGATCCCACAGGACCTGTCCGTCCCTTGTCCAGATTAGACATTAACTACCTCCCCATAACCATATATTATTGGACTCCAGGGCACTTCCTCATTCAATCCTATTTTTATTTTCATTTTACCATTATATTGCGATGCTACCCAAAGTTGAATGAACCTCTCCTCTGCCTGTGTGCTAGGCCTAAATATATGCCAATGGACTGTTGCAGTGGTGGCTGACATGAAGCCTGATTCTCTGCTATGACATGCAGACTAATTCTCTGCTGACATGAAGCCAGATTGTCTGTTACGGGACCTCTCTCCTCTGCCTGGGTGCTGGGCCTAAATTTATGACAATGGACTGTTGCAGTGGTGGCTGACGTGAAGCCTCATTCTCTGCTATGACATGCAGACTGATTCTCTGCTGACATGAAGCCAGATTGTCTGTTACGGGACCTCTCTCCTCTGCCTGTGTGCTAGGCCTAAATATATGCCAATGGACTGTTGCAGTGGTGGCTGACGTGAAGCCTGATTCTCTGCTATGACATGCAGACTGATTCTCTGCTGACATGAAGCCAGATCCTCTGTTACGGGACCTCTCTCCTCTGCCTGTGTGTGTGCTGGGCCTAAATATATGCCAATGGACTGTTGCAGCGGTGGCTGACGTGAAGCCTCATTCTCTGCTATGACATGCAGACTAATTCTCTGCTGACATGAAGACAGATTCTCTGTTACGGGACCTCCCTCCTCTGCCTGGGTGCTGGGCCTAAATATATGCCAATGGACTGTTGCAGTGGTGGGTGACGTGAAGCCTCATTCTCTGCTATGACATGCAGACTAATTCTCTGCTGACATGAAGCCAGATTGTCTGTTACGGGACCTCTCTGCTCTGCCTGTGTGTGTGCTGGGCCTAAATATATGCCAATGGACTGTTGCAGTGGTGGCTGACGTGAAGCCTCATTCTCTGCTATGACATGCAGACTAATTCTCTGCTGACATGAAGACAGATTCTCTGTTACGGGACCTCTCTCCTCTGCCTGTGTGTGTGCTGGGCCTAAATATATGCCAATGGACTGTTGCAGTGGTGGGTGACGTGAAGCCTCATTCTCTGCTATGACATGCAGACTAATTCTCTGCTGACATGAAGCCAGATTCTCTGTTACGGGACCTCTCTCCTCTGCCTGTGTGCTAGGCCTAAATATATGCCAATGGACTGTTGCAGTGGTGGCTGACGTGAAGCCTCATTCTCTGCTATGACATGCAGACTAATTCTCTGCTGACATGAAGACAGATTCTCTGTTACGGGACCTCCCTCCTCTGCCTGGGTGCTGGGCCTAAATATATGCCAATGGACTGTTGCAGTGGTGGGTGACGTGAAGCCTGATTCTCTGCTATGACATGCAGACTAATTCTCTGCTGACATGAAGACAGATTCTCTGTTACGGGACCTCTCTCCTCTGCCTGTGTGTGTGCTGGGCCTAAATATATGCCAATGGACTGTTGCAGTAGTGGCTGACGTGAAGCCTCATTCTCTGCTATGACATGCAGACTAATTCTCTGCTGACATGAAGACAGATTCTCTGTTACGGGACCTCCCTCCTCTGCCTGGGTGCTGGGCCTAAATATATGCCAATGGACTGTTGCAGTGGTGGCTGACGTGAAGCCTCATTCTCTGCTATGACATGCAGACTGATTCTCTGCTGACATGAAGCCAGATCGTCTGTTACGGGACCTCTCTGCTCTGCCTGTGTGCTAGGCCTAAATATATGCCAATGGACTGTTGCAGTGGTGGGTGACGTGAAGCCTCATTCTCTGCTATGACATGCAGACTGATTCTCTGCTGTCATGAAGCCAGATTGTCTGTTACGGGACCTCTCTGCTCTGCCTGTGTGCTAGGCCTAAATATATGCCAATGGACTGTTGCAGTGGTGGGTGACGTGAAGCCTCATTCTCTGCTATGACATGCAGACTAATTCTCTGCTGACATGAAGACAGATTCTCTGTTACGGGACCTCTCTCCTCTGCCTGTGTGCTAGGCCTAAATATATGCCAATGGACTGTTGCAGTGGTGGGTGACGTGAAGCCTCATTCTCTGCTATGACATGCAGACTAATTCTCTGCTGACATGAAGCCAGATTGTCTGTTACGGGACCTCTCTCCTCTGCCTGTGTGTGTGCTGGGCCTAAATATATGCCAATGGACTGTTGCAGTGGTGGCTGACGTGAAGCCTCATTCTCTGCTATGACATGCAGACTAATTCTCTGCTGACATGAAGACAGATTCTCTGTTACGGGACCTCTCTCCTCTGCCTGTGTGTGTGCTGGGCCTAAATATATGCCAATGGACTGTTGCAGTGGTGGCTGACGTGAAGCCTCATTCTCTGCTATGACATGCAGACTAATTCTCTGCTGACATGAAGACAGATTCTCTGTTACGGGACCTCCCTCCTCTGCCTGGGTGCTGGGCCTAAATATATGCCAATGGACTGTTGCAGTGGTGGGTGACGTGAAGCCTGATTCTCTGCTATGACATGCAGACTAATTCTCTGCTGACATGAAGACAGATTCTCTGTTACGGGACCTCTCTCCTCTGCCTGTGTGTGTGCTGGGCCTAAATATATGCCAATGGACTGTTGCAGTGGTGGCTGACGTGAAGCCTCATTCTCTGCTATGACATGCAGACTAATTCTCTGCTGACATGAAGACAGATTCTCTGTTACGGGACCTCCCTCCTCTGCCTGGGTGCTGGGCCTAAATATATGCCAATGGACTGTTGCAGTGGTGGCTGACGTGAAGCCTCATTCTCTGCTATGACATGCAGACTGATTCTCTGCTGACATGAAGCCAGATCGTCTGTTACGGGACCTCTCTGCTCTGCCTGTGTGCTAGGCCTAAATATATGCCAATGGACTGTTGCAGTGGTGGGTGACGTGAAGCCTCATTCTCTGCTATGACATGCAGACTGATTCTCTGCTGTCATGAAGCCAGATTGTCTGTTACGGGACCTCTCTGCTCTGCCTGTGTGCTAGGCCTAAATATATGCCAATGGACTGTTGCAGTGGTGGGTGACGTGAAGCCTCATTCTCTGCTATGACATGCAGACTGATTCTCTGCTGACATGAAGCCAGATTGTCTGTTACGGGACCTCTCTCCTCTGCCTGTGTGCTAGGCCTAAATATATGCCAATGGACTGTTGCAGTGGTGGCTGACGTGAAGCCTCATTCTCTGCTATGACATGCAGACTAATTCTCTGCTGACATGAAGCCAGATTGTCTGTTACGGGACCTCTCTCCTCTGCCTGGGTGCTGGGCCTAAATTTATGACAATGGACTGTTGCAGTGGTGGCTGACGTGAAGCCTGATTCTCTGCTATGACATGCAGACTGATTCTCTGCTGACATGAAGCCAGATCCTCTGTTACGGGACCTCTCTCCTCTGCCTGTGTGTGTGCTGGGCCTAAATATATGCCAATGGACTGTTGCAGTGGTGGCTGACGTGAAGCCTCATTCTCTGCTATGACATGCAGACTGATTCTCTGCTGACATGAAGCCAGATTCTCTGTTACGGGACCTCTCTCCTCTGCCTGTGTGTGTGCTGGGCCTAAATATATGCCAATGGACTGTTGCAGTGGTGGCTGACGTGAAGCCTCATTCTCTGCTATGACATGCAGACTAATTCTCTGCTGACATGAAGACAGATTCTCTGTTACGGGACCTCCCTCCTCTGCCTGGGTGCTGGGCCTAAATATATGCCAATGGACTGTTGCAGTGGTGGCTGACGTGAAGCCTCATTCTCTGCTATGACATGCAGACTAATTCTCTGCTGACATGAAGACAGATTCTCTGTTACGGGACCTCTCTCCTCTGCCTGGGTGCCGGGGCCTAAATATCTGAGAATGGACTGTTCCAGTGGTGGGTGACGGGAAGCCAGATTCTCTGCTATGGAACCTCTCTCCAATTGATTTTGGTTAATTTTTATTTATTTAATTTTTAATTTAATTCATTTCCCTATCCACATTTGTTTGCAGGGGATTTACCTACATGTTGCTGCCTTTTGCAGCCCTCTAGCTCTTTCCTGGGCTGTTTTACAGCCTTTTTAGTGCCGAAAAGTTCGGGTCCCCATTGACTTCAATGGGGTTCGGGTTCGGGACGAAGTTCGGATCGGGTTCGGATCCCGAACCCGAACATTTCCGGGATGTTCGGCCGAACTTCTCGAACCCGAACATCCAGGTGTTCGCTCAACTCTACTTATAGACCATCAGCAATGTATCTAAAGACCTCTTTGTCAGCCTAGACCACTAAGGATGAACATTTTTCCCGCTTCATCACTATAGACCACCAGGGATGTACTGTACCTATAAACTTATCCACCACCTTAGACCTTATAGACCATCAGAAATGTATCTAAAGACCTCTTCATCAGTAGTGATGAGCGGGAGGTGCCATATTCGATTTCGCGATATTTCGCGAATATTCGATTGAATATTCGTGTTATATTCGTCGAAATCGAATATTCGTAATTATTCCAATTATCGCGATTAATATGCGATTTAATTAATCGCGTATTGCGATTTTTTTCTTAGGCAACGTTCCTATGACTAATTGACTATGGCTAGGCTATATGTGTATTTTACGAATATTCTTAATATTGCTCTAACTTCGTCTTTTAGAATATTCGTAATATTCTAAAAGACGAAATTAGAGCAATATTACGAAATTTCGTAAAATACACATATAGATTGTAATTTAGCTAATATGGTGCTATAATCCTTTTTTTTGTTCTCTATTTTTTTTGCCTCTTCAGAACTTAAGTTTTGTTAAAGATGTACACTATTAAAAAAATTACTATAGCAGTATATTAGCTAATTTACAATCTATATATGTATTTTACGAAATTTCGTAATATTGCTCTAACTTCGTCTTTTAGAATATTAGTTATATTGCTATAACTTCGTCTTTTAGAATAATACGAATATTCTAAAAGACGAAGTTAGAGCAATATTAAGAATATACGTAAAAAGTTGAAATCGCAATTCGATTATTATAACTTGAATTAATCGAATTGCGATTTCAACTTAGCACTGCTATATTCCATAGGCTAGAATTAACGAATATGGAATATAACAGTACTAAGTTGAAATCACAATTCGATTAATTCAAGTTATAATAATCAAATTGCGATTTCAACTTCAGCACTGCTATATTCCATATTCGTTAATTCTACCCTACTATGGAATATAGCAGTGCTAAGTTGAAATCGCCATGCGATTACTAGGAGTTATATTAATCGCATTGCGATTTTAACTTGGACCTGGTTTACTATGGTTGGCTTCAATGGCTTGGTAGAATTAGCGAATATACGAATGTATTCGTCATATTCCACAAAACGAAGATATTCTCCATCTTCGTTTTAGCTACCTATTCATCAACTTCGCGAATTCTAGCAATCATATAGGAAAGTTGACTATAGAGACAGCTAAGTTTAATTCGCTATGCGATTATATTACTTAGCTTTTTTTTAATAAATAGAATAATTATAATAATTATCAGGTATTATAATTATTCTATTTATTTTAAAAAAAAAGCTAAGTAATATAATCGCATAGCGAATTAAACTTAGCTGTCTCTATAGTCAACTTTCCTATATGTTTGCCAGAATTTCCAAAGTTGATGAATAGGTAGCTAAAACGAAGATGGAGAATATCTTCGTTTTGTGGAATATGACGAATACATTCGTATATTCGTTTTGTGGAATATGACGAATACATTCGTATATTTGCAAATTCTACCAAGCCATTGAAGCCAATCATAGTAAACCAGGTCCAAGTTGAAATCGCGATGCGATTAATATAACTCGAAGTAATCGCATGGCGATTTCAACTTAGCACTGCTATATTCCATAGTAGGCTAGAATTAACGAATATGGAATATAGCAGTGCTTAAGTTGAAATCGCAATTCGATTATTATAACTTGAATTAATCGAATTGTGATTTCAACGTAATTCTCAAATCCGACAGTACATTCTAGTATATGGAGACGTTCCCATGGTGATGGGGACGCTCCATGAGCACGGAAGCAACGGGCACTGACTGGAGCATAAAAAAAAAAAAAAAAAAAAAAAAAGAATATTCGATTTCGAGAATATATAGCACTATATTCTAAATATTCGCGAAATCTCGAAATCGCGATATTCGAGAAAAAAATTTGCAATTCGAATATTCGCGCTCAACACTATTCATCAGCCTAGACCACTAAGGATGTACATATTTCCCGCTTCATCACTATAGACCACCACGGATGTACTGTACCTGTAAATTTCTTCACCACCCTAGACCACTAGTGATGCACATTTTTTTTTTACATTCACCACTAAAAAGACCTCTACATTTTAACCCTTTCAACAGTCTAGACAACTAGGACTATACCTATTTTCTTCCTTACCACCCTAGGCTTAAGTGATATCACATTTATTAGTCTGGACCACAAGGGATGTGGCCATTAACTTTTTAACCAAGGCCAGTAGTTCATTGACCGCGTGGCCTATTTGCAGCTCAGTCCCATTCAAGTGATTGAGACTGGGCTGGAATACCAAGCACAGCCACTATACAATATTTGGCGCTGTGCTTGGTATGGTATGAGAAGAGCACAGTGCTCACCAAAGCGCCACGGCCTCCTCAAGAAGCTGATTGGCGGGAGTTGGACCCCTACCAATCAGATTATTGATGACTTCTCCCGATCGAAAACCATCAATTTTGAATTCACAAAAAATCCCTATATCCACCCTAGACCATGGAGGATTAGTCTATTAACCGCTCCTCAACCCAAGACCACCAGGGATGTGACCACTAGCCTCCTAACCATACTAGACCACCACAAATGCAGAAATATTATTTCAGTCAACCATCTCATAGTCCAGAAATTGTCCCTAGATGTGTAAAACAAAGAGCTGCAAAACAATTTTTCATGCAGATCATCTTGACGAAAATCCTCTTAATCAGAAAATATAGGGGGAGATTTATCAAAATGGGTGTAAAGTAGAACTGGCTTAGTTTCCCATAGCAACCAATCAGATTCCACCTTTCATTTTTCA
This sequence comes from Bufo gargarizans, assembly GCF_014858855.1. NCBI lineage: Eukaryota > Metazoa > Chordata > Amphibia > Anura > Bufonidae > Bufo > Bufo gargarizans. The sequence continues at coordinate 6,869,118 of NC_058083.1, forward strand.
GAGCTCCTTTGGAAAATAAAATGTGGAATCTGATTGGTTGCTAGGGACAACAAAGCCAGTTCTACTTTACACCAGTTTTCGTAAATATCCCCTATAGTTTTATGTTGACATGTTATCCTGGACGGTTGCTTACTGGCAATCACTGCTTAAAGGAGTACTACCATAAACTCTATATTAAAGGGGTTGGCCCACTAGAAACATTTATAACCTTTCCACAAGTTTGAGCGCCGGGATGACTACTGATCACAAGAACTGGGGTCCTTGAGTCCCCTGTGAGAATGGAGTATTAATGTGCATACGTAGCAATCTCTCCCTTCACTGTCTATAGGACTGCTTAAAAGTCGCAGTTATCTATGGCCATCCCATAGAAGTGAATGGAGCATTGGTTACACATGTACACTACTGCTCCATTCACACAGGGGACACAGGGGAAGATTAACATATTGATGGCCTATCCTACGGATAGGTCATCAATATCTGATTGGAGGGGGTATGGCTGTTTGAAGAGGCTGCGGTGCTCCGTGAGCGCTTTGATCTTTTCCTAAGCTATGTGACATCATGTTTATTGGCGACATAGCATAGGCACAGCTCAGCCCCATTTAAGTCAATGGGGCTGAGCTGCAATACCAAGTACGGCCACTATACTACGGGCGGCGCTGTGCTTGGTGAGCTGAGAGAAAGCCATGGTGCTCACTGAAATCGCTAGTAGCCCTTTATACTCCATCAGTTACACACTATTTTATTTTTAACTGTCCCCCTTAACTATGACCTCCATAGTGCCACACCTCCTTAATAGTGACCTCCACAGTGCCACACCCCCTTAACTGTTACCTCAATAGCACCCTGCCCCCTTAACAGTGACCTATAACGCTGGGTTCAGACCTGAGCGTTCTGAAAGGAGCGCTCTGTATGTGCGATTGTACCGGCGTTTACAATCGCGCATACAGAGACAAGCGAACACCCATTGTCGCCCGTTCCCGAAAGTCTATGTATGGGAACGCGCGACAAGACGCCCCAAAGAAGCTCATGTGCTTCTTGGGGCGTCGGGCGTTTTACAGCGCGATTGTACGTGCTGTAAAACGCCCAGGTGAGAACCATTCCCATAGGGAATCATTGGTTTCTCCTTGTTGAGCGTTTTACAGCGCGTAGGAACGCGCTGTAAATTGCTCAGGTGTGAACCCAGCCTAACAGTGAAGAAAAATGAGTTGTTATAGAAAAGCTGTGTGTATGTCAGTGAGTTGAGGACTAAAGGACCTGCGAGCTTCTTTTGGTTATGTGACTGTGTGTATGTAGCGTGCTGCCTCCCAGGGCCGATCGTGTTAGTTGGTGCAAGGATTTTTGTCAACACAAGCAAATCTACATTTTGGGCCCCCCCCCCCCATCATTTAACATTTCTGCCCCTCATGATTCATGTCCATTTCTTGCCCCCCCCCCCCATCATTTCACATTTCTGCCCCTCATGATTCATGTCCATTTCTTGCCCCCCCCCATCATTTCACATTTCTGCCCCTCATGATTCATGTCCATTTCTTGCCCCCCCCATCATTTCACATTTCTGCCCCTCATGATTCATGTCCATTTCTTGCCTCCCCATCATTTCACATTTCTGCCCCTCATAATTCATGTCCATTTCTTGCCCCCCCATCATTTCACATTTCTGCCCCTCATGATTCATGTCCATTTCTTGCCCCCCCATCATTTCACATTTCTGCCCCTCATGATTCATGCCCATTTCTTGCCCCACCCATCATTTCACATTTCTGCCCCTCATGATTCATGTCCATTTCTTGCCACCCCCCATCAATTCACATTTCTGCCCCTCGTGATTCATGCCCATTTCTTGCCCCCCCATTATTTCACATTTCTGCCCCTCATGATTCATATCCATTTCTTGCCCCACCATCATTTCACATTTCTGCCCCTCATGTGCCAATATCATAGTGCCATCCTCTCCCCCTGCCCCCTAATGTGCCAGTATCAAGTGCCTCTCTCCTCCCCCCTCCATGTGCCAGTATCATGGCGCCAATAGCCCCCCCCCCCCCCCCCCAACCCCATGGCAGTAAAGTAACAGTCTGGTATTTAGAAAAAAACAAAAACACTTTTATACTTACCTCCACTGTACAGTTGTGTTCAAAATTATTCAACCCCCACTGAAATGTAGTGTTTTCGCCAGTTTGACATTGATTTTGATCATTTCAGTCATCTTGTTTACAATTAAATCAGAGGCACTTGTAAGTCAGACAAATATAACAAAACATTTATAATGACATAACCACAAATGTCTTTTCTGTGCTCACATCATTATCAGTTTTATTCAACCCCCAAGTGACGTTAACTCTTAGTACTTAGTACAACATCCTTTTCCAGTTATAACAGCTTTTAAACGTGAAGCATAGCTTGACACAAGTGTCTTGCAGCGATCTACGGGTATCTTCGCCCATTCCTTATGGGCAAAAGCCTCCAGTTCAGTCACATTCTTAGGCTTGCGCGCTGCAACTGCTTTCTGTAAGTCCCACCAGAGGTTCTCAATCGGATTTAAGTCTGGTGACTGCGATGGCCACTTCAAAATGGTCCAGCCTTTAATCTGCAACCATGCTCTAGTGGACTTGGAGGTATGCTTGGGATCATTGTCCTGTTAAAAGGTCCAACGTCTCCCGAGCCTCAGGTTTGTGACGGACTGCATCACATTTTCATCCAATATCTCCTGGTACTGAAGAGAATTCATGGTACCTTGCACACGCTGAAGCTTCCCTGTAGAAGCAAAACAGCCCCAAAGCATGATTGACCCCCCGCCATGCTTCACAGTAGGCAAGGTGTTCTTTTCTTCATAGGCCTTGTTCTTCCTCCTCCAAACATAGCGTTGATCCATGGGCCCAAACAGTTCTAATTTTGTTTCATCAGTCCACAGAACACTATCCCAAAACTTTTGTGGTTTGTCCACATGTCTTTTGGCATACTGCAGTCGACTCTTCTTATTCTTTGGAGACAGCAAGGGGGTGCACCTGGGAGTTCTGGCATGGAGGCCTTCATTACGCAGTGTGCGCCTCAGCAGTCACACGGGGACTTTTCTCCACTTTGCGCTTCAGGTAGCGCACAGCAGTCGAAGTCAGCATCTTCTTTCTGCCACGACCAGGTAGCGTTTCAACAGTGCCCTTTGCCTTGAATTTGCGAATGATGCTTCCTATGGTGTCTCTTGGTATGTTTAACATCTTTGCAATTTTCTTATAGCCATTGCCCTTCCTGTGAAGAGAAATCGCCTCTTCTCTTGTCTTCCTAGACCATTCTCTTGACTTCACCATGTTTGTAAACACGCCAGTAAATGTCTAGAAGGAGCTGAGTATCACAGTCCTTTTAAATCTGCCTAATTGGTGCTTATTATGCTTGATTGCTGCTCCTTGACATCCACAGGTGTTTTCAATACCTGATCGAAAACACTTGAATGAACCTCTGTTCTTAAGAGTGGTAGTCTTTAAGGGGTTGAATAATTGTGTCAATGAAGAAATCACAAAAAAACCATTTAATACTGTATTACAAAAACAATTGATGTCATTTTAGTTGCATTTGGTTCTTTAAAAAGTCCTTGTAAGATTTCATTCTGAACACAATTACAAATGTACACTAAATTCCCTAAAACCCTTTACAGCATTGGGGGTTGAATTATTTTGAACACAACTGTAGATAACTTTGATACCTAGTGTACAACCATACACATGACAGTAGCCCCAACACACCCAGCTCTGCTACATCCATACACAGTGTGCTGGGGCAGCTGTCATGTGTGTGTACACTAGGTATCAAAGTTATCTACAGTATAAATCTTCTTCTTTTTTTTTTTTAAAGTAACTAGCTATACAGCTCTCATAGGATTCTGTCACCAGGTTTCACCCCTGTCAGCTAAACATATGCTGATGTTCCGGGCCTCATCAGGATTCCTAATGTTGGCTTCTAAATGTAAGTTGTTAGCAAGTTAATTGTTTTCCGCCCCGGCGCCACCCCCCCTTCTCTGTGCCTTATGATAGAGCCGGCCCTGACCGCTTTACTTGAACAAACTTGCATCCAGACAATATTTGATCTTTCTCTGGCTCCAGCAGGTTTTGGGGTAAACTGGCAAGCAGACTTGGATACTTTTGCTTTATCCTTCTCTGTTGTGCGAGACTCTGGCTTCGGTCCGGTTACTGGACTTTATGACAGTTCTGGTACCTTTGAGTCAGGTGCATTCTGCTGTTGACCCCCTCGCAATACTCAGTCCATGAACTGCAAGGAGTCAAGCTGCTTCCCAGGGTTCCTGCTGCAAGGGGGGGGGGGGGGGACTCCCCTCACTGCACCATGCTGTCCTGTCTCCTTCCAACTCTGAACTCCTCTATACAGCTTCCTTGGTAGTAAGCAGGACAAGCCTACTTCTGCCCAAAGGGGAGAAGAATGGAGTGGTAAGTTCCATTCTAACTAAAGATCTCCCTCTGCCAGATACACTGCCACCTGCTGGATAACCAGGCACAGTGCATGTAATACAATACATAAGTTACATAGCAATTATTAAGGCACCCTTTCAAAGAACCTGGAATAAATGTACAGATGACATTATTAGTTAGCCATTAGAGACAGTACCAGGGTGTAGGAATGGTAGTGCCTTCTCTGGGTTACTACATGTGCAGTGGTCAGGAACGGGTTGTTAAAATGTTCAGTATTTGTCATGACGCCAATTTCAGCATGTGCAGGGAACCTTCAAAGGTGTTATAACTCAAGTCCCAGGTTAGGAATGCTAGAGTGGTGTGGTTGCCTATAATGTCTCTGTATGGTGATGATAGTGGTGTCAACGGTGTCTCCTACCTGGATACGGCTGGACTCCTGGCTTACTTGCAATAAAATGGAGTGTAGTGATAGGAGGAGTAATAGAGGGATTTTGTAGCAGAAACTGATATCCAGACTTTTGGTAATGTTCAAACTCGTCTTTACTGAGGGTAACTTTCATCCAAGCAAGGTACAGCTTTTTGTCTTAGGTCCCGGCAGGCTTTCAACAATGGTTGGCACGAATTTATATTCTGCTCTATCAACCTGGAGCTTGCAGGAAAGGACGTCTGCTTTGTAGCTCTATACTGTGGCAGGAATTTGGCTTCTGCGCTTTCTATCTCCTGCTGTATGGGGACTGACTAGCTGAGGAGGAATATGGCTTCTCCTGGGTCTCTGGACTTTACTCACAGTTAGGGTCCATTCACACGTCCGTTGTTTCTTTCCTGATCTGTTCTGTTTTTTGCGGAACAGATCTGGACCAGATCTGGACCCATTCATTTTCAAAGGGTCCTGAAAAAAATCGGACAGCACAATGTCTGATTTTTTTTCAGGACCCATTGAAAATGAATGGGTCCAGATCTGGTCCAGATCTGTTCCGCAAAAAACAGAACAGATCAGGAAAGAAACAACGGACGTGTGAATGGACCCTTATATTCTCAGGTAAAGCTTTCTTCCTGGAACTGGAGGTTGGCTGCTGTCTTGTCATCCAGCTGACGCTGCAGGGCTCAGGCTGGGGATTGTGATCAATGTCTCAGCACAAGACTTGGTCCTGGCTTTGTTCAATAAATCTGGGAGCTCCTAACACACACACCCTACCCCTACTCCTCACTAACTTCCTTCTTCACCCAGGGTGTAGGCTGTGGGAATAGTCCACACCTCCACAGAGGGGGAGCTAAGCTGGAATGAACTATTCCAACTTAGAAATACTAAACTGAAACTAACTCCTTACTACCGCATTGCTGCCACCTGCTGGTGAACATGGAAAATGACAACAATAATGGTATTTAACATGGTTTATGCATATTTGTGAATGCCATAATGTAAAATTATATCAAATGACAAGGTAAAGGCTCTTAACAGATTGCAGCGGGGTAGAAGAGTGTCGTAACACAACTCTGGGGTGTTATACATGTATGTCAGGATATGTGCGACACAAGCATCTATTGGCTAATACAGTTTTTGGGAATATATCAAGAACAGTACATCCTAGAGAGCTGAGACCTTTATGAAAACCTTCCCAGATACCCAATGTACATATTTTCCAGATTTGGTGTCCAACGGTTCAGGTGTTTGGATATCTATGGAGGACAGACATATTTTTATAATATAGATTATATTTTAAAAAAACTTCATTTAAATATTTTTTACTTAACTTGAGCCTGCGATCATTTGACCTCTTGTACTATACACTGCAACACTCTTTTCATTCTATCACATCCTGCCAGCGGTAGGGTGTAATAGGTATCATGACATGCCAGGCATCTGAAAGTTCAGAAGGCCCTGGTTGTCATGACTACTATATGGCACCCAGAAATTGTGTTCACTGGGTGCCAGCAGCTCCCACTGTCTAACCACACAGATGCCGGAGTCACTATTTACCACAGCATTTTAGGGGTTAAACTGCCGGGATTCGAGTTATCTCTGATCCCATCAGTGAGAGCAAGATAATACAGCTGGCACCCTCAAGTGGTTGCGCAGGCTCAACCTCTGATACCATGTCATCACATTGCCGTAGTGTTACAGCACTATGCATTAACCTGCTTATTTCAGGGACGAAATCGGCATTGACATCTTGTTTCTCTTTGCAGTGACGGGAAAGCCATTCACCGTAGTGTCCTTCTTCGCTCACCGCTGGGTGTTTGGTTGGAGCATCTGCCAGTGGTATGGATGGGTTGGTTTCTTCTTTGGTGTTGGAAGCCTCATCACCATGACGGTTGTTAGTTTTGACAGATACTTGAAGATCTGCCATATGAGATACGGTAAGTGCTCAGATACATGGGGACTGGATGTAGCAGTGCTGGGTTTGTCAGATCGCATGTCCCACTGTCTGGTAGTTTTTATCTCCAGGAGGATTGTCCAACACTGTTATTTATAAGTTGCTCCAATGCAGATACTCTAAGCTTCCCCTTAATGATCAGGCAGAGTGATGCTGAATTACCCTGCCCAATCATAGAGAACTGTACAGCCATCCTGTCTACCCCCTCCCTGCTCTCATCTCTATGATTAGTGCAGGAAGGAAACAGGAAGTTTCTGCTTGGGCAGCTTTGGGCCTAGAGAGTAACCACTGGACCCCAGGTATCTAGTATTAATCCTTCCACTGCCTTCTACAAGGAATCTTATGATCAACTGCTCTAGACCACCTGGATTCTTATATTTAAGTTTTCCCTGCCCTAGACCACCAGGGAATTGTTACATTTACCTTTCCCTGTCCTAGATCTGCATGGGTACTGTTATCAACCAGATCACTGCCCTAAGGTACCAGATATACTGGTATTAACCCCTTTACTGCCCTAGAAGACAAGGGATTATGCCATTTACTCCTCACTTTCACAGACTACCAGAACTACAGACATTAACCCCTTCACTACCCAAGACCACTAGGGTTCTCTACGTTAAACTTCTCACTTCTCAAGACCAACAGCGATACTGAAAGTAACGCTTGACTGCCCTATATCCCTGTGTAAAAACTCATTCACTGCCCTATACCACCAGGGACCCTGACATTAACCCCTTCACTGCCCTATACCACCAGGGACACTGACATTAACCCCTTCACTGCCCTATACCACCAGGGACACTGACATTAACCCCTTCACTGCCCTAGAGCACCAGAAATATTGACAATAACCCTTTTAATGCTAAATTACCAGAGATTCTGACACTAATATCTTTACTGCCAGAGAGAACCAGGGATACAAACCTTGTCCGATAGGTGCGCCACCTCTGGGACCCGCACCTACACAGGAAATGGAGCCCCCAAAGTTGTGGAGTGCACACTACACATGCGCAGCCGCCCTCCATTAATTTCTATGGGGCTGCCGAAAATAGCCGAGCCATTTTCGGCTATTTCTGTCTGCCCCATAGAAATGAAAGGGAGCGGTGGCCTCGTAAGTGCGGTGCGCTCCCATTCACTGCAATGGAGAGAGCGCTTTGTGGTGGCCGGACCCAGGGAACCCCTGGTTCCTCTGGCCAGCCCCTTCCACTCTCCGTTCTCAGTGTTGGTGCGGGTCCCAGAGGTGGGACCCGCGCCCTAACGATATGCCCCCATTGGCTCAGATGGGAATACCCCTTTAACCCCTTCACTTCACCACCAGGGATGCAGACAGTAACCATCTCTATGCTAGACCTGGCAACAGTCATGACTGTTTAATGTATGACTGATGAATGCAATGTCAGATGTACAGCATTTTCCAGATCTAGGGCACTGGTAATCACATGATCTACTAAAGCAGACGAAGATCACCACAGGTTAGGGAATCTAAATCTGAATCAGTAGAACTGAGGGCGGTTCAGATGTTGCAGCCATAATTTGTGCAACAAAATATGGATGGAATATATGGAATATGTCCGAAAGCAATCTTAGATATTCACACATTTACAATTTAGCACTAGGAATGGATAGATTTTTTATATTCTCTACTCAGCGTCTTTCTGAGCATAATGCAGCATATTTAACCAAATCTCCAAATGCTAAAATCTGAGTTGCTACATGACAAACTCAGCCCTGCTACTTCGACATCTGTATGTTGCTTTGGGAGCTGAGAATGGAGTCTTTATCCTCTGTGTATCACATTTTTGCAGGTACCTGGCTGAAAAGAAGTCATGCCTTTATCAGCCTATTCTTAGTGTGGCTCTATGCAGCATTTTGGGCAACTCTTCCATTGATTGGTGTGGGTAACTATGCCCCAGAGCCATTTGGGACGTCTTGTACACTGGACTGGTGGCTGGCACAAGTGTCTGTGAAGGGAAAGGTCTTTGTAGTCAGCATTCTCTTCTTCTGCCTCTTACTGCCCACAGCTATCATCGTTTTTTCATATGCAAAGATCATTGCCCAAGTCAAATCTTCTGCCCAGGAGGTCGCACAGTTTGATACCAGGAACCAGAAGAACCACACATTGGAAATGAAGCTGACCAAGGTGATCTGCTGAGGTCTTATATCTGTTATTAGGTTTACTCAGAAACAAGTGAATGTGATGAACCAAGAGATTGGTGAATACCTAATGTGCCAATCATTTGTACATGCCATACATGGACTAGATGCTCCATATAAAGTCTATATACAGTGTCGTGAAAAAGTAGTCATACCTCTTGGACTTGTCCTCATTTTTTCACATTAAACCCACAAACTTAAATGTAGTTTATTGTGATTTTCTGTGATAGACCAACACAAAGTAGCAAGTATGTGTGAAGTGAAAAGAAAATTACACCAGGCTTTCAATTTTTTTAATAAATAAAAATCTGAACACTGTGGCATGCATTTGTATTTAGCCCCTGTACCCCTAAATAATATCCATTGTAACCTATTGCCTTCAAAAGTCACCTAATTAGTAAATAGAGTCCACCTGTGTGTCATGTAATCTCAGTATAGCTACAGCTGTTCTGTGAAGGCCTCAGAGATTTGTTACTGAACATTAGTGATCAAACAGCATCATGGAAATTAAGGAACACACCAGAAAGGTCAGCGATAAAGTTATGGAGAAGTGTAAAGCAGGGTTAAAGGGGTTCTCCAGGCTTTTAATATTGATGACCTATGCTCAGGATAGGTCATCAATATCAGATCGGTGGGGGTCCGACACCTGGCACCCCTGCCGATCAGCTGGTTGAAGGTAAAGTGCGTGCACCGCTGCTCACTGCTGAGTATTAAAAGCCCTTTTAAGTTATAAAATAAAATATCCCAAGCTCTGAACATCTCAGGAAGCACTGCTCAATCCATCGTCCAAAAATGGAAGGCGTATGGCACAACTGCAAACCTACCAAGACATGGCCGTCCACCTAAACTGACAGCCCAGACAAGGAGAGCACTAATTAGAGAAGCAGTGACGCGGACCTTGGTAACTGTGGAGGAGCTGCAGACAGCCACAGTTCAGGTGGGAGAATCTGTCCACAAGACAACTATTAGTCATGTACTCCACAAATCTGGCCTATATGGAAGAGTGGCAAGATGAAAGCCATTTTTGAAAGCAAGCCAAAAGAAGTCCATATGCAGTTTGCCACAAGCCATGTAGGGAACACAGCAAACATGTGGAAGAAAGTGCTCTGGTCAGATGAGACCAAAGTTGAATTTATTAGTCTAAATACAAAATGCTATGCTATGTGTGGAGTAAAACTAACACTGCACATCACCCTGAACACTCCATCCCCACCGCAAAATGCGGTGGCAGCATCATGATGTGGGGATGCTTTTTTTCAGCAGGTACAAGAAGTCTGGTCTGTGTTAATAGGAAGATGGATGGAGCTAAATGCAAGATAATCCAGGAGGAAAACCTGTAAAAGACTTGAGATTGGGGCGGAGGTTCACCTTCCAGCAGAACAAAGACCCTAAGCATCCAGCCACAGCTACAATGGAATGGTTTACATCAAAGCATATTCATGTGTTAGAATGGCCCATTCACAGTCCAGACCTAAATCCCATTGACCATCTGTGGCAAGATGTGAAAAGTGTTGTTCACAGACGCTCTCCATCCAATCTGACTGAGCTTGAGCTATTTTACAAAGAAGAATAGGCTAAATTGTTAGCCTCTAGATGTGCAAAGCTGGCAGAGACATATCCCTAAAGACCTGCAACTGTAATTGCAGCAAAAGATAGTCCTACAAAGTGTTGAGTCAGGGGATGAATACCAATGCATGTCACACTTTCCATAATTTTATTTATTAAAAATTTTGAAAACCATGTATCATTTTCTTTTTACTTGACACATACATGCCACTTTGTGTTGGTCTACCACATAAAATCCAAATAAAATACATTAAGTTTGTGGGTGGCGTGAAAAAACTGTGGAAAAGTTCAAGGGGTATGAACAATTTTTCAAGGCACTATAGAAATTCATTGAAACTGCTTATAACATATTATTATATATGGTAAAATTGTGGAATGTACCTGAGAAAAAAAGCCAAAATAAAATAGCAATATAAAATGGATAAAATAACTTTATGATCAAAGGATTTTGTTAATTGATTATTATCTCTCCTCAATCCTCTCCTCTGCTTTTGGGGTGAAAATTCAGATTATATTGCAGTTCTAAAAGATCAGACTTTATTAGATTCCGGATTAAAGTGAGTTCACAGTAGCTTGAATGTAATAATAATCATAATATATGTTAAATTATAATATAATATATATTATGTCATAAAGTATAACGTATAACATATTATACAGTGGATATAAAAAGTCTACACACCCCTGTTAAAATTTCAGGTTTCTGTGATCTAAAAATATGAGACAAAGATAAATCATTTCAGAATTTTTTCCACTTTTAATGTGACCTATAAAATGTACAACTCAATTAAAAAACAAACTGAAATATTTTAGGTGGAGGGAAGAAAAAACTGAAATAATGTGGTTGCATAAGTGTGCACACCCTCTTGTAGCTGTGTTCAGAATTAAGCAATCACATTTAAAATCATGTTAAATAGTCAGCATACACCTGCCATCATTTAAAGTGCTCTGATTAACCCCAAATAAAGTTCAGCTGCTCTAGTTGATCTTTCCTGAAATTTTCTTAGTCGCATCCCACAGCAAAAGCCATGGTCCACAGAGAGCTTCCAAAGCATCAGAAGGATCTCATTGCTAAAAGGTTTCAGTCTGGAGAAGGGTACAAAAGAATTTCCAAGGCATTAGAGAAACCATATAACACAGTGAAGACAGTCATCATCAAGTGGAGAAAATATTGACATTACCAAGAACTGGACGTCCCTCCAAAATGTATGAAAAGACGAGAAGAAAACTGGTCTGGGAGGCTACCAAGAGGCCTACAGCAACATTAAAGGAGCTGCAGGAATATCTGGGAAGTACTGTCTGTGTGGTACATGTGACAACAATCTCCCGTATTCTTCATAGGTCTGGGCTGTGGGGTAGAGTGGCAAGACGAAAGCCTTTTCTTACGAAGAAAAACATCCAACCTAGGCTACATTTTGCAAAATCACACCTGAAGTCTCCCAAAAGCATGTGGGAAAAGGTGTTATGGTCTGATGAAACCAAAGTTGAACTTTTTGGCCATAATTCCAAAAGATATGTTTGGCGCAAAAACAACACTGCACATCACCAAAAGAACACCATACCCACAGTGAAGCATGGTGGTGGCAACATCATGCCAAGGGGCTGTTTTTCTTCAGCTGGAACTGGGGCCTTAGTTAAGCTAGAGGGAATTATGAACAGTTCCAAATACCAGTCAATATTGTCACAAAACCTTCAGGCTTCTGCTAGAAAGCTCAACATGAAGAGGAACTTCATCTTTCAGCATGACAACGACCCAAAGCATACATCCAAATCAACAAAGGAATGGCTTCACCAAAAGAAGATTAAAGTTTTGGAATGGCCCAGCCAGAGACCAGACCTGAATTCGATTGAAAAATCTGTGGGGTGACCTGAAGAGGGCTGTGCATAGGAGATGCCCTCGCAATCTGACAGATTTGGAGTGTTTTTCCCAAGAAAAGTGGGCAAATCTTGCCAAGTCAAAATGTGCCATGCTGTTAGACTCATACCCAAAAAGACTGAGTGCTGTAATAAAATTAAGTAAGTATTAGTTTAAGGGTTTGCACACTTATGCAACCATATATTTTTTTTTCAATATTTTTTCTTCCCTCTACCTAAAAGATTTTAGTTTGTTTTTTAATTGAGTTGTACAGTTTATAGGTCACATTAAAGGTCGAAAAAGTTCTGAAATTATTTTTTTACATCACAGAAACATGACATTTTAACAGGGGTGTGTAGACTTTTTATATCCACTGTATATATGGCATAATATAATACATTACCTATTATAAAATGGTTGAAAGAAAAAGGAAAAAGTCTGGTACCGTGTTAGCCAATAGAAAAATGGTTTAGTGCTCTCATTAAGAGAAACAAAATAAGAGTATTGCCGGTTTGATACCTTTTAATGGCTGACAAAAATAGAAGTAATGATGTTACATAGCGAGCTTTCGAGACATCACCAGTCTCTTCATCAGGCGTACTACAAGAATATATGAAGAAACAGCAATATATATACAATAAGAACAGAGGCATGGGGGTAATGAATGGACATTTGAAAAAAAAAAACAAAAAAAAAAACAGAACAACATATTAAAGATCTTGAGAATGAGTCCTTAATTATCTTACAGATAAGGGGTGTGAAAGTTTTATGGTCTCTAAATTGATGTTATCTCAGAGACCTGGTGCCCCGACTATGTCTTCAGAAGACTCTTTAGATCTTGTAGTGTGTCATAAATCCCGGGGACAAATTCAGTCCAGTATTCAAAGTGTCAAGCAGTGTTATAAATTTGTATTCCCAAATTCTTCTAGCTTTTTGGGATTTGAAGTTACCTTTTAATATGAGAACTTTCATATGTTCTACATTGTGTCCAGGGCTACAGAAATGCTGAGCCACAGGAAAGTGTAGCTTCTTCTCTTTAATTGTGTGGCGGTGGGACCTCATCCTTGCATTGAGTCTCTGTCCTGTTTCTCCAACGTAGAGGCCTCTAACAGGACATTTAGTGCAGAGAATCAGATAAACAACATTAGATGTAGAACATGTGAATGTCCCAGGGATCCTATATTCCTGCTGTGTGTTGGGGATCCGGATCTTATCTGTTGTCATTATATGGGAACAGGTTTTGCATCTGCTTATATTACAGGGATGGGTTCCTTTTTCTGTGGTACCTGGCCTTGAACTTGATCTGATCAAAATGTTCCTCAGATTTGGAGGTTGTCGGTAAGCTAGTAAGGGGGGGTCTGGGAAGATTGTTTTTAGTCGTTCATCCTTACGTAGGACATGATGTAATTTTTTGGCAGTTTTCCTCAGTACCTCTAGTTGTGGGTTGTAGGTCACAACCAGAGGTATGCGCTGGTTCTGTTTCTTTTCATTGTATTGGAGAAGTTGACTTCTGGGGATCTTGGTGGCTCTTGTGATCTGATCTTCAATTGAAGCAGGATGGTAGCCCTGGTGTAAAAATGTCCTTTTCAGATATTGTAAATGTTCATCCCTGTCTAATGGGCTGGAGCAGATTCGGTTATATCTGACTGCTTGACTATAGATGATGGACTTTTTAATATGTTTGGGGTGGAAGCTATCCCTTTTGAGGTATGTAGGCCGATCAATAGGTTTCCGATACAGGGATGTCTGTATTGAGCTGTCTTGAAGTTTTATGGTGGTGTCCAGGAAGCTGACTTCTGTGTGGGAATAGTTGAGGGTCAGGTTTATGGTGGGATGGAATTTGTTGAATTGTTCATGAAATTTTATCAGTTCATGTTCAGAGTCGGTCCAGATTATTAGGATGTCATCAATGAAACGGAAGTAGGCCAAGGGTTTTTTGAGACAGGATACCAAAAAGTCATTTTCCAGTTTTGCCATGAACAGATTTGCATATTGCGGTGCCATTCTACTGCCCATGGCGGTCCCAGTGCACTGTAAATATATCTCCTTGTTAAAAGAGAAATAGTTATGGGTGAGGATGAATTTGGTCAGTTGTAGTACAGACTCTGAGACGATCCCATTCGCCTCCAAGTATACTCGGCAAGCAGTTAATCCATCATTGTGCGGGATATTCGAATACAAGGATTCCACATCCATGGTTGCCAAGATTGTGCCTTTAGGGAGGGGACCAATGGCTGACAGTTTGTTCAATAAGTCAGTGGTGTCCTGTAGATAACTTTTTGTGTTCCTCACTAATGGTTTGAGGATGCCCTCTATCCAACCTGAGATTTTTTCAGTGAGGGTTCCCACACCTGAAATGATCGGCCTCCCTGGATTCCCTGCTTTGTGTATTTTGGGAAGCATGTAGAATACTCCAATCCTGGAATTCTCAGGTATGGCACCATATAATATCACATGATGTAATATAGCAATTCATAATATGACAATGTAATCTAGTATGGTATAGTATAATATGACACAATGTAAAATAGTTTTGTGTAATATGATACTAATAATATTTGGTATAATATAATCTGATTGAAGTATAGTATGATATAATATAGTATGTTATAATATAATGTGACACAATTTAGTATAATTTAATTTGACAAAGTAATATTGTATGGTATAATACAATAGAAAAGTTAGGGATATTTGGCTTTTGGGTGAAATTTATGGAAAATGTAAAAAGTTCACGCTCAGTAATATTATATCATGAAAGTAGGGCATTTAGGTAGAAGCAGCAATGGTGATTTCCTCATCTCAAACAATTTATTGAAACAAAACCCAATGACAGTGCTGGGTATACCTCCACAAAAAATGTCAAAAACTTGTCATGTGGCCCTGAGCATCAATAACAGCTTAACAACAACATCTCACGTTGTTCAGAAGTCAGCTTATTGTCTGCTGAGGCATGGCATGCCACTTTTCTTGAAGGGCGGCCCTCAGATCATTGAGGTTCTGGGGTACAGAGCTACAAGGCTCTACATGGCGACTCAGCTGATCCTATAGGTTTTCAATGGCATTCAGGTCTGGAGAAAGGACAGGCCACTCCATTTGAGGTATCCCAGTCTCCAGCAGCCGTTCCCTAAATGCGACCTCGATGAGCTGGCGCATTGTCGTCCATGAAGATGAAATTAGGCCTGTGTTCATGCAGAGGTACAATGACTGGATTAATAATGTTCTTCAAGTAGAATGGGCTTGTCACTGTACCATTCACAAAGTGTAGGGCAGTTCTGTATTGACTAGACACACCTGCCCACACTGTAATACCACCACCAAAGGCTCATCTGGTTACAACAGTGGCTGATGCATAATGCTCTCCTTGACATCTCCAACATTGCTGGCAGCCATAATTTCTACTCAGCGTGATTAGACTTTCATCAGTGAACAGCACTGAGGCTCACTGGTCCCTTGTACAGCATAGATGCTCCATGGCCCATGCAAAACAATGACCCCTGTGGTCAGGTACCCTTGCAGGTGGTCTAGCACGCAGACCACGCTGATGTAAACAGTTTCGAATGGTCTGCCGTGACACTTGGATGCCTCTCACCTCCCTTAACTGTGTCTGGAGTTGTGTAGAATTCATCATCCGGTTGTGCAGGGCATTGTTCGCATCGGTCATCAGTGTGGGATGTGGCCAAAGGATGTCCACTTCTATGTCTTTCTGTGACTCTTCCTGTCTCTCTGTATCTCTGTTGCAACCTGCTTATGATACTCTGTGATACTCTAAGCTCAGTGGCCACTTCCGTCTGAGAAAATTCTGCTTGAAGCCTCTCAATGGCGAGGTACTGTTGATCAATTGTTAGGTGTCATCTTGGTCTCATGATGTCAAAATATGATCCGCATGATGAGGAGGACTGTTTAAATATCTATTCTAATTCAACTAGGAAATTTGTTGGGCGATTCCTGGATCAAACACTTGTTGTAAAAGTTGCTGTTAAGCTGCTTGTTAGAAAACAGCAAGTTGTACAAAAAGTACTGAAACATTGAACGGGTGGACATGTGCATTCAAAAGTTTAGAGAAGGTCTCATGAAGGTCACCTGTAAAGGTTAGAGTGCATTTTAGGCTCATCCTTAAAGGGGTTCTACAGGAATTAAAAACATGAAAATACTTAAATAGTATTTTATAATAAATATATTCCCAAATACATTTCATTACTTAGAATGGCTTGTTTTTCTAGGGAGCAATCATTAGGAGAAATAAAATGGCTGCCGTCCTATCATTACATACAAAACCTGTCCTAATCACACAGGAGGACAATGAGCCATAGTGCTGCCTCATCCTCCTCTCTGCTCTGCTTGACAGGAATCATGATCCTGAATACAGGTGAATCTCTGTGGGAATGGAGATGATGAGGAGACAGGAGAGGAAGGTGAGGTGTGGATAATGAGCAGCAGCACTTGTTTACAGTCTCCATTACCACAGCAACACATTACAACAGCCTTTCCGTCCTCTCTGTACTTCTTGTCTTCTCATGAACTCCATTTCTACAGAGATTCAGCTAAAGTACTTATCATCTGTATTCAGGATTAGTGATGGACAAACATTTACCGGGATGTTCGCAGCGGGCCCCATTGACTTTAACCTTTTAAGGACACAGGGCATATAGGTAAGCCCTGATGTCCTTGTATTTAAGGATATAGGGCGTACCTGTACGTCCGGTGTATTTCCGATCAACGCCGCGTGGTGGGCCATGATCGGAACAAGGTGCCTGCTGAAATCATTGAGCAGGCACCTTGGCAATTGCTGCAAACCGCAGGTGAATTCAGACTTGCGGTTTGCGTCTCTTCTAAGTTGCCCCCTGGATCTCACAGGCAGGAAGCTGTATGAGTAGGGATGAGCGAACTCGAACTGTATAGTTCGGGTTCGTACCGAATTTTGGGGTGTCCGTGACATGGACCCGAACCCGGACATTTTCGTAAAAGTCCGGGTTCGGGTTCGGTGTTCGTCGCTTTCTTGGCGCTTTTGTGACGCTTTCTTGGCGCTTTTTGAAAGGCTGCAAAGCAGCCAATCAACAAGCGTCATACTACTTGCCCCAAGAGGCCATCACAGCCATGCCTACTATTGGCATGGCTGTGATTGGCCAGAGCACCATGTGACCCAGCCTCTATTTAAGCTGGAGTCACATAGCGCCGCCCGTCACTCTGCTCTGATTAGCGTAGGGAGAGGTTGCGGCTGCGACAGTAGGGCGAGATTAGGCAGATTAACTCCTCCAAAGGACTTGATTAACTGATCGATCTGCAGCTGTGGATCATTGAGCTGCTGATCCTCAATTGCTCAATGTTTTTAGGCTGCCCAGACCGTTTGTCAGTCACATTTTTCTGGGGTGATCGGCGGCCATTTTGTGGTGCGCCAGCACAAGCTGCGACCAAGTGCATTTAACCCTCAATGGTGTGGTTGTTTTTTGGCTAAAGCCTACATCAGGGTGAAGCTGTCACACCAAGTGCATTTAACCAGCAATAGTCTGTTTATTTTTTGGCCATATACTACATCAGGGGCAAGCTGCGTCTGTCACCAAGTGCATTTAACTCTCAATGGTGCGTTTGTTTTTTGGCTAAAGCCTACATCAGGGTGAAGCTGTCACACCAAGTGCATTTAACCAGCAATAGTCTGTTTATTTTTTGGCCATATACTACATCAGGGGCAAGCTGCGCCCGTCACCAAGTGCATTTAACCCTCAGTAGTGTGGTTGGTCAAGCTATCACACCAAGTGCATTTAACCAGCAATAGTCTGTTAATTTTTTGGCCATATACTAAATCAGGGGCAAGCTGCGCCCGTCACCAAGTGCATTTAACCAGCAATAGTCTGTTCATTTTTTGGCCATATACTACATCAGGGGCAAGCTGCGCCCGTCACCAAGTGCATTTAACCCTCAGTAGTGTGGTTGGTCAAGCTGTGACACCAAGTGCATTTAACCAGCAATAGTCTGTTCATTTTTTGGCCATATACTACATCAGGGGCAAGCTGCGCCCGTCACCAAGTGCATTTAACCCTCAGTAGTGTGGTTCGTCAAGCTATCACACCAAGTGCATTTAACCAGCAATAGTCTGTTCATTTTTTGGCCATATACTAAATCAGGGGCAAGCTGCGCCCGTCACCAAGTGCATTTAACCAGCAATAGTCTGTTCATTTTTTGGCCATATACTACATCAGGGGCAAGCTGCGCCCGTCACCAAGTGCATTTAAACCTCAGTAGTGTGGTTGGTCAAGCTGTGACACCAAGTGCATTTAACCAGCAATAGTCTGTTCATTTTTTGGCCATATACTACATCAGGGGCAAGCTGCGCCCGTCACCAAGTGCATTTAATCCTCAGTAGTGTGGTTGGTCAAGCTGTGACACCAAGTGCATTTAACCAGCAATAGTCTGTTCATTTTTTGGCCATATACTAAATCAGGGGCAAGCTGCGCCCGTCACCAAGTGCATTTAACCCTCAGTAGTGTGGTTGGTCAAGCTGTGACACCAAGTGCATTTAACCAGCAATAGTCTGTTCATTTTTTGGCCATATACTACATCAGGGGCAAGCTGCGCCCGTCACCAAGTGCATTTAACCAGCAATAGTGTGGTTATTTTTTGGCCATATCCCAGTCTAATTCTGTCACTAAATCCATACCGGTCACCCAGCGCCTAAATACTAGGCCTCAAATTTATATCCCGCTAAATCTCTCGTTACCGCTGTCCTGTTGTGGCTGGGAAAGTTATTTAGTGTCCGTCAAAGCACATTTTTTGTTCTGGGTTGAAATACAATTCCCAATTTAGCAATTTAAAATGTAGTGGTTTCTGCTGTATCAGAGCTATTTGAAATCTATCCCTAAAAGGGTATATAATATTCAAGGTGCACATAGGGTCATTCAGAATAACTTCACACACCCGCTACTGTGCATTTCCAAGTCTAATTCTGTCACTAAACCCATACCTGTCACCCAGCGCCTAAATACTAGGCCTCGAATTTATATCCAGCTGAATTTGAATACAATACATTGGGCCAAATAATATTTTTGTTGTTGTGGTGAACGATAACAATGAGGAAAACATCTAGTAAGGGACGCGGACATGGTCGTGGTGGTGTTAGTGGACCCTCTGGTGCTGGGAGAGGACGTGGCCGTTCTGCCACATCCACACGTCCTAGTGTACCAACTACCTCAGGTCCCAGTAGCCGCCAGAATTTACAGCGATATATGGTGGGGCCCAATGCCGTTCTAAGGATGGTAAGGCCTGAGCAGGTACAGGCATTAGTCAATTGGGTGGCCGACAGTGGATCCAGCACGTTCACATTATCTCCCACCCAGTCTTCTGCAGAAAAGCGCACAGATGGCGCCTGAAAACCAACCCCATCAGTCTGTCACATCACCCCCATGCATAACAGGGAAACTGTCTCAGCCTCAAGTTATGCAGCAGTCTCTTATGCTGTTTGAAGACTCCGCTGGCAGGGTTTCCCAAGGGCATCCACCTAGCCCTTCCCAGCGGTGGAAGACATAGACTGCACTGACGCACAACCACTTATGTTTCCTGATGATGAGGACATGGGAATACCACCTCAGCATGTCTCTGATGATGACGAAACACAGGTGCCAACTGCTGCGTCTTTCTGCAGTGTGCAGACCGAACAGGAGGTCAGGGATCAAGACTGGGTGGAAGACGATGCAGGGGACGATGAGGTCCTAGACCCCACATGGAATGAAGGTCGTGCCACTGACTTTCACAGTTCGGAGGAGGAGGCAGTGGTGAGACCGAGCCAACAGCGTAGCAAAAGAGGGAGCAGTGGGCAAAAGCAGAACACCCGCCGCCAAGAGACTCCGCCTGCTACTGACCGCCGCCATCTGGGACCGAGCACCCCAAAGGCAGCTTCAAGGAGTTCCCTGGCATGGCACTTCTTCAAACAATGTGCTGACGACAAGACCGAGTGGTTTGCACGCTGTGCCATCAGAGCCTGAAGCGAGGCATTAACGTTCTGAACCTGAGCACAACCTGCATGACCAGGCACCTGCATGCAAAGCATGAACTGCAGTGGAGTAAACACCTTAAAACCAAGGAAGTCACTCAGGCTCCCCCTGCTACCTCTTCTGCTGCTGCCGCCTCGGCCTCTTCTGCTGCTGCCACCTCGGCCTCTTCCTCCGCCTCTGGAGGAACGTTGGCACCTGCCGCCCAGCAAACAGGGGATGTACCACCAACACCACCACCACCACCTCCAGTCACCAAGCGTCTCAACCATGTCACACGGCAGCGTTCAGCTCTCCATCTCACAAACATTTGAGAGAAAGCGTAAATTCCCACCTAGCCACCCTCGATCCCTGGCCCTGAATGCCAGCATTTCTAAACTACTGGCCTATGAAATGCTGTCATTTAGGCTGGTGGACACAGACAGCTTCAAACAGCTCATGTCGCTTGCTGTCCCACAGTATGTTGTTCCCAGCCGCCACTACTTCTCCAAGAGAGCCGTGCCTTCCCTGCACAACCAAGTATCCGATAAAATCAAGTGTGCACTGCGCAACGCCATCTGTAGCAAGGTCCACCTAACCACAGATACGTGGACCAGTAAGCACGGCCAGGGACGCTATATCTCCCTAACTGCACACTGGGTAAATGTAGTGGCAGCTGGGCCCCAGGCGGAGAGCTGTTTGGCGCACGTCCTTCCGCCGCCAAGGATCGCAGGGCAACATTCTTTGCCTCCTGTTGCCACCTCCTCCTTCTCGGCTTCCTCCTCCTCTTCTTCCACCTGCTCATCCAGTCAGCCACACACCTTCACCACCAACTTCAGCACAGCCCGGGGTAAACGTCAGCAGGCCATTCTGAAACTCATATGTTTGGGGGACAGGCCCCACACCGCACAGGAGTTGTGGCGGGGTATAGAACAACAGACCGACGAGTGGTTGCTGCCGGTGATCCTCAAGCCCGGCCTGGTGGTGTGTGATAATGGGCGAAATCTCGTTGCAGCTCTGGGACTAGCCAATTTGACGCACATCCCTTGCTTGGCGCATGTGCTGAATTTGGTGGTGCAGAAGTTCATTCACAACTACCCCGACATGTCAGAGCTGCTGCATAAAGTGCGGGCCGTCTGTTCGCGCTTCCGGCGTTCACATCCTGCTGCTGCTCGCCTGTCTGCGCTACAGCGTAACTTCGGCCTTCCCGCTCACCGCCTCATATGCGACGTGCCCACCAGGTGGAACTCCACCTTGCACATGCTGGACAGACTGTGCGAGCAGCAGCAGGCCATAGTGGAGTTTCAGCTGCAGCACGCACGGGTCAGTCGCACTACAGAACAGCACCACTTCACCACCAATGACTGGGCCTCCATGCGAGACCTGTGTGCCCTGTTGCGCTGTTTCGAGTACTCCACCAACATGGCCAGTGGCGATGACGCCGTTATCAGCGTTACAATACCACTTCTATGTCTCCTTGAGAAAACACTTAGGGCGATGATGCAAGAGGAGGTGGCCCAGGAGGAGGAGGAGGAGGAGGAAGAGGGGTCATTTTTAGCACTTTCAGGCCAGTCTCTTCGAAGTGACTCAGAGGGAGGTTTTTGGTAACAGCAGAGGCCAGGTACAAATGTGGCCAGACAGGGCCCACTACTGGAGGACGAGGAGGACGAGGATGAGGAGGAGGTGGAGGAGGATGAGGATGAAGCATGGTCACAGCGGGGTGGCACCCAACGCAGCTCGGGTCCATCACTGGTGCGTGGCTGGGGGGAAAGGCAGGACGATGACGATACGCCTCCCACAGAGGACAGCTTGTCCTTACCCCTGGGCAGCCTGGCACACATGAGCGACTACATGCTGCAGTGCCTGCGCAACGACAGCAGAGTTGCCCACATTTTAACCTGTGCGGACTACTGGGTTGCCACCCTGCTGGATCCACGCTACAAAGACAATGTGCCCACCTTACTTCCTGCACTGGAGCGTGATAGGAAGATGCGCGAGTACAAGCGCACGTTGGTAGACGCGCTACTGAGAGCATTCCCAAATGTCACAGGGGAACAAGTGGAAGCCCAAGGCCAAGGCAGAGGAGGAGCAAGAGCTCGCCAAGGCAGCTGTGTCAATGCCAGCTCCTTTGAGGGCAGGGTTAGCATGGCAGAGATGTGGAAAACTTTTGTCAACACGCCACAGCTAACTGCACCACCACCTGATACGCAACGTGTTAGCAGGAGGCAACATTTCACTAACATGGTGGAACAGTACATGTGCACACCCCTCCACGTACTGACTGATGGTTCGGCCCCATTCAACTTCTGGGTCTCTAAATTGTCCACGTGGCCAGAGCTATTCTTTTATGCCTTGGAGGTGCTGGCCTGCCCGGCGGCCAGCGTTTTGTCTGAACGTGTATTCAGCACGGCAGGGGGCGTCCTTACAGACGAACGCAGCCGCCTGTCTACAGCCAATGTGGACAAGCTGACGTTCATAAAAATGAACCAGGCATGGATCCCACAGGATCTGTCCGTCCCTTGTCCAGATTAGACATTAACTACCTCCCCTTAACCATATATTATTGGACTCCAGGGCACTTCCTCATTCAATCCTATTTTTATTTTCATTTTACCATTATATTGCGAGGCTACCCAAAGTTGAATGAACCTCTCCTCTGTCTGGGTGCCGGGGCCTAAATATATGCCAATGGACTGTTCCAATGTTGGGTGACGTGAAGCCTGATTCTCTGCTATGACATGCAGAATGATTCTCTGCTGACATGAAGCCAGATTGTCTGTTACGGGACCTCTCTCCTCTGCCTGGGTGCTGGGCCTAAATATATGCCAATGGACTGTTGCAGTGGTGGCTGACGTGAAGCCTCATTCTCTGCTATGACATGCAGACTAATTCTCTGCTGACATGAAGACAGATTCTCTGTTACGGGACCTCTCTCCTCTGCCTGTGTGTGTGCTGGGCCTAAATATATGCCAATGGACTGTTGCAGTGGTGGCTGACGTGAAGCCTCATTCTCTGCTATGACATGCAGACTGATTCTCTGCTGACATGAAGCCAGATTCTCTGTTACGGGACCTCCCTCCTCTGCCTGTGTGCTGGGCCTAAATATCTGACAATGGACTGTTGCAGTGGTGGCTGACGTGAAGCCTGATTCTCTGCTATGACATGCAGACTGATTCTCTGCTGACATGAAGACAGATTGTCTGTTACGGGACCTCCCTCCTCTGCCTGGGTGCTGGGCCTAAATATATGCCAATGGACTGTTGCAGTGGTGGCTGACGTGAAGCCTCATTCTCTGCTATGACATGCAGACTGATTCTCTGCTGACATGAAGCCAGATTCTCTGTTACGGGACCTCTCTCCTCTGCCTGTGTGCTGGGCCTAAATATCTGACAATGGACTGTTGCAGTGGTGGCTGACGTGCAGCCTGATTCTCTGCTATGACATGCAGACTGATTCTCTGCTGACATGAAGACAGATTCTCTGTTACGGGACCTCTCTCCTCTGCCTGTGTGTGTGCTGGGCCTAAATATATGCCAATGGACTGTTGCAGTGGTGGCTGACGTGAAGCCTCATTCTCTGCTATGACATGCAGACTGATTCTCTGCTGACATGAAGCCAGATTCTCTGTTACGGGACCTCCCTCCTCTGCCTGTGTGCTGGGCCTAAATATCTGACAATGGACTGTTGCAGTGGTGGCTGACGTGAAGCCTCATTCTCTGCTATGACATGCAGACTGATTCTCTGCTGACATGAAGACAGATTCTCTGTTACGGGACCTCCCTCCTCTGCCTGGGTGCTGGGCCTAAATATATGCCAATGGACTGTTGCAGTGGTGGCTGACGTGAAGCCTCATTCTCTGCTATGACATGCAGACTAATTCTCTGCTGACATGAAGACAGATTCTCTGTTACGGGACCTCTCTCCTCTGCCTGTGTGTGTGCTGGGCCTAAATATATGCCAATGGACTGTTGCAGTGGTGGCTGACGTGAAGCCTCATTCTCTGCTATGACATGCAGACTGATTCTCTGCTGACATGAAGCCAGATTCTCTGTTACGGGACCTCCCTCCTCTGCCTGTGTGCTGGGCCTAAATATCTGACAATGGACTGTTGCAGTGGTGGCTGACGTGAAGCCTGATTCTCTGCTATGACATGCAGACTGATTCTCTGCTGACATGAAGACAGATTCTCTGTTACGGGACCTCCCTCCTCTGCCTGGGTGCTGGGCCTAAATATATGCCAATGGACTGTTGCAGTGGTGGCTGACGTGAAGCCTCATTCTCTGCTATTGCATTGTCCCAGGGGGGTCAGTAGTGTATGCTGGGCTTTGTAGTGCAGATGTACCCACTAACCTGGGATCCACTGTCGTCTTCAATTCTGGTCAGATACTGGAACAGGCAGGTGATTAAAAGTTTGTGACTCCAGTGTCAATTAAACGGTGACACGCCGTGTATGGTATTGTAGAAGAATGAAGCAACCACAGGATAGCCAACCAAAAACTGGAACTTTACTGAATATCAGTGATAATCATACATGGACGCAGTTGGAAGCGCAGTTCCAAGGAAGACAGTTGGTTTCTATTTGAATACAGCTGGTTCTTAGAAGTACAGAATGGCCGGTTTTAGCAATGTTCTTTACAGAGTGTTAATTACAGGAGATGCAGTACAGGTGGCTTGCACACTATTCCTGACTGGTCCTGAAACATGTGACTTATCCTCCAAGGTCCAATGCCCTATAGCTGGCGTACCCTTGAAGCTGTCTTTATCTAGTACCTCCTCTGTTATCTTGAGTACCTCTTGCTTTATCTGATCGGCCTCTGTGGTATTCTGTGTCCCGGCTGGTTGCTTGCTTATGATGTTTCAGATAAACGGATGATGACTCAGGAGGGGAACCTTTTCCTTGGATCCGGAACCCGGTTACAGGGCCTTTACCACCCTCTCCTAGTCGGCAGGCTTCAGGCCTGCGCTACTCTCACAGGCCCATAGCCTGGCCTTAACTCAGACACAGGATCATCTCTGACTCCTTTTCCCACTGTCTGACCTACTACTACTTCCTGACTGGGCCTTATATAAACTAGGGTTCCCTAGCTCCCTCTAGTGACTCAGAGCTGGAATGACACCCTAGCCGGCCTACACATGCACATTTCACAGTAACAGGAAGTACAGAGCATTACATTAACAAGATATTTTATACCAACCTCCCCATAAATACAGGGGGAACGACAGTACCCAAGTGACCCTTCTGTAGTGACGGGGTATTACTCTCCCGTACACTACACTATGACATGCAGACTGATTCTCTGCTGACATGAAGCCAGATTCTCTGTTACGGGACCTCCCTCCTCTGCCTGTGTGCTGGGCCTAAATATCTGACAATGGACTGTTGCAGTGGTGGCTGACGTGCAGCCTGATTATCTGCTATGACATGCAGACTGATTCTCTGCTGACATGAAGACAGATTCTCTGTTACGGGACCTCCCTCCTCTGCCTGGGTGCTGGGCCTAAATATATGCCAATGGACTGTTGCAGTGGTGGCTGACGTGAAGCCTCATTCTCTGCTATGACATGCAGACTAATTCTCTGCTGACATGAAGACAGATTCTCTGTTACGGGACCTCTCTCCTCTGCCTGGGTGCCGGGGCCTAAATATCTGAGAATGGACTGTTCCAGTGGTGGGTGACGTGAAGCCAGATTCTCTGCTATGGGACCTCTCTCCAATTGATTTTGGTTAATATTTATTTATTTAATTTTTATTTTAATTCATTTCCCTATCCACATTTGTTTGCAGGGGATTTACCTACATGTTGCTGCCTTTTGCAGCCCTCTAGCTCTTTCCTGGGCTGTTTTACAGCCTTTTTAGTGCCGAAAAGTTCGGGTCCCCATTGACTTCAATGGGGTTCGGGTTCGGGACGAAGTTCGGATCGGGTTCGGATCCCGAACCCGAACATTTCCGGGATGTTCGGCCGAACTTCTCGAACCCGAACATCCAGGTGTTCGCTCAACTCTATGTATGAGTAACACTCATTGTATTACTCATACAGCCAATGCATTCCAATACAGAAGTATTTGAATGCATTGCAAAGGATTAGACCCCAAAAGTTGAAGTCTCAAAGTGGGACAAAAAATAAAGTGAAAAAAGTTGAAAAAATTTAATTTGCCCCCAAAAATTAAAAGTTTCAAGTAAAAATAAACAAAAACATAATTTTCCCCAAATAAAGTAAAAAAAAAAAATAGGGGGGAAAAAAAGTAGACATATTAGGTATCGCCATGTCCGTATCACATGACTTAACCCCTCAGATGAACACCGTAAAAAATAAAAAGTTAAAAATAAAAACTGTGCTAAATAAACAATTTTTTGGTTACCTTACATCACAAAAAGTACAACAGCAAGCGATAAAAAAGGCGTATGCCCACCAAAATAGTACCAATCTAACCGTCACCTCATCCCGCAAAAAACTTGCCCCTACCTGAGACAATAACCCCCCCAAAAAAAACTATGGCTCAGAATATGGAGACACTAAAACATCATTTTTTTGTTTCAAAAATCATATTATTGTGTAAAACTTACATAAATAAAAAAAATAGTATTCATATTGGGTATCGCCGCGTCTGTATCGACCAGCTCTATAAAAATATCACATGACCTAACCCCTCAGATGAACACCGTAAAAAAAAAAAAAAAAAAACTGTGCTAAATAAACAATTTTTGGTCGCCTTACATCACAAAAAGTATAATAGCAAGCGATCAAAAAGTCATATGCACCCCAAAATAGTGCCAATCAAACTGTCATCTCATCCTGCAAAAATCATACCCTACCCAAGATAATTGAACAAAAACTGAAAAAACTATGGCTCTTAGACTATGGAAACACTAAAACATGATTTTTTTGCTTCAAAAATGAAATCATTGTGTAAATCTTACATAAATAAAACAAAATTATACATATTAGGTATCGCCGCGTCCGTGACAACATGGTCTATAAAAATATCACATGATCTAACCTGTCAGATGAATGTTGTAAAGAACAAAAAAAAACTGTGCCAAAACAGCTATTTCTTGTTACCTTCCCTTAGAAAAAGTGTAATATAGAGCAAACAAAAATTATATGTACCCTAAAATAGTACCAACAAAACTGCAACCCTATCCCATAGTTTGTATGGCATTTATGGCATAAACCGTATGGCATTCCTTTCCTTCTGCGCCCTGACGTGTGCCCGTAGAGCGGTTTACGACCACATATGGGGTGTTTCTGTAAACTACAGAATTAGAGCCATAAATATTGAGTTTGGTGTGGCTGGTAACCCTTGCTTTGTAACTGGAATAAATTAATAAAATTGAAAATCTTCCCAAAAAGTTAAATTTTTAAATTGTATCTCTATTTTCCATTAATTCTTGTGGAACACCTAAAGGGTAGGGATGAGCGAACCCGAACTGTATAGTACATTTTCGTAAAAGTCTGGGTTCGGGTACGGTGTTCGTCGCTTTCTTGGCGCTTTTTGAAAGGCTGCAAAGCAGCCAATCAACAAGCGTCATACTACTTGCCCCAAGAGGCCGTCACAGCCATGCCTACTATTGGCATGGCTGTGATTGGCCAGTGCAGCATGTGACCCAGCCTCTATTTAAGCTGGAGTCACATAGCGCCGCCCGTCACTCTGCTCTGATCAGTATAGGGAGAGGTTGCAACTGCGACGTTAGGGCGAGATTAGGCAGTGATTAACTCCTCCAAAAGACTTCATTCAGAGATCGATCTGCAGCTGTGGATGATTGAACTGCTGCTATTGAATTGCTCACTGTTTTTAGGCTGCCCAGAGCGTTTTTCAGTCACTTTTTTCTGGGGTGATCGGCGGCCGTCTTGTGGTGCGCCAGCACAAGCTGCCACCAAGTGCATTTAACCCTCAATAGTGTGGTTGTTTTTTGGCTAAATCCTACATCAGGGTCAAGCTGTCACACCAAGTGAATTTAACCATCAATAGTCTGGTTTTTTTTTGGCCATATACTACATCAGGGGCAAGCTGTCACCAAGTGCATTTAACCCTCAATGGTGTGGTTGTTTTTTGGCTAAATCCTACATCAGGGTCAAGCTGTCACACCAAGTGCATTTAACCATCAATAGTCTGGTTATTTTTTGGCCATATACTACATCAGGGGCAAGCTGTCACCAAGTGCATTTAACCCTCAATGGTGTGGTTGCTTTTTGGCTAAATCCTACATCAGGGTCAAGCTGTCACACCAAGTGCATTTAACCATCAATAGTGTGGTTATTTTTTGGCCATATCCCAGTCTAATTCTGTCTGTAAACGTATACCTGTCACCCAGCGCCTAAATAATAGGCCTCAAATTTATAGTCAGCTAAATCTGTGGTTATTGCTGTGGCTGGGCAAGTTATTTAGTGTCCGTCAAAGCACAGTTTTTGTTCTGGGTTGAAATACAATTCCCAATTTAGCAATTTCCTAATTTTGTGGTTTCTGCTGTATCAGAGCTACTTTAAATCTATCCCTAAAAGGATATATAAGATTAAAGGTGCACATAGGGTCATTCTGAATAACTTCACACACACACACTACTGTGCATTTCCAAGTCTAATTCTGTCAGTAAACCTATACCTGTCACCCAGTGCCTAAATACTAGGCCTCAAATTTACATCCATCTAAATCTGCGGTTATTGCTGTGGCTGGTCAAGTTATTTAGTGTCCGTCAAAGCACAGTTTTTGTTCTGGGTTGAAATACAATTCCCAATTTAGCAATTTCCTAATTTAGTGGTTTCTGCTGTATCAGAGCTACTTTAAATCTATCCCTAAAGGGGTATATAAGATTAAAGGTGCACATAGGGTCATTCTGAATAACTTCACACACACGCTACTGTGCATTTCCAAGTCTAATTCTGTCAGTAAACCTATACCTGTCACCCAGCGCCTAAATACTAGGCCTCAAATTTACATCCATCTAAATCTGCAGTTATTGCTGTGGCTGGTCAAGTTATTTAGTGTCCGTCAAAGCACAGTTTTTGTTCTGGGTTGAAATACAATTCCCAATTTAGCAATTTCCTAATTTAGTGGTTTCTGCTGTATCAGAGCTACTTTAAATCTATACCTAAAAGGGTATATAAGATTTAAGGTGCACATAGGGTCATTCAGAATAACTTCACACACACGCTACTGTGCATTTCCAAGTCTAATTCTGTCAGTAAACCTATACCTGTCACCCAGCGCCTAAATACTAGGCCTCAAATTTATATTCAGCTAAATCTGTCGTTACTGCTGTGCCTATATTAGTGTAATACGGTACCTAAATAGATAGCCAGATAGTGTTAGGTGTCTGTAAAAAAAGGCCTGAATTTGAATTCAATACATTGGGCCAAATAATATTTTTCTTATTGTGGTGAACGGTAACAATGAGGAAAACATCTAGAAAGGGACGCGGACGCGGACATGGTCGTGGTGGTGTTAGTGGACCCTCTGGTGCTGGGAGAGGACGTGGCCGTTCTGCCACAGCCACACGTCCTAGTGTACCAACTACCTCAGGTCCCAGTAGCCGCCATAAATTACAGCGATATTTGGTGGGGGCCCAATGCCGTTCTAAGGATGGTAAGGCCTGAGCAGGTACAGGCATTAGTCAATTGGGTGGCCGACAGTGGATCCAGCATGTTCACATTATCTCCCACCCAGTCTTCTGCAGAAAGCGCACAGATGGCGCCTGAAAACCAAGCCCATCAGTCTGTCACATCACCCCCATGCATACCAGGGAAACCGTCTGAGCCTCAAGTTATGCAGTAGTCTCTTATGCTGTTTGAAGACTCCGCTGGCAGGGTTTCCCAAGGGCATCCACCCAGCCCTTCCCCAGCGGTGGAAGACATAGAATGCACTGACGCACAACCACTTATGTTTACTGATGATGAGGACATGGGAATACCACCTCAGCACGTCTCTGATGATGACGAAACACAGGTTCCAACTGCTGCGTCTTTCTGCAATGTGCAGACTGAACAGGAGGTCAGGGATCAAGACTGGGTGGAAGACGATGCAGGGGACGATGAGGTCCTAGACCCCACATGGAATGAAGGTCGTGCCACTGACTTTCACAGTTCGGAGGAGGAGGCAGTGGTGAGACCGAGCCAACAGCGTAGCAAAAGAGGGAGCGGTGGGCAAAAGCAGAACACCCGCCGCCAAGAGACTCCGCCTGCTACTGACCGCCGCCATCTGGGACCGAGCACCCCAAAGGCAGCTTCAAGGAGTTCCCTGGCATGGCACTTCTTCAAACAATGTGCTGACGACAAGACCCGAGTGGTTTGCACGCTGTGCCATCAGAGCCTGAAGCGAGGCATTAACGTTCTGAACCTTAGCACAACTTGCATGACCAGGCACCTGCGTGCAAAGCATGAACTGCAGTGGAGTAAACACCTTAAAAACAAGGAAGTCACTCAGGCTCCCCCTGCTACCTCTTCTGCTGCTGCCGCCTCGGCCTCTTCCTCCGCCTCTGGAGGAATGTTGGCACCTGCCGCCCAGCAAACAGGGGATGTACCACCAACACCACCACCTCCATCACCAAGCATCTCAACCATGTCACACGGCAGCGTTCAGCTCTCCATCTCACAAACATTTGAGAGAAAGCGTAAATTCCCACCTAGCCACCCTCGATCCCTGGCCCTGAATGCCAGCATTTCTAAACTACTGGCCTATGAAATGCTGTCATTCAGGCTGGTGGACACAGACAGCTTTAAACAGCTCATGTCGCTTGCTGTCCCACAGTATGTTGTTCCCAGCCGGCACTACTTCTCCAAGAGAGCCATGCCTTCCCTGCACAACCAAGTATCCGATAAAATCAAGTGTGCACTGCGCAACGCCATCTGTGGCAAGGTCCACCTAACCACAGATACGTGGACCAGTAAGCACGGCCAGGGACGCTATATCTCCCTAACTGCACACTGGGTAAATGTAGTGGCAGCTGGGCCCCAGGCGGAGAGCTGTTTGGCGCACGTCCTTCCGCCGCCAAGGATCGCAGGGCAACATTCTTTGCCTCCTGTTGCCACCTCCTCCTACTCAGAGCTGCTGCATAAAGTGCAGGCCGTCTGTTCGCGCTTCCGGCGTTCACATCCTGCCGCTGCTCGCCTGTCTGCGCCTCAGCGTAACTTTGGCCTTCCCGCTCACCGCCTCATATGTGACGTGCCCACCAGGTGGAACTCCACCTTGCACATGCTGGACAGACTGTGCGAGCAGCAGCAGGCCATAGTGGAGTTTCAACTGCAGCACGCACGGGTCAGTCGCACTGCGGAACAGCACCACTTCACCACCAATGAGTGGGCCTCCATGCGAGACCTGTGTGCCCTGTTGCGCTGTTTCGAGTACTCCACCAACATGGCCAGTGGCGATGACGCCGTTATCAGCGTTACAATATCACTTCTATGTCTCCTTGAGAAAACACTTAGGGCGATGATGGAAGAGGAGGTGGCCCAGGAGGAGGAGGAAGAGGGGTCATTTTTAGCACTTTCAGGCCAGTCTCTTCAAAGTGACTCAGAGGGAGGTTTTTTGCAACAGCAGAGGCCAGGTACAAATGTGGCCAGCCACTACTGGAGGACGAGGAGGACGAGGATGAGGAGGAGGTGGAGGAGGATGAGGATGAAGCATGGTCACAGCGGTGTGGCACCCAACGCAGCTCGGGCCCATTCCTGGTGCGTGGCTGGGGGGAAATGCAGGACGATGACGATACGCCTCCCACAGAGAACAGCTTGTCCTTACCCCTGGGCAGCCTGGCACACATGAGCGACTACATGCTGCAGTGCCTGCGCAACGACAGCAGAGTTGCCCACATTTTAACGTGTGCGGACTACTGGGTTGCCACCCCGCTGGATCCACGGTACAAAGACAACTGTGCCCACCTTACTTCCTGCACTGGAGCGTGATAGGAAGATGCGCAAGTACAAGCGCACGTTGGTATACGCGCTACTTAGAGCATTCCCAAATGTCACAGGGGAACAAGTGGAAGCCCAAGGCCAAGGCAGAGGAGGAGCAAGAGGTCGCCAAGGCAGCTGTGTCACGGCCAGCTCCTCTGAGGGCAGGGTTAGCATGGCAGAGATGTGGAAAACTTTTGTCAACACGCCACAGCTAACTGCACCACCACCTGATACGCAACGTGTTAGCAGGAGGCAACATTTCACTAACATGGTGGAACCGTACGTGTGCACACCCCTCCACGTACTGACTGATGGTTCGGCCCCATTCAACTTCTGGGTCCTTAAATTGTCCACGTGGCCAGAGCTAGCCTTTTATGCCTTGGAGCTGCTGGCCTGCCCGGCGGCCAGCGTTTTGTCTGAACGTGTATTCAGCACGGCAGGGGGCGTCATTACAGACAAACGCAGCCGCCTGTCTACAGCCAATGTGGACAAGCTGACGTTCATAAAAATGAACCAGGCATGGATCCCACAGGACCTGTCCATCCCTTGTGCAGATTAGACATTAACTACCTCCCCATAACCATATATTATTGGACTCCAGGGCACTTCCTCATTCAATCCTATTTTTATTTTCATTTTACCATTATATTGCGAGGCTACCCAAAGTTGAATGAACCTCTCCTCTGTCTGGGTGCCGGGGCCTAAATATATGCCAATGGACTGTTCCAATGTTGGGTGACGTGAAGCCTGATTCTCTGCTATGACATGCAGACTGATTCTCTGCTGACATGAAGCCAGATTCTCTGTTACGGGACCTCTCTCCTCTGCCTGGGTGCATGGGCCTAAATATATGACAATGGACTGTTGCAGTGGTGGCTGACGTGAAGCCTGATTCTCTGCTATGACATGCAGACTGATTCTCTGCTGACACGAAGCCAGATTCTCTGTTACGGGACCTCTCTCCTCTGCCTGGGTGCCTGGGGCTAAATATCTGACAATGGACTGTTACAGTGGTGGGTGACGTGAAGCCAGATTCTCTGCTATGGGATCTCCCTCCAATTGATATTGGTTAATTTTTATTTATTTTATTTTTATTTTTATTCATTTCCCTATCCACATTTGTTTGCAGGGGATTTACCTACATGTTGCTGCCTTTTGCAGCCCTCTAGCTCTTTCCTGGGCTGTTTTACAGCCTTTTTAGTGCCGAAAAGTTCGGGTCCCCATTGACTTCAATGGGGTTTGGGTTCGGGACGAAGTTCGGATCGGGTTCGGATCCCGAACCCGAACATTTCCGGGAAGTTCGGCCGAACTTCTCGAACCCGAACTTCCAGGTGTTCGCTCAACTCTACTAAAGGGTTAACACAGTTTGTAACATCAGTTTTGAATACCTTGAGGCTTGTAGTTTCTAGAATAGGGTCATTTTTGGGTGGTTTCTATTATGTAAGCCTCACAAAGTGACTTCAGATCTTGAGAAATTTCAAGATTTGCTTCTAAACTTCTAAGCCTTGTAACATCCCCAAAAAATAAAATGTCATTCCCAAAATGATTCAAAAATGAAGTAGACATATGGGGAATGTAAAGTAATAACTATTTTTGTAGGTATTACTATGTATTATAGAAGTAGAGAAATTGAAACTTGGAAATTTGCTAAATTTTCCAAATTTTGGGCAAATTTGGTATTTTTTTATAAATAAAAATTATATTTTTTTTACTCCATTTTACCAGTGTCATGAAGTACAATATGTGACGAAAAAATTGTCTCAGAATGGCCTGGATAAGTCAAAGCGTTTTAAAGTTATCACCACATAAAGTGACACTGGTCAGATTAGCAAAAGGAGTTAATGGCAGGCGAACCTGAAAAACCTTCAGGTCATATTTTCAGCCACCAAATACTTGCTAGAAGTGCACAAATAGTCCCACAACATGGACACTGGCATACCAGAGGGGAATCATTGGCAAAAATTCCCACAAAAAATATGTATTTTCTTCAGGGGCCATTTTTATGCATCTTAAAGGGAAACTCTCAAAAATATGCCCTGCTGGAGCCTAGAAATTTTTTATTTTAGGCCACGGGAGTAAGGCACCAAAAATTAGGCATTCACTATTGTTGAGTGAGCATCCTCGGCCGAACATCAGTTCGGCTCAAGCATCGCTATGCTCGGCCGAACACCACGTGTGCTCCAGCGCGATGCTCGAGTCAGTGTATTTAAATCTAATTTAGCCTCTATTTCTATGCAGAAGATTGCTGTACAGTGAGGAAATCCCTCACTGTGAGACCATGGCTTAGGAGTCCCTTATATAGCTATGTCCATATATGGAGTCAGTGCTTGGGGACACCCCAGTGTATTTAAATCTAATTTAGCCTGCATTTCAGAAAATTTTCTGACAGGATTCCAACTCAACCTTTTGCATTAGAGGCAAGGCACTTAACCACTCAGCTATAATAGCTGCATAGCCAGTTACAAAAAAATAAAAATATTAGACTTCTACTATACCTTACTTCTACTGAGACCTATACAGTAAAAGTTTCATATACATTTTTTTTTTTTAAGTGACTGGATATGAAGTTATATACTGTAGTGGTTAAAGTTCTGGGCTATGATTCAGAAGCTGTGAGTTCAAATCCAATCACAATCTTTTTCAAAAATAGATTTATCTATCAATTTTATTTGTAATTGTAAAAAATGTATAGCACAAAATAATTGTGTAATTACTAGAAAGAAAAAAAATAATAAATTATATATATATAGATATATAAATAATCATACTTCTGATATATATATATGAATGCATAATATGTGGGAAACTACTACTGATGTTTTAGCCATAATATATTTACATATATTATAATATATTATATATTCTAAATATATAATAATATGTGTAAATATATTATGGCTAAATATATATATATATATATATATATATATATATATATATGAGACTTCGACTGTATAGGAATACTTACTAGCATTGCAAAGTGTTCTACTCAAGCACACAAGCACTTTGGTGCTCGCTCAACACTAGCATTAACCTGACAGAAAATAACTTGTGATGATGTGGCTCGAGGTACATTAGGCGGTCACTGAATAAAAAGTTTACTGTAGACCAGTACAGACCCAAAAAATTAGGCATTCACCTGACAGAAAATAACCTCTGATTATGTGGCTGGAGGTACATTAGGCGGTCACTAGCTAAAAATTTTACTGTAGGCCAGTACAGGCCCCCAAAATTAGGCATTAACCTGACAGAAAATAATTTGTTATTATGTGGCTGGAGGTACATTAGGCGGTCACTGGATACAATTTTTACTGTAGATCACTGGAGTACAGGCCCCAAAAATTAGGCATTCACCTGACAGAAAAGAACTTGTGATTATGTGGCTGGAGATACATTAGGCGGTCACCGAAATATTTTTTTTACTATAGGCCACTGGATTACAGCCCCCAAAAATTAGGCATTCATCTGACAGAAAAGGCCTTTTATGCTGCTGTATATACATAAGACAAGGACCATTCTTTGTTCTGGGTTGTGGCCAATATGTGTGGGATGGCATGAGGAAATTCAATTACACGTGGTCGTCGCAGGTGTTGAACTCCTGCCAGATCCATGCCTCATTAATTTTTTGAAATGTGAGGTAGTCCACACTGTCATGAGCTAGGCGAGTGCACTTGTCTGTCACGATCCCCCCTGCTGCGTTGAACGTCCAGGATGAGGGGCAAGTCAACAGTTCCATGGCAAATTGTGCCAGCCCTGGCCACAGGTCAAGCCTGCACACCCAGTATTACAGGGGTTGCTCGCTTCTCAGAGCGTCCACATCGGCCGTTAACCAGATGTAGTCGGACACCTGTCAGCATAGGCGTTCCCTGAGGCTGGATCCGGGGGGGCGGCTGTCGATGGGTTGGCTTCAAGACTGATCTTATATCCGAAGTGACCAACACATCTTCAAACAGCCCTCTTTTTGCTGGCTCAGTAGGATTGGCACCTACTTTCACTATGGGTGGAAATTACTCTGCCAGTGTCCGCAACAAAAACTGGTAACATGTCGGCCATTTTGTGTTTGCATCGGGGGTCAAAGTATGTTTTCACCCAGTACAGATCCTTGCCATTTATGCTTTTTATATGAGGGTCCCTCTTCAAACACTGGAGCATGAAGGCCTCCATTTGCACTAAATTGGAAGCGGTGGGGCGCCCTGGCTTCTGCTCATCACCCAGGAGAATGTCGTCCTCGGTCTCCTCCCCCAGCCACAGACAACACCAAGGATCTCCGAAAAGTCCCCCCTCAAACACTGCTCTTATTGATCCTTCTCCCCCCAGCAATCATCCTCCTCTGACTCCTCTTCAGACTCCTGCTGACTTGTCTTAAATCTCATCAAATGTCCGCAGAAGTCTGCATGCGTCGTGCATGAGCAGCCACTGGCGCGGTGAAAAGAAACCAAGCTCCCCAGAACCTATCCTGCTGAAGAGTTCATACAGGTAGTCGTTAACTGCATATTTCTGCTGGAGCAGCCTATAAAGCATATACAAGGGGGAGTAGCAGCGTGTCGGGCTGTTACAAATCAGATGTCTGACGGGCAGGTGGTGTTGCCACTGAACGTCAGCAAGGCGAGCCATGGCTGTGTAAAATCTTCTAAAATGGACAGAGATTTTCCTGGCCTGCTGCAAGACATCCTGGACCCCAGGGTATTTGGCAATGAATCGCTGCACGACTAAGTTCAGGACGTGTGCCATGCACAGCACATGTGGCATTATGCCCTGTTTCAGCGCTCTTAGCAGATTGGCACCATTGTCGCACATCACTTTACCAACTGTCAAATTGAGCGGAGTTAGCCACTGATCGGCCTGTGACTGCAGAGCTGAAAGCAGTGCAGGATTGGTGTGGCTCTTGGCTTTCAGGCACAACAACCGCAGCAAAGTATGGCAACGTCTCACCTGGGACGTCGAATAGGTTCTGGAGAGCTTGGGGGGCGCAGTGGAAGAGGCGGTAGCAGTGGAAAAAAAAGAGTCAGCCGAGTAACACCAAATCTACACCGGAGCCACGGGTTACAAAAGTTCACACAGTGGGCAGTAAAAGTAATGTACCTTCCCGGCACGTGTCTGTGGTCAGATGCATCTTTGCCTCCGAGTCCACCAGATTATATAGCAGTAGTTGAAGGGCTAGCAGTTCCGACAAGCCAGCAGTCAGCTGTTGGGCAAGAAGATTATCCGGCGTCGTCATGCTCGAACATTTGGGCCACGGAAGCCTGCCTTATGCAAGATGAACGCGACGACGGCACGGTGGAAGGTGGAGTGGAGGACAAATGGGAGGAGAGAGGAGAAGAAGAAGAGGCAGGACGTGGAGCGCCGGGAGAGTGGCTTTGTTGGTTCTGACGCCGTTGCTCCTACTGGGCTGGTTGATGGGAGGCCAGGTGAGTGTTTGGCTTACTGCAACTTATGCGTTGACAGCAGAGGCTGCAAATGGCCACAGTATTGTCAGCAGCTGAGCTGACACGTTAAAAAAAGCCCACACTGCGGAGCCATATGCCGGCGTCCTGGGAGCACCAGAAGTGACCATGCATGGTGGATGGCTCGCTCCAGATACATTTGCAGTCTGCTTTTTGCCTACTATGCCCTGCAAGCTCTGCCTGCTTCTCCTCCTTCTCCTCCCTCTCTGCTGATCCGTCTCTCCCTCTGAACTCCCCTCCTCTTCCTCTCTTGTGGGCACCCACGTGACATCCATCGACACGTCATCATCGTCACCTTCCCCACCACTGACATCTCAGAGTAGGCAGCAACAGCGGGGAGCTCTCTCCTTGGGCTGATCTGGGTACTGTTGTCAGACCGCTGGCTGGCGGCAGTTGCTACCTCCTCTTCCTCATCCGATGCCAAGAATGGCTGCGCACGGCCACGTTAAGGTCTACGAATGGATGGAAAAATAATTCCTCTGACTCGAATGGAGGGGCTATGGTAGTGGTGGTGGTGTATTTTGGCGGTGCACACAGCAGAGAGTGAGAAGGGTGCAGATACAGAGAATGAGGAGGGTGCAGAAGCGGAAGGCTGAGTGAGCCACTCAACTAACTCTGGTGCGCCCTTTGAATTAATCGCACGCACCTTATCAAACTTCCCCCTTAGGCTCTGGCCTGGTGCACCTGCCCGACCGCTACCACCCCTGCGGAAAGGGCCTGCCTCTTCCACTGCCTGTCATTTTCAAAATGACCCTGTGCTTAAGTCCCTAGAGAAGAGCAGTATTTGTGGAAACAGGTATATCGCACCCCTCAATTGATATTTGGTGGAAACAGGTATATCAAACCCCTTAATCAGTATTTTGTGGAAGCAGGTATATCGAACACCATAATCAGTATTTTGTGGAAGCAGGTATATCGCAGCCCTCAATCAGTTTTTTGTGGAATCAGGTATATTGCAGCCCTCAATAAATATTTTGTGAAAGCAGGTATATCAAACCCCTTAATCAGTAATTTGTGGAAGCAGGTATATCGCACCCCTCATTCAATATTTGGTGAAAACAGGTATATCGAACCCCTTAATCGGTATTTTATGGAAGCAGGTGTATCGCAGGCCACCATCAATATTTGGTAGAAACAGGTATATCGAACCACTTAATCAGTATTTTATGGAAGCAGGTATATCGCAGCTCTCAATCAGTATTTTGTGGAAGCAGGTATATCAAGCCCCTTAATCAGTATTTTGTGGATGCAGATATATCTCAGGCCTCAATCAATATTTGGTGGAAACAGATATATCGAACCCCTTAATCAGTATTTTGTAGAAGCAGGTATATTGCAGGCCTCAATCAATATTTGTTGGAAGCAGGTATATCGCACCCCTCAATCAATATTTGGTGGAAACAGGTATATTGAACCCCTTAATGAGTATTTTGTGGAAGCAGGTATATTGCAGCCCTCAATTAATATTTGGTGGAAACCAATACATCAAACCCCCTTAATCAGTATTTTGTGGAAGCAGGTATATCGCACACCTCAATCAGTATTTGGTGGAAATAGGTATATTGAACCCCTTAATCAGTATTTTGTGGAAGCATGTATATCGCAGCCCTCAATCAGTATTTTGTGGATTCAGGTATATCAAACCGCTTAATCATCATTTTGTGGAAGCAGGTATATTGCAAGCCTCCATCAATATTTGGTAGAAACACGTATATCGAACCCCTTAATGGGTATTTTGTGGAAGCAGGTATATCGCAGGCCTCAATCGATATTTAAAGAAAGCAGGTATATCAAAACCCTTAATCAGTATTTTGTGGAAGCAGGTATATAGCAGCCATCAATCTGTATTTTGTGGAGGCAGGTATATCAAACCGCTTAATCAGTATTTTGTGGATGCAGGAATATCGCAGGCCTCAATCAATATTTGGTAGAAACAGGTATATCGAACCCCTTAATTAATATTTGGTGGAAGCAGGTATATCGCAGGCCTCAATCAATATTTGGTCTAAGCAGGTATATCAAACCCCTTAATCAGTATTTTTTGGAAGCAGATATATTGCAGCCCTCAATCAATTTTTGGTGGAAGCAGGTATATCAAACCCCTAATCAGCATTTTGTGGATGCAGGAATATCGCAGGCCTCAATCAATATTTGGTAGAAACAGGTATATCGAACCCCTTAATTAATATTTGGTGGAAGCAGGTATATCGCAGGCCTCAATCAATATTTGGTCTAAGCAGGTATATCAAACCCCTTAATCAGTATTTTTTGGAAGCAGGTATATCGCAGGCCTCAATCAATATTTGGTGTAAGAAGGTATATCAAACCCCTTAATCAGTATTTTGTGAGAGCAGGTATATCGCAGTCCTCAATCCGTATTTTGTGGAGGCGGGTATATCAAACTGCTTAATCAGTATTTTGTGGAAGCAGATATATCGCAGCCCTCAATCAATATTTGGTGGAAGCAGGTATATCAAACCTCTTAATCAGTATTTTGTGAGAGCAGGTATAACGCAGCCCTCAATCCGTATTTTGTGGAGGCAGGTATATCGACCCCCTTAAATAGTATTTTGTGAAAGCAGGTATATCGCAGACCCCAATCAATATTTGGTAGAAGCAGGTATATCAAACCTCTTAATCAGTATTTTATAGAAGCAGGTATATCGCACCCCTCAATTAATATTTGGTGGAAGCAGGTATATCAAACCCCTTAATCAGTATTTTGTGGAAGCAGGTATATCACACCCCTGAATAATTTTTTTGCCACAACAGTTATCTCACACCACCCTGTTTATTTGGGGCAAAGGTATATCACAGCCCTCAATCAGTATTTTGTTGAAGAAGGTATATCACATCCCTTAATCAGTATTTTTAAGGGCAACAGGTATATTACACCCGTTGAAATTAGTTGTTCCAATAGTGTCTGTCCCTCTATATAGCTGCGGTATTGCAGCAGAACAGCACGCAACTGCTGCACAATACAAATACACTATAATATACTTTCTGTTAGAAAGCATATTATAGGTATATCACACCCTTCAGTATATCACACCTGTTTATAGCACACCTATACCAGTCCTTAACTCCTTAAGGACACAGCCTTATTTCACCTTAAGGACCAGGCCATTTTTTGCAAATCTGACCAGTGTCACTTTAAGTTGTGATAACTTTAAAACGCTTTGACTTATCCAGGCCATTCTGAGATTATTTTTTCGTCACATATTGTACTTCATGACACTGGTAAAATTAAGTAAAACATTTCACTTTTATTTATAAAAAAATACCAAATTTTTTAAAAAATTAAAAAATTGCCAATTTCCAAGTTTCAATTCTCTACTTCTATAATACATAGTGATACCTAAAAGAATAGTTATTACTTTACAGTCCCCATATATCTACTTCATGTTTGGATCATTTTGGGAATTATAT
The DNA here is from genome assembly GCF_014858855.1 of Bufo gargarizans. Lineage (NCBI taxonomy): Eukaryota > Metazoa > Chordata > Amphibia > Anura > Bufonidae > Bufo > Bufo gargarizans. The sequence continues at coordinate 6,910,196 of NC_058083.1, forward strand.
TTTATTTTTTGGATGTTACGAGGCTTAGAAGTTTAGAAGCAAATCTTTAAATTTTTCAGAAATTTTCAAAAACCCAATTTTTAGGGACCAGTTCAGGTCTGAAGTCACTTTGCAAGGCTCACATAATAGAAAACACAAGGTATTCAAAACTGATTTTACAAACTTTGTTAACCCTTTAGCTGTTCCACAAGAATTAATGGAAAATAGAGATACAATTTCAAAATTTCACTTTTACTTTTACAAAGCAAGGGTTAACAGCCAAACAAAACTCTATATTTATGGCCCTCATTCTGTAGTTTACAGAAACACCCCATATGTGGTCGTAAACTACTGTACGGGCACACAGCAGGGCGCAGAAGAAAAGGAATGCCATACGGTTTTTGGAAGGCAGATTTTGCTGGATTGGTTTTTTTGACACCATGTCCCTTTTTTTAAGCCCCCCTGATGCAACCCTAGAGTAGAAACTCCATAAAAGTGACCCCATCTAAGAAACTACACCCCTAAAGGTATTCAAAACAGATTTTACAAACGTTGTTAACCCTTTAGGTGTTCCACAAGAGTTATTGGCAAATGGAGATGAAATTTCAGAATTTACATTTTTGGGCAAATTTCCTATTTTAATCCATTTTTTTCCAGTAACAAAGCAAGGATGTGGTCGTAAACTGCTGTATGGGCACACGGCAGGGCGCAGAAGGAAAGGAATGCCATACGATTTTTGGAAGGCAGATTTTGCTGGACTGTTTTTTTTTACACCATGTCCCATTTGAAGCCCCCTTGATGCACCCCTAGAGAAGAAACTCAAAAAAATGACCCCATTTTAGAAAACTATGGGATAGGGTGGAAGTTTTGTTGGTACTAGTTTAGGGTACATATAATTTTTGGTTGCTCTATATTACACTTTTTGTGAGGCAAGATAACAAAAATTTGCTGTTTTGGCACCGTTTTTATTTTTTGTTTTATTTACAACATTCATCTGACAGGTTAGGTCATGTGGTATTTTTATAGACCAGGTTGTCACGGATGCGGCCATACCCAATATGTATACTTTTTTTTTTTAATGTAAGTTTTACACAATGATTTCATTTTTAAGCAAAAAAAAATCATGTTTTATTGTTTCCATAGTCTGAGAGCCATAATTTTTTCAGTTTTTGGGCGATTACCTTGAATAGGGTATGATTTTTGTGGGATGAGATGACTGTTTTATTGGAACTATTTTGGGGTACGTGTGACTTTTTGATCGCTTGCTATTACACTTTTTGTGATGTAAGGTGACAAAAAATGGTTTATTTAGCATACTTTTTATTTTAAATTGTTTACAGTGTTCATCTGAGGGGTTAGGTCATGTGATATTTTTATAGAGCCGGTCGATACGGATGTGGCGATACCAAATATGTATACTTTTTATTTATTTATGTAAGTTTTACACAATAACAGCTTTTTTTAAACAAAAAAAAGATGTTTTAGTGTGTCCATATTCTGAGCTATATATTATTATTTTTTTTGGGCGATTTGTCTCAGGTAGGGGCTCATTTTTTGCAGGATGAGGTGACGGTTAGATTGGTACTATTTTGGTGGGCAAATGCCTTTTTGATCGCTTGCTGTTGTACTTTTTGTGATGTAAGGTGACAAAAAAAATGTTTATTTAGCACAGTTTTTATTTTGTATTTTTTACGGTGTTCATCTGAGGGGTTAGGTCATGTGATTTGTTTATAGAGCCGGTCAATACGGACGCGGCGATACCTAATATGTATATCAATTTTTTTTTTACTTTATTTGGGGAAAATGACGTTTTTGTTTATTTGTATTTGAAACTTTAAATCTTTTTGGGGAAAACTTTATTTTTTCAACTTTTTTTTTCACTGAATTTTTTTGTCCCACTTTGGGACTTGAACTTTTGGGGGTCTACTCCTTTACAATGCATTCCAATACTTCTGTATTGGAATGCATTGGCTGTATGAGTAATACTGTGTGTATTACTCATACAGATTCCGGGGCCTGTTAGATCCAGGGGGCTGGATCTCACAGGCACATCACAGCCTTTCTTTGACATCGCACTGCCTTCCACACCATCGGGTCCCCCCTACAGCCGCATGGGGACCCGATTGCACCGCCCGCCGCCGCAATAGGTAAAAGCCGCAAACCGCAGGTCTGAATTGACCTGCGGTTTGCGGCGATCGCCGACATGGGGCGGTCACGGGACTCCCCCGGGCATTTAGCCGAGGTGCCTACTCAATGATTTGCGGCGGTGATCAGAAATACACAGGGCGTACAGTTACGCCCTGTGTCCTTAAGTACCAGGACATAAGTGCGTACCTGTACGCCCTGTGTCCTGAAGAGTTTAAAAGGACTTTTGTGGCCCTATTAGCTAGCGTTTTGTGTCCCTAACAGCCTGTCCCTGCTCCACAAAACAACCTCTACCTACACTGGCAAAACACAGAATGTAAAATAGCCGCCAGATTGGGTTCTTTTATAGGGTGGGGGTATGTCCATGTGCTGAAACATCTCAATTGGCTGTCCTGTCCCACCTGATGGATGTGTCATGGGTCAAAGTTCGGTGCAATGCAAAAGAATATGGCACCGGCGGACATCGCCATATGTTCGCATGTTCAGCGAATCGCGAACGAGCAAAGTGTGCTGCTAAACGACCGCTGGGCAATCTCTATTCATAATCATAATCCCTGATCAGGATAGGTTTTGTGTGAACTAATGGGACAGTGGCCATTTTGTTTCCCCTGATGATTGCTCCCCAGACAACACGAGCCATTCATTCCTGGAAAACTTCTTTAAGTTTCACCCACAAGCCAAATATCCCTAACTTTTTGTGAGTAGTGTATATGGTGTAATATACTGTAATACAATATGATATAGTCTAACGTAATGTAGTATACATAATATGATGTAACAATGTAATTTAATGTGGGAAAATAAGACCTAATGTAATATAGTATGGTATAATATAATAAGACATTATGTAATATAGTATGGTATAATATAATAAGACATTATGTAATATAGTATGGTATAACATAAATAGAGATGAGCAAATTTATTAAAAATTCACTTCGGCATGAAACGCATTTTTTGCATGTAGTGGCCACAATGACGGGGAATGGCAATTGCGCCTCCCCCTCTGCATTAAACCTCTCAGATGCCGCATTTATCGCTGATCGTGGCATCTGATGCCACCATTTAGGCCTTTCAAGGGTTAATCAGGGTAAAAAATAAAATACTCACCTTATCCATTTGCTTGTGTACAGGCTGTTGCGGCCATTTTGATTGAAGAAATTATGCAAAATCTCGCACAGTGACATGATAACATCATCACACTGGCCGGGCGCAGTGATGTCATCACTGATGATGTCATCGCGCCTGGCTAGCGCACCAGCGTGGTGACGTCATATGTCACTCCCCGCAAGATTTAGCCCTGTATCTTCAATCAAGGTAATCACGACAGCCTCTTTGCACGTAAACTGATGAGGTGAGTATGTTTTTTTATGTTTTTACTGCCATTTCAGGGAAAATTGATTTGTTACCACGAAGAGCGAGGAAATTTATTTTTCCTGAAATTCAGATCGAAGTCAATTCGTTTGACTTCGATTCTCTCAGCAGTAAACATAATGCAACATGAGATAACATAATATACTGTAGTATCGCATCATATAAAAGTGCTGATATCAGGCTAGTTAAAACAATGAGTGGATCCCAACAAGCCTTGGGATTTGACAAGGCGATATAGCAAGGTGGCACTAGCAAGATGGTTCTCCTTCTTGGGATACCTCTATTATGGCGGAAGTAGTTATTCATGGTGGCGGTCCTCACTCTGGAGTCTCCTGGGCTGTGCAGTCATTGGAATAGTGCACCTTTTCTTCCATTCAGGGCACACTCTGGCTTCGGGACTCCTGCCTGGTTTTAGGTGGGGTACCCTGGGTGGAAATGAGCTTTTAGGTGTGAGGCAGGTGTCCTGCGGACAGGCCAGCAAGGCAGCATTATGGTGATGCAGATGGCAGTGCAGTACGGTGATGAGGCCAGGTTTCCTACAAGTTTCACACAGGCACTGATCACGTTAAGTGCAGTAACTTTACAGTTGGCATATGCAGTTCCCAAAGTTGTGTCTGGGAGGCAGGGGGCAGAGTATGAGTTCCCTCTAAATCTTTTACTTATAATCTGCATAATGTTCTTAAATCGACCAAGGGATACAATTTGTCTCTCTCACTCTCACTATATGGTATCACTGCAGTATCCTTAGCAGAATACAGTCTCTGAACAGATGACCAGTCTGTAATTTTTTATGATGGAGAACCTGAAGTTTATTTAAGTTCTTACCAATATCCAAGGAAGTCTAGATAATAAAAGTTACCGGCTCCGTGCCACAGGAACAGGTAAAAATCTCACAAGAGGTAAGTATTCTTTTCTCTTCAATAAGAAACATAGACATCATCCCTGGTGATCCCTCAATCTTCACCTTTCCCTCCACTGTTCCTCTGGATAACAATCACTTACATAATAAAAGCATTCAAATCAGAGTATAAAATTACAACCCAAGCTTGCCTGACCTGGGTTTTGGTCTGCTTCATCAGGGGCAGAATGATGTTTCTGCCCCTGATGAAGCAGAGTGAAACCCAGGTGGGCAAGCTTGGATTGTATTTTTACACGCTGAATTGAAAGCTTTCATCTTGTATCTGTGTAAGCAGACTGTCCCTATGTGGTTACCTTTCTGATTAAAAGCTACTACACAGGAAAACTACCACCATCAGTGGATTGTAATCCAGAGGAGCAGTGGAGGGAAAGGTGAAGATTGAGATATCCCCAGGAATAATGTCTATGGCTTCTTCATGTTAAAGAGAAAAGAATACTTACCTCTCGCAAAACTTTTACCTGTTCCTCTGGAGCTATCCGGTAACGTTTATTATCTTGACAGTGAAAATACAGACTTATCCTTTGTTAGATCCAGCAGTGTTTTTTTTTTTTGCACAGAAAAAGGACAATATCTTGTTTTTTATTGTTTATGCAGGAAGTCTGTACCCTAAATGTATATGTGTTACCTTCTCTGACAGATGCTCTTCACGTTCCTTTATGTGGCTGCTGGATGTTCTGCTGAATCTAGTGGCTCTTTCCCTCCATGGATAGCACATATGCTGTCACCTTGCTGCATTTATTTAACCCTCAGGGCATGGAATATTCCCTGGTTACTTCTGCTCTGTACTGCCTTCTGCTGCTTACTGACCCACAGATTATACTAGACTGAACTACTTCCTCCTAGAGGAAGGGGTGGTGCCAACCCATGCCTAATGACTGTTGTTAGGGAACCACCTCCTTCCCCAGAGACAGCCTATGGGACTGCAGCCTATAGAAGTGGGATACTGCAACAGCAGCTTAAGTTACTGAAACTAGGTGTGATGTCATAATCATCAGAGCTTACTCACAGAAACACAACTCAATGAGGCTAGGTGTGATGTCACACTAGCCTAACTGACTTAAATTAGTTGTGATGCCATGGCAGCTTTCTTAATGGAAATGTACTTGCAACTAACTTGATGGAAACCCACCAGTTATATCACAGTAAGCTCACATGCTAAAAATTCACTTGTGCTGTCAACTTTCCTGACACTCACCTGTGATGTCACAGCTGCTTACTTGATTGAAGCGCTTGTGATGTCACAGGAGCTTACTGAAAGATGAACAAGAATAACAGATGACCCATAAGGAATAACTGTATATAGAGAAATTGGTTTCCAACTGCTAATTTGATGACAGTGGGGTGCTAGCCATAGACCACTCCAAACATGGCTCTCCAGAAAATCCCTCACTGGTGACCAATCCATCAGTAATTTTCAGACTTTACTTGGTAGGAAGTGCAGTTATTGTTTTTAAAGGTAGCAGTGGACCCCATGGCCTGCACATGTTGCACATATGGTATGCCCTTGTAAGACTATTTCCACATCTGTCTGGCAATGGCTGGCTATAACAGGGTTTAACCAACCTGTTCCACCCCTCCTGGTAGAGTGGGCTGGTCTGACTTCCTGCCAGTAGGGGGAAGTCTAGAGTAGTTCAGTAATCTTTAGTCAGAGTTAGGGCTCAGCCATTCATTTCAATTGGTCCGCAAAAAAAACGGAAGTTACTCCTCTGCATTCAGTTTCCATATGTCTGTTCCGCCAAAATAAAAAGAACATGTCCTATTGTTGTCCCCGTTACGGACAAGGATAGGACTGTTACGTTCCGCAAAATACGGAATTCACATGGGCGTCACCTGTATTTTATGTGGACCGCAAAATACATACTGTCATGTTCATGAGCCCTTAGGCAGAGAGGGGACAAGAGAGCTCCTGTCCAGATAGTGGGGGAGTGAGGAAGCAGCTCATAGAGCACTCATTCCCAAGAACTATATCTTTCCCCCTGTAAGGGAAATTCAGAACCTAAATTATCCCTCTCCTAACATAGAGTTGGGAAGTAGCTTGTAGAGTACCTACTCTCCAGAACTAAATAAAGTATTAAAATAAAGCCTTGAGATCCCAGGCAGCAGAGTAAAATGTGACATCACTTCTACAGACACCAGGGAGCGATAGCCTGAGGTAGGGCACTGTGACACAACTACAGTACACCAGGGCCACTTCCACTCCCATCCTCTACAACATCACTTATAGAGCTCGCTGCACATGCCACTATCTGCCTAGTCCAGATATGATGAACTCTGACAGGCTGTTTCTCTGCCGGATTCATTAACCACTGGTGTGAAACTAGCCTAACTCTGCTATATCTGGACAGTGCTAAATGTGTAACTTTCTCGTAACTTTTACGTTTCTTCAAGTGTGCTCCTTGTTTTCACCACCAGGTGGCAATGTTGATCTGTGCAGGGTTCCTTATTGCCTGGATTCCTTATGCAGTTGTGTCTGTGTGGTCAGCTTTCGGGAGACCTGACTCGGTTCCAATTGAGTTTTCAGTGGTACCAACTTTGCTTGCAAAATCCGCTGCTATGTACAATCCAATTATTTATCAAGTCATCGATTACAAGTTCTCGTGCTGCCGGCCCAGAAACACGCTGCAGAATTCTAAATCCAGGTACAGTGTATTTTATGTTTTTTGTTTAGTCTTATACACAGATTTTGTAAAACTGGACTTGTTCAGCTCAATGGACCTGTAGAGCAGCACTTAACAGCTGATGTGAACCCTCCCTAAGAAGCCATGCACCAGCAGCATGGCTGTCCTGAAGCAAAGAGTGGCGCAGGCGGTTGCATTGGCTGGTGCCTTGTCATAGATTCTCTATGATAGTTCCATTATTAATATAGGAAAAGCTTGTTTATGGTAACAGTTGTCTTTTTTCAATATCTTAGCAAACAATTAACTTATGCTTCCTTGGCTAATCCTCAAGAGAGGATTTCAGATGCTGTTAAAGGGATTCTCAACACAAAGGCTCATGCCCACAAATGTAAGGGCTCCGTGATCCGCAAGATATGGCCAAAGATAGGACATGGAGACATAGATCGGAAGCCCACGTAAACACTACAAAGCTTTTCAGTGGACTTTTGGGTTCATGCCTCTGCACCGCAAAAGATAGGACATGTCCTATCTTTTACCATATCTTGCAGATCGTGGACCCATTCAAGTCAATAGTTCTGCATCCGCAGCATGGAGTGCTATTTGCGGTCCGCAGCACGGGCACAGAGCCCTTACATTCGGGGACATGAGCCCTGAATAAAATGTAGTCAAGTCAATTTAGTCAAGTTTAACCAAAGTTCCTCAGTAGTTTGATAAATTTGGCACAGCTTTAAAATAACCCTTTTGTCTGGAGTAATATTGGGGCTTTTATTGTGTCTTTTTGAAAAGTGGCATTTGATAAATCTGGGGTATAACTACTCTCCGAGCTAACCATGCCTAAAGTCACAAATGTTTGTGCAAATTTGATGTGTGCCAAACGTTCAGTTTTTTATGCCGGGAAACCGGTTTTTGGGGCCTCGTAAATTCCACCCTATACCAGTAGTACCAACCCTGTAACACCCGGCATATTGCCTGGAGAAAATGGGTTATGATGTTCCCAGGGGTGTTGCCAGCAATGGAAAGCTGAGGTAACCTGAGGGGCTAGGTCACGCCCCTGGGTGCACCAAAGTTTTTTATTTTCCTAGGGAAAGCCGCAATTGATTTTCACAAGACCGATATAATTTTAATCAGCAGGATCAACTCTTACATGCAGTATGCTTGGTTTAATAGAGTCGATCCTGCTGGCAGATGCTCTTTTCTAAAATCTCACTTTGCTGCCAGTGAATGTTTACATTCAGAGACTGGAAACTGAGCATCAGCACAAATCTTGCCATGTACTGTCTAGCCTGATAACTCATTCTTGCCCAGATACATTGTAACTGTGTGTGAGTGAGATTAGGTCATGACCAGCTTGAACCCTCCAATCTACTTTTGACCTTTTACGCACAAACTGACTGAAATCCCCCAATAACATATGTCTGTGTTAAGCTGTGGCCCTGCTGGCAGTGAGCCACAGGTTGGGGACCACAGCTCTTCAGAATCGTTTATCTACAGTATGTTTTTATGTTTCCAGGATCTATACTATCAACCCATGCAGAAGATCAGTTCCATCAACAGAAGAAATCGGAGGAAAGAGCAATGAGTAATAAACTGTGCTGGACCAAGTGAAAGACTCAACTTAACGAGGTTACCATTGAGAGCCACTACATTTGGGGTAATGCCTAGTACTGATATATATTTTTCTCCAAAATTGCCTCCACAGTCTCAATACTGGACCTGACATCCATCACAAGGTGGATTCCTACTAATTCATGGCTTGTTAAGACAATTTCAAGATCATCAAGCTGGAATCTTGGAGTCATCTGAAGACCTCACCACCATTATTGAGTCTATCTTTTGGTCCTAAGTGACAAAACCACTTATCAGATCACTGGTTGCCCCTCCCCCCCCATATTATTTTTCAAAAATCTTTATTTTCCTAAGTGTCTACATTGTGTCAGTGAAGATGGTGACTAATAATAGTGAACTATCACAGTAGGCACCGTGCATGGAGATTAGCACAGGCAAAAATTGGAGGTTTTCTTCATATAAACTCAGTAGTCATAATTCAGATCAACTGGATTGTATTTTCTCCAAAAGACATTTTGCTAGTCATCCACCTTGCTTTCTCATTTAGAATGACTTGTACAAGAAATCTCTGGCAGTAAATACCGGTGACTCATGCTTCAGTCATCACAAAGCCTCATTCACACGTCAGTGTTTGTGAGCCAAAACCAGAATTGGAGCCTCCACAGACATAAGATATAAGGGAAAGCTTTGCTCCTGTTCCGTGTTTAGAGCCACACCTGGTTTTGGCTCAAAAATCACTAATGGATATTACTGACCAAGACATGGACGTGCATTATGCTCCAACCAACATAATTTGTTTATCATAATCAACACAAGATAAGATGTTTACTGCAATTTGCATGACATAAAGGGGTTATCCAACATCATAAAATAGCCCACCATGTGCCGGGCCCCTGAGAGGGAATATACTTACCTCACTCCCCGCGCCGCTCCTGGTCCCCACACTGCCATCGCTGCATTTGCCTGTACACGGATGAAAACAACCGGTGTCGAGGGGGCTTCCAGTGGAAGACTGGGACAGGGACGAGCCTCCCTAGCATCACCCGCGATGCTAGGGAGGCTCGGCTCCATCCCCGCCTGCCATTGGCTGCTCCCCCATGACACCGGATGTTTTCATCTGTGTACAGGGAGAAGCAGAAGTGGGGTAAGTATATTCCCTCTGAGGGGCCCAGCAGATGGGGGGCTGTTGTATGATGTTGGATAACCTCTGTAAGGTGTGAATAAATTGCCTTGTGGTGTTAGAACAGCTCTGTAAGTGGCTCCACCTCTATTTAAGCTTTATTTGTTGAGAGTCCAGACTTTGTGATGAAGTTCAATAACAGCTTTACTTGAATAAACATTTCTCCAACAGTTTCAGGCTTTGTTTTGGTTCCGAGCAGGCGGTAGCATGTAAACTCTGGCAGGCAAACAAACTCAGCTCTACTACATCTGTTGCTCTCTGGATCTGCTGTACTGACAGGCTTAAATAGAATCTTTGCTTTAGCTGTCTGTGGGAACTTCTCTCTGTAGTCTGACTCTATATTTGTCCAGGGTAAACTCCTCCTGGCTTTAGAGGCTCCAAGCTGTGGCCTCCACATCCAGCTGAGCTGCAGGTGCTCTAGCTGGTCTGGGCAAGGCACGTCCAGCAGGTACGTGCACCTGCTTTCTACCCCTAGCAGGGGGTAAGCTAGACCTAACACTAGAAGGGAGTAAGCTGAACTGACTCCTCACTAACTAGTCCCCTCCCCTTCTGCAAGAAGTGGGACTCGCCCACTCCTCCACAGAGGGGGGTGGGTGAGAATGGAGTAGAAAGCTCCATTATACCTAACTGCAGCTCTGCCATGTTTGCTGCCACCTTCTGGTAAACGGCACAGTGTGACTGTCCTGCAATAAATACACTGAATTACATTAGGTTAACCATAAGAGATAGTAACGGGGTGCAGAAGTGCTAATAGCACTCTGGGTCATTACATGTTGATAAACAGGTAATGCTGACCACAGCATGAGTCACCAGTATTTAATGCTGTAGATTTCTTGTACAAGTCATTCTAAATTAGAGAGGTAGTGAGATGACAATAGCAAATAGCAAAAGTTCTTCAAGAGAAAATAAAACAAGTCCAGTTGTTCTGACTTATTGCTGCTGATAAACTATTACATGGTTGAAGGAGAACCTTCACAGGAGGTAACAGACATGCATACAGGCAATGGTTGTGGAACCACTGTGGCAAGTAAACGGTTTGAGGTTGGGCCAACCCCTAAGGGTGTTATTTAGCCTTTAACCCCTTCTACAGGCATGTGGACTTCATTGCGGGTTAGCGACCAGACTGCTACTTCCTAGGATGGTCCCAGTGTACTTGGCAGCTGACCTGCTGAGGTCAGAGACACTGGTGAAGTCGCCAGAAACACAGGCATGGCAGAAAACATGGAGCACTGGCAGAAGAACAGAACAGGAACCCATGCAGACAGATTACAAGAGGCAGACATACAGGCTTCGGGAACGTGGACACATGGACTACTGGAGTGGACTTCCGGAACAAAGACTCAGTAGAGACACAGTGGTTACAGGAATATATACGGAAGTGGGCATACATGAGAGATGGTAGGTTTCATATTGACAATAGCAGAGCACTTGCAATTGAAGGCAAGGTCAAGCTAACAAAGTACATAGAATGTATAGAACAGACACAGGGTAATGCCATTCGACACTAGGTCAGAATTCAGAAATGGACAACCAGAACAAGCCAGACACAAACTAGAGATATAAACTCTAACACAGGACACAGACAAACTCCAAACAGAACAAAGCAAGAAATAACATGACATAAAAGTTGCACAACCAGGGCAGGTCACAGCACAGAGACATCTACAGATTGACACAGGGATAAATACCATACTTAGGGCTCATGCACACAAATGTATTTTGTTTCAGCTTTTTTTTTGTGGACCATATGCGGAACCATTCATTTCAATGGGTCTGCAAAAAAAATGGAAGGTACTCCGCGTGCATTCCGTTTCTGTGTGTCCGTTCCGCAAAACAATAGAACATGTCCTATTATTTTCCGCATAACGGACAAGGATGGTACTGCTCTATTAGGGGCCAGCTGTTCTGCAAAATACATAATGCACACGGATGTCATCCGTATTTTTTGCAGACCGCAAAATACATACGGTCGCGTGCATGAGCCCTTAATGAACTGATTAGTTGAGCAGAGGCAGACACACACACAGCAAGGGAAAGATTAACCCTTGCAATACAGAACATGAGATGGAATACAAGCACATTGGCACAGTTCACACCACAGCTAACCAACACCAAGATACATGGAACAGTGGCGACACAAACCCCCATTGAACACAATGGCCCATATTCAACCCACAAGCTGCAGTCACGCACGGTACAATGGCACAAGCTGAACCGCCATCATAATAAGACCTATCTTCATAGTAACCATCACACTGCCTCTTGTTAGATTGCTAGACTATGAAAACTGAGGATTAAATGGTTGTATGGAGCATCTCCTTCATTTTTGGCTCATGTGAGACCCATTATTGTTCGTTTTTTATCTGTATTACTGCCATATGTTTACTCTGTAAATTAAGAAACACTGCCACAAAACACTGGTCCCATAGTTGTAAAGATTGTATGTTTTATGGAGGATGTTTTTGTATAAAATAAATTATTGAGAGGGGTTCTACAGAATATGTATATTAGAGATGAGCGAATCGAAGTTGACGAAGTGGAATTCGATCCATATTTCAGGAAAAATTTGATTTGCACCGAATCCGAATTTCCTCACGCTTTGTGGTAGAGAATTGCATTTTTTACCAAAATGGCTGCTGCACGTGTGAGGACATGGAGCAAGGAACTCTGGGAGTGCAGGATCACCCATAATGAAATTCATGCAGCCAATCAGCAGCCAGCGAGCCCTGTGATGTCACAGCCCTATAAATAGCCTCAGCCGGCTTGGATTCTGCCATTTTCCAGTGTACTTAGTGCTGGGAGAGACGTCAGCAGGCGCTAGAGACAGTGATAGAAAAAAAGCAATTGTGCTAAAAAAACGATTTACAAGTGCAGGGAAAGATTATTCAAGGTGTAGAAAAAAGGATGGGGAGGAATCATTCCACAGCATTTATGCTGAACAGGGTTCAGTAGGGGAGGTTATAGCCTGGGTAATAGGAACAATACTATTACACCTTGCTGCACTGACTGGGAACCCAAATTGCCATCATACAGCTCTGTAATTCCAGCAAACCATTCTTGTTGGGGTGCAAGTGTTGTTTGATACAGCCATTAACAGGGTTTTTTTTACAAGGAAATATATATATGTCTTATTTGCCCTTGTGCGGTGCAGTTATATGTTCTAAAGCATTTTTTGGCTTGTATTAGTAGGAAAAAAAGGGCTTATTAGCCATTGTGTGGTAAAGTGTGAAAATTACAGCCCTTTTTGTAGTGTATTATTGGCACACAAAAACATTTTTTGCCTTTCAGCGGTGCAGTTATATGTTCTAAAGCCTTTTGTGTCATGTATAAGTGGAAAAAAGAAAAATATATTTGCCATTCAGCGGTGCAGTTATATGTTCTAAAGCCTTTTGTGTCATGTATAAGTGGAAAAAAGAAAAATATATTTGCCATTCAGCGGTGCAGTTATGTGTTCAAAAGCCTTTTGTGTCATGTATAAGTGGAAAAAAATAAGGGCCTATTTGCAGTTCAGCGGTGCAGTTATATGTTTTTAAGCCCTGTTTGTCATGTATTAGTGGCAAAAAAATATATATATTTGCCATTTAGCTGTGCAGTTATATGTTCTAAAGCCTTTTGTGTCATGTATAAGTGAAAAAAAGAAAAATATATTTGCCATTCAGCGGTGCAGTTATGTGTTCTAAAGCCTTTTGTGTCATGTAAAAGTGGAAAAAAATAAGGGCCTATTTGCAGTTCAGCGGTGCAGTTATATGTTTTTAAGCCCTGTTTGTCATGTATTAGTGGCAAAAAAAATACATATTTGCAATTTAGCTGTGCAGTTATATGTTCTAAAGCCTTTTGTGTTGTGTATAAGTGGGGGGAAAAAGGGCCTATTTGCCGTTCAGCAGTGCAGTTATATGTTCTAAAGCTTTTTGTAGAGTGTATAGGAGGAAAAAAGAAAAATATATTTGCAGTTCAGCGGTGCAGTTATATGTTTTAAATCCCTTTGTGGAAAAAACAATAAGGGGCTATTTGCCGTTCAGTGGTGCAGTTATATGTTCTAAAGCCTTTTTGTTGTGTATTAGTGGCAAAAGAAAAATATATTTTCTGTTCAGCGGTGCAGTAATGTGTTCTAAAGCCATTTTTTACGTGTATTAGTGGCACAAAAAAAGTATTTGCCGTTGTGTGATAAAGTGAGAAAACTGCAGACTTTTTTGGGGTGTTTTAATTTCCTTTTTATTTATTTATTTTAACTAACAGTATGTCAGACAGAGAAGTGCCAGGCCCTACACAGGGGAGTGGCAGAGGCCTAAATGTTTCTGGCGCAGGCATAGAACACAGCAGTGTAAGGGGTCGTGGCAGCAGAAGTTGCAGCTAGAGGCTTGAGCTCCCGGTGTCATCTAGCGGTCGTGTCTTGACTAGCAACATAGCGGTTCTTGAATGGTTGACTTGCTTGCGTAGTGACAGCCGAATTGTCACCATTCGGCAGAGAAATAACTTCTGGCTCTCCACCTTATTGAACCCTCACTACCGGTCCAAAATGGGGGCCTTTTTTACACCCTCTGAGAGGGAAGACAAACTGGACTACTATGGAGACATCCTATGTAGTGAGTTGGCCGCGGCCTATTTCTGCCATCGTCCATCCTCTCGCAGGTCTGGGGTAGGAGCAGTTCCGACTCCATCAGCAGCAACTTAAGTCTAGAGTCGCTGATGAGCAGCTTTCTTCACTCGCCTAGTGAAGAAACTACTCACCAGCAGCAGCAGCTAGACCTAGAGCAGGACCTGAATCAGCAGGTGGTGGCATACTTGGACAGTACCCTGCCACCCTACATTGAAGGTCCGCAGGACAAATGGGCAGCCAAACTGGATTTGTGTCTGCAACAAGCAGATTTGCCATGGAAAAACTGTCCTGCCCGGCCAGTAGTGTGGCATCAGAGTGGGTGTTTAGTGCAGCGGGGGCCATAGATACCCCAAGAAGAACTCTCCTGTCCACCCAAAATATGGAGAGACCGACCTTTGTCAAGATTAATCAGGTGTGGATCCGCCAGGAATTCCACCCACCAATGCCTGAAGCCTGATGCATCAGACTAGGTCATCCATGGTGCCACACCAACACTTTGACAAAAGAGACTGGTTTCTTCTGGCTACCTGCCTCAGCTAACATTCTGATGCTGCCACCCATATGATGCCACACATTTGATGCCAAGTGCTCCTTCTTTCAGCCACCATCTTCAGCTGGTACTCATATTGCCACCCACCTCCCCACTTTGTCACCGGTCACTTTGTGGTCTCCTGATGCTGCTGCCACCTCCTCACTATGTCACCTTGCCACTCTGTGGTCTCCTGATGCTCCACCTCCCTACTCTGTCACCGGGTCACTCTGTGGTCTCCTGATGCTGCTGCCACCTCCACACTAAGTCACTTTGCCACTCTGTGGTTTCCTGATGCTGCTGTCACCTCCACACTATGTCACCTTGCCACTCTGTGGTCTCCTGATTCTGCTGTCACCTCAACACTATGTCACCTTTCCACTCTGTGGTCTCCTGATTCTGCTGCCACCTCCACACTATGTTACCTTGCCACTCTGTGGTCTCCTGATGCTTCTTCCACCTCCACAGTCTTTCACCAGGTCACTCTGTGGTCTACTGATGCTGCTGCCACCTCCACACTATGTCACCTTGCTACTCTGTGGTCTCCTGATGCCACCTCCACACTGTCATTGGGCCACTTTGCTGTCTCCTCATGCTGTTACCACCCTCCCCACATGACTGGGCCACTATTTTGCCTTTCGGCCCGGCTGACATCATCATTTATTTGACCCTTCTTCTGATCTGTCAGAAGGAAGGAAAAATGATATGCACAACACATCTTGTCTGTGTAGCATCTGTAAGGCCTGTATGGTCCCATCAGAATTGGCTTGTGATTTGGTAGCCAAAAGCAGGAGTGGGTACAAAACACAGAAGACATGCAAATATTCCATTAAAGTGTCATCTGTGTCTTGGATCCACTCCTGTTTTTTTTTTTTTTGGGCATTAGCAATACTGATGGATTACTGACCAAATGCTGACCGAGTGAAGGCGGATGCTCAACAGACAAGATCAGTTTTTTGGGGGTTATTGTTCTGACTGATCAATGGAAGGGCAAAATAATCAGTGACATCAACACAAACTTACTGCTGACACCGTCTCCACTGTGTCGGGGGGCTCTACTTGTATAAGCGTTCAATAGAACAGGTTCTGTAGACATCTATGTGGAATCAGCTGACGAAGGTGTAAAAGGAGTGTGCAGTGATTCTGTCACCTGCATATAATACTGACTCGCAGTATTATTTCACTACCACAGCAGACTCCCTATGCGTGTTACTGCAAGGCACAGTGTTCTACACCACTATAGAGGCTCTCTGCAGCCAGGAAATAGCCATTTTTTAACGCTTTTCACCGCGAATAAATTCGGATCAAACTGAATTTTTTCGAAAAATTCGCTCATCTCTAATATATTTATTGAACCAAAGCACATCACACGATACATGATGTAGTACAAAAAAAAAACATTTGTATAATATGGCTTTATATTCAGATGTTATAATTTATATTTCAAAACCCCTTATGGTCAATAAAATATATAATGAAAACTGTATGTTGAAAGTAAGGCATGATGCTATTGTGAACTCAGATCTTAAAGGGATCCTGGGAGAGATATGATTTTCAAAGACCTATTGGCCTATTGTGGCTTCCTTGCCTTGCCTTTCTGTCCTGATAACCAGAAACAGATGTAGACAACATCATTAGTGGGCACACATTCTCCACATGTGGTCCTATGGAGAAGTTTCATCTAGAAGATCTCTTAGATGTTCCTAAAAGGTCATATGATACTCATGGCATTTTAGGTGGACATAAAGTGGATATGAAAGACAAAAGGGTAGAGGTGGTATATAATAGCAACCATGTATGATAGGTCTTAATGTTTTTTGGAAAGGGACCATCAGGAGCTGCTGCCTGAGGCGAAAACTGAAACGCCGCCCCCCATACCAATTTCTCAACCTATCCCCTTTGCCACAGTGAAAGCGCTCATTGCCCATGGCTCTTCTGCTGCCCCCCTCTTGCCTCTAGCTGGTGCTGCCTGAAGCGATCGCCTCACCTGGCCTCATTGGTGGTGGTGGAGACACATCTCCCCTCAGAACAATACGATTAGGTATGTTGAAATCCAACTGCCTGATCCTTCTTTTTCTTGACATTTGCAATTGGGAGAGTCATGAAACCCCCATATTTATTAGATGGTTAGCTGGTCTTGTGAGTATGGCCAATGTTTTTCTAATGTGTACTGCCAGCTTTATACTGGATGCAGTCAGTACCTTGGTACCACTCTGTGCCATCAACGTAAGGAGGACCCATAGCTATAGTTCAGAACTGTCACTTTCTTGATCCTAGTGCTTGACTGTTATTGCACTTTCTTCATCTTTGCTTCTTAAAAATATTCAGTTTTATCATGCCCTGATCACTGTTTCCACAAAAGCAAATCTAAAAATAAATTAATTACATTTTTGTATAAAAATTATATTTTAAAGGGGTGTTAAAAGGACAGTAAACCCTGAAAAACCATAATAAAAACACAGTTAAAGGGGTTGTCTCACTTCAGCAAGAGGCATTTTAATTAAAGTGACTTATTAAAGTATTGTGCTTGTCCATATTGCCTCCATTGCTGGCTTGATTAATTTTTCCATTGCATTATAACAGTTTCATTTCCATGGTTACGACCACCCTGTGATCCAGCAGTGGTGGTCGTGCTTGCACGCTAATGGAAAAAACACCAGCTCCCACGGTCCTGGCCACCAGAGAGGCTGGCGCTTTTTCCTATATATACATCTACATCTCTCTATATATACTAGTACATTGTATGGGTGTTTTTAAGAGAATAAAAACAAAAGTATACTTTTATTTATTTTTTAGTAATTGCAAAAAAATGAATGACACAAAATAAATTACAATGATCACAAAACCATTACTTCTGGGTCTTGAACCTAAGACTTTCTGTATTGCAGCCACTTAATGCATTGAGCTACAGAGCCCAAATGTCACAAGTGAGGTATGGGCGCGAACACCACACTGACAACAGGGGGGAAGGGAAAAGACACTAGGCCCCAACGCTAGGGAAAGGGTCACCTCCTATAGAACCCTACTTCTTGCCCTGACTCCTATCCATTTGGGCACACCTTGAAGGTAGGAATGCCTATACACTGGAATCTGGAGGACCTGGAGACCCTAAAGAGCTGTTCCTTCCCAGATGAACGAGCAGCGTCTCCCTGGGGCCTAGTAACTACCGACATGGGGAGGAACAACAAAACACAAAGGAACGAGACACTTAACTTCAGTATTAAGATGGACGAGCACGAACTACAGAGAGGACAACACACCAGCACTTCCAAAACCAATATAGTCTGGCCACACCGCCAGAGGCGGACACAGGCAGCAAAGAGTGCAAAAGATGTACCTGCCCCTCCCAAAAAACAAACAAAAAAAAACACACATACAAATATAAACATATATGTGCAAATAAAAAACATCTTGTGAATATGTTTACAATATGTATATATATTCTTTTCATACTAGGTCACGCCTCTAACTCTGCCCAAAGCATAACTATACACACCCAGTCCCCTAAATGCCCCCACATAGTAATTATGACATTTTCACTGCCAGGCCCTGTCAAAGTAGACAGGGAGCGGCAGTTGCTGAGACAGTAGAGCCTCTAGGTGCAATGGTAACGCCCCCGTTGCTCCTGGAGGATCATTTGCATATATTCAAATATTCATTTTTTTTTCTCAATAATTCAGGCATATATGAACATGGGCCCAACACAGATCGGCACCATTTTACAGGCTAAGGTAACGCTAAAGCATGTCCATTAGTGCCAGTGACATCCCCAGGCTCACTACCAGGCGGAAACCACCCCCAAATAGTATCCCCAGTGGTAATAAGGCTCCCTACAGTGCCCTTAGTACTAATAAGCCTTCCCTATAGGGCACCTCTTATAATCTATATAGCACTTCTATAGAGCCCTCAGTAGTAGTAATGCCCTCCACCACTGCCCACAGTATTTATAATGTTCCCTGCAGTGCCCCCGGTGTTATAATCATCTCTGTAGTGCCCCTATAAATTATAATGCCTGTCTACTCCCTCTAGTCTTCTATACCATGCAGTCCCATGTAAATAACACCAGTCGTCTCCCACCAGTCTTCTATATGATACAGTCCCATGTAAATAACCTGTCTTCCTTACAGTCTTCTATTCCATGCAGTCCCATGTAAATAACTTCACTCCTCTCTCTTCAGTCTTCTATACCATGCAGTCCTATGTAAATAACACCAGTCCTCTCCCTCCAGTCCCATGTAAATAACTTATCTTCCTTATAGTTCTCTAAAACATACAGTCCCATGTAAATAACTTAAATCCCCTCCTTTACCCCCCTCCAACACATAGTCCCACATAAATAACATCACTCCTTACCCTCCAGTCTTCTAAAATATCCAGTCCCATGTAAATAACACCAGTCATCTCCCTCCAATATTCTATAACATACAGTCCTATGTAACTGACACCACTCCCTTCAGCCCTCTAACATACAGTCCCAGTTAAATAACATATTTCCCTTCAACTAAGCAGGGAGTAGGTATAATGGGGAGAACCACATCTCCCAGCATTTCTCTGACACTTACATTCATTCCATGGCATCACAGGTCTCCACTGCTGAGCGCTGCCTATTTCTGCACTGGTCACATGACGGTGACCTCATCACAGGTCCTACCTACACTTCCACTGCTGAAAAGATCACACGACTATGATGTCATTGAAGGTCCTTCAGCTATAGAGTGTAGACACAAACCTGCAGCAGATTCGCAGTAAATGCTAATCAGTCTCTTCGATCTTCTAACATCTGTCACGGGAGGGACCGTGACACCAAAGTTATTAATCAGAAAATTAACTGTGACTAAAAAACGCTGATATGTTTCCCATTTAGATCGTATTCCCATTGTATAAGTGTTTAAGAATATAGATGCAGAAGTATATATTTATAATTTCATTAAAAATTGCAAAAAAAAAATTGCACAGAATAAATTACAATAATCGTAACATTGTCGATTAGAGGAGGACAATTGAAATAATCTAAGTAGGGATGAACGAATCGAGTTTGGATGAAACATCCAAAGTCGATTTGCATAAAACTTTGAATACTGTTCGGAGCGAGCTATATTAGGGTGAATAGGACAAGGGTTCCCTTCTAGCCCCTAAGGGGGCTAATAGTAAATAGTAAAAAGTAATAGTAATAGTAAATAGTAAAAAGTAAAAAAAAAAAAAAAAATTGTAATCGCTCCCTTTCCCAATTTTACATATAAAATTTACAAACAATAAAAAATAAACATATTACATATCACCATGCCTGAAAAAGTGTAAACTATTAAAATATTTGAAATTATTTACTATGCGATGAACGCCGTAAAAATCACAACTGCACGATTTCGCCATTTTTAGTCACCTTGTCCCTCCAAAAAATAGGATAGAACTGTTCTATTATGGGACGGATGTTCCATAAAATATGGAATACACACAGCTTTTTTGGTGTTTTATTTTTTTTATGTGGTATTGAATTGTATAGAGTATTACAATACTTTTTTATGGTATCGAAACTGAATCAAAATTTTGGTATCGTGACAACCCTAGTGGGGAGGGGATTTATCTATCTAGATTTAGTATTCTGCATTCTCTATCACAGTTCTACATGGTTTTAACCCAGCTTTCACAGGACATTGAATGGCAAATCTCCCTAGTTATGGCACTATTCGGGAGTGAAGAGAATGATTCATTCAGGTAGACTTAGTGTCACGGAAGGTGTACAGGAAACTAGAAGACACAAAATAAATATCCGACTGACTGGATCCAAAACTAAGGAACAAAAGGGAGAGCCCTGCATCAGACCTGGCACTCTCCCTGACTGCTCAGCCTATGCGAAAATCCCAATGGTAGATGATCGCATATCCTTGTACCTCGACTGTGTAACGCCTGAACACCCTATAATAGTGAGGGGACACGACCACCGGCTCCCTACACTTAATACGGAGGGAGTCAGGGTCACCTGGGATCCAGCAAACAGAAAAACACAAATGAATGAACAAAACTTATCTGTAGAAGACTCATAAGTAGGATCAGCATGCACACACTCCAGGAAGAAATAGAAACCGCAAAGTGAAGCAGTCTGGGAAGGGATTTAAAGGGATGCAATCAGTGCAACTACATGACAGCTGAGAGAGGCTAACGAGATGAGAAAATGAAAGCAAAACAAAAGGAAGCTCAAGGAGGAGGTTCTGAAAGACATCTGTCAGAGCTTCTCAGATGTCTGGTGGTGACAGTACCCCTCCTTCTACGAGTGGACTCCAGACACTCAGAGCCCACCTTCTCAGGATGGGACCTATGGAAAGCCCTGATGAGACGAGTGGCCTTAATGTCCATCACTGGGACCCACATCCTCTCCTCAGGATAATAACCCTCCCAATGAACGAGGTACTGGAGAGAACCACGGACAACACGAGAATCCACAATCCTAGAGACCTGGAATTCAAGATTACCATCAACCACAATCGGAGGAGGAGGCAAAGACGAGGGTACAATGGGTTGGATATAAGGTTTCTAATAAGGACTTATGAAAAACATTATGGATCTTCCAAGTCTGAGGAAGATCAAGACGGTAGGCAACAGGTTTGATGACGGACAAGATTTTGTAAGGCCCAATAAACTTAGGACTCAACTTCCAGGAGGGAACCTTCAATTTGATATTCTTAGTAGACCACCACACCAGATCACCAACATTCAGGTCTGGACCAGGCACACGTCTCTTATCCGCCACACACTTATATCTCTCACTCATGCTCTTTAGATTATCCTGAATCTTTTGCCAAATAGATGACAAAGACAAGGAGAATCTGTCCTCATCAGGTAAACCAGAAGACCCCTCTCCAGAGAATGTCCAAAACTGCGGATGAAACCCATATGCACCAAAAAATGGTGACTTATCAGAGGACTCCTGACGACGGTTATTTAAAGCAACCTAAGCAAGGGACAAAAAAGAACACCAATGCTCCTGATTTTCCGCCACAAAACAGCGCAGATATGTCTCCAGATTCTGATTGACGTGCTCTGTCTGACCATTCGACTGCGGGTGGAAAGCAGAAGAGAATGACAACCAAACCCCCAAGCGAGAACAGAAAGCCTTCCAGAATCTGGAAACAAACTGCGTGCCCCTATCAGAGACTATGTCTGAAGGAATACCGTGCAATTTGACAATGTGATCAATAAATGCCTGCGCCAGCGTCTTAGCATTGGGCAAGCCAGGAAAAGGGATGAAATGCACCATTTTGCTAAAACGGTCCACCACCACCAGAATCACAGTCTTCCCCGAGGAACAAGGCAGGTCCGTAATGAAGTTCATGGACAGATGTGTCCAAGGACGGGAAGGAATGGGTAAGGGAAGGAGAGGACCTGGTGGCCGTGAATGAGGGACTTTGGCACAAGCGCAGGTCTCGCAAGCTGCCACAAAACCCTCAACCGACTTACGAAGTGCCGGCCACCAGAATCTCCGAGCGATGAGATCCACTGTGGCTCTTGCCCCCGGGTGCCCAGCAAGGACAGTATCGTGGTGTTCCTTAAACATCTTGTGTCTTAAAACGAGAGGCACAAACAACCTCTCAGGAGGACAAAGATCAGGAGCCTCTAACTGGGCTACCTGAACCTCTGCCTCCAATTCAGGATAAAGAGCAGAGAACACCACACCTTCAGCCAAAATGGGACCCGGGTCTTCAAAAATCCCACCTCCCGGAAAACAACGTGGCAGGGCATCCGCCTTCACATTCTTAACCCCAGGGCCGAACGTGACAACAAAATTAAACCTAGAAAAGAACAAAGACCATCTAGCCTGTCTCGGGTTCAGACGCTTGGCTGACTCCAAGTAGGCCAGATTCTTATGGTCAGTAAGCACGGTAATAGGGTGTCTGGCTCCCTCTAGCCAATGGCGCCATTCCTCAAAAGCCAACTTGATGGCCAACAACTCCCTATCTCCCACATCGTAATTTCTCTCTGCGGAGGAGAGTTTCTTCGAGAAAAAGGCACACGGTCGCCATTTGGCAGGAGAGGGACCCTGAGACAAGACCGCACCCACATCCACCTCAGAAGCATCAATCTCAACTATGACGGGTAGAGAAATATCAGGTTGTACCAAGATAGGAGCGGAAGCAAAACTCTCCTTGATATTAGAAAAGGCCTTACGCGCCTCTACCGACCAGGAGGAAAAATCTACCCCCTTTCTAGTCATATCAGTGAGTGGTTTAACAACAGAGGAATAATTCAAAATAAACTTCCTGTAATAATTGGCAAAGCCCAAAAAACGCATCAGCGCCTTCTGATTCTCAGGAAGCTCCCACTCAAGCACAGCGCGGACCTTCTCGGGGTCCATGCGAAAACCAGAAGCGGAGAGAAGAAACGCCAGAAATTGAATTTCTGGAACCGCAAACACACATTTTTCCAGTTTAGCGTACAATTTATTCTCCCGCAGGATGAGCAAGACCTGACGTGTTCCTTATGAGTTTTGAAATCAGGAGAAAAAAATCAAAATGTCATCTAGATACACTTATACAAATTTCCCCATTAAATGATAAAAAATGCTGTACACAAAATGCTGAAAGACGGCTGGAGCATTTATCAAACCAAACGGCATAACCAAAGTCTCAAAATGGCCCTCAGGGGTATTGAAGGCCGTCTTCCATTCGTCTCCTTCTCTGACCCTGACCAGGTTGTATGCCCCTCTTAGATCCAACTTGGAAAAAACTTTAGCCCCAACAATCTGGTTAAACAGGTCCGGGATCAGAGGAAGCGGATAAGGGTCACGAATTGTGATTCTGTTCAGCTCCCTGAAATCCAGACATGGTCTTAAAGAACCATCTTTTTCTTAACAAAGAAAAAAACAGCGGCAACAGGTGGCTTCGAGGGTCGTATGTGTCCTTTTCTCAGACTCTCAGAGATATAAGCACGCATACCGACCCTTTCAGGTTGGGAGAGATTGTATAAACGAGATTTAGGCAGCTTGGTGCCTGGGGTGAGATTAATAGGACAATCGTACTCCCTGTGCGGGGGCAAGTCCTGAACACCACTCTCAGAGAAGACATCCGAAAATTCAGAGAGAAAAGATGGTACAGTCTTAGTAGAAACCTCAGAAACAGATGTCGTGAGGCAATTCTCTCTGCAAAAGTCACGCCAACCATTTATTTGCCTCTCTTGCCAATCAATGGTGGGGTTATGTTTGGTGAGCCAGGGTAACCCCAACACTAGAGGAGTAGGCAACCCGCTAAGGACGAAACATGACACATCCTCAACATGAGCATTACTAACAAAAACAGGTATAACCTTTCCCAAAGTGCATACCTGGAAACCATGAGTTATAGCAAATTGACTATCAATGAGATTGACAGCTGCTCCACTATCTACAAAAATCTCACAAAAAATGTTCTTGCTCTCTAGCGCCACCCTGGCAGGTAGGACAAAACGGGAACTACAAGCAAATGGAAAACCTTCAATTTCCGCATCAACCTTGCCAATAGTAACAGATGGAACGTTTTTAGAGGATTTTTTTCGTTTTGTTACTTTATTACTCTAAAAAAACTGCCTGAATCTCCTAGAGGGACTGAGTATGACAGGGAGGAGTGATCTCTCCTCTCTCTCTAAGACGCCCGCCAATACAAACGACCCGAGACATGGCAGAGTCCAAGGAGGTAGGTCTCTCATGAAAGGCAAATGCATCTTTCAATCCTTCTGAAAGACCATGGCAAAATTGACTTCAGAGTGCAGCATCATTCCAACCAGTATCAGCTGCCCATCTCCGAAATTCTGAACAGTATATCTCTGCGAACTGTTTACCCTGGCATAAAAGACGTAGTCTAGACTAGCCAAAGTCTGGACTAGCCAAAGCAATACGATCCGGATCATCATATATCTGACCCAGGGCTAAAAAGAATTAATCCACTGAACGGAGGGGCCGTGCCCCCACCGGCAGCGAAAAGGCCCAGGACTGAGCGTTATCCCTGAGCAGCGATATGATGATCCCCACCCTCCGCTCCTCATCACCAGAGGAATGGGGAAGTAGGCGAAAATGGAGTTTGCAAGCCTCTCTAAAACAAACAAAATTCTCACTACCCCCGGAGAACGTATCCGGAAGCGAGCTTTTAGGCTCAGAACAAACTCCATGAACGTAAGCAGAAACGGTCACCTCAAACTGAGAGACAGTTTTCGGGAGATCTTCTACCTCCAGTGAATGACCCTGCATGCGGTCAATCAAGGTTGAAACCGGATTCATGCTTAAGATGGTTTTGGCGGTTTATAATGTCACGGAAGGTGTACAGGAAACTAGAAGACACAAAATGAATATCCGGATCAGTTTTGCCCTAATGCATTCTGAATGGAAAAGGATCCGCTCAAAATACATCAGTTTGCCTCCGTTCAGTCTCCATTCCGCTCTGGAGGCGGACACTAAAATGCTGTGTGCAACGTTTTGCTATCCGCTTGGCGAAACTGAGCCAAACTGATCCGTTTTCTCTGACACAATCTGGCACAATAGAAAACGGATCCATCTCCCATTGACTTTCAATGGAGTTCATGGCGGATCTGTCTTGGCTATGTTACAGATAATACAAACAAATCCGTTCATGACAGATGCATGCGGTTGTATTATTGCAATGGATCAGTTTTTGCAGATTTATGACGAATCCTCCCAAAATGCGAGTGTGAAAGTAGCCTTAGCATCTAGCTGTCCCTTTTACAGCTCCACATGATGTGTTACCCAGGACCCTGAATGATAAATTTCTCTAGCTATGCTACAGAATGGACGATTTGTCACTTGGATTCTTACTAAGATTTTGCAGGCTCATGGCTAGCAAATCCAGCTAGGATATTCTACAATATTGGGGATTTACCAATTTATAAATAGGCTGATTTGGCGATCGGCATATGGGAAAGCTGGGTAACAATCTCTGTCCTGAAATAAAAACACACAATGCTGCCTTGATATATTGTGTGAATCTATAACATGATACCAGGGCAACATAATCTGTTGTCACTATTGCATCTCTACAGTGTTGTCACCCAGCTTTTCCAGAACCCTGAATGGCAGGTTGGTCTAGCTAAATGAAAGGATTTATCACTACATAAGTAGGCAAATTTGGAATTCAGCAGTCTGGGACATCTGTATACAAACCTCTGCAGAGATGTAATGGAGGCCACACATCCATAAACATAATATCAGGGCAACCATGAGTATGTACTATTGGTACTATGGCCGGTACCATCACCAAATCCATTTTGTACTATTACTTAGAGATTCCTTCCAACAAAATGGCCAGGCTCACTGTGTAGATAAGAATTATCCAGACTAAAACCGGATTCCTCGTCCTAAACTTCCTGGCTCAAGTGCACTAGCATCAGATGGGGACAGGGAAGGTGGAGAAGACATGGCTGCAGCCTGAGAGAACCATGCACCGCTTTTCTATTGTATTTTTATGGTCTGTAGTAATCATATATGAAAAGGCAAGAGCAAATACAGTAACAAAGATACGTTTTGTTGGTTGTTCTTTTTTGTGTATGGATTCTGGGTTTAGTGGCCTTTAAAAGAAGGATAGATGAGCATTGGGCATTTATTACTTAACTATTTGCTTCAAACAAAAACATCAGGAAAAACAGTAGTGGAGGCAGCAGTCTTGCCTGAGATGTTGTTAACAGCATTTAGACATATGCTTCAAAGCAGCCATTATGGGCCATAAACACATAGGTCATGTGGGCACCTGATTGACTTCTATTGGTTTTCTAGACATGCTCTGTGAGCTGTACAGAGGTCAGGAGGGAGTAGATAAGCTGTGATATCACCTATTGTGAATGGTGGATCCTGTGTTATTTATATATATATATATATAGGTGTTATCTGTCATTGTAATTTGCCTAGTTTACTGCTCTCATTAAGGGAAACAAAATAAGAGTATTTTTGAGTTTGATACCTTTTAATGGCTAACAAAAATAGAAGTAATGATGTTACGCATACATAGCGAGCTTTTGAGACATCACCAGTCCCTTTATCAGGCATACTACAAGAATATATGAAGAAGCAATATATATATAATAAGAACAGAGACATGGGGGAATGAATGGACATTTGAAAAATAACAGAACAACATATCAAAGATATTGAGAATGAGTTCTTTGGCTACCAGGACAAGGAAGGAAGGGAAGTGACCGACTACAGGTGAAAAGGGTCCATGCAGACCAGAGGCCAGGGTCTTTTTCTGAAGGGGGTCACATCGAGTAATGTGTTTGAAAGGTCTCATTCTCAAGATCTTTGATATGTTGTTCTGTTATTTTTCAAATGTCCATTCATTCCCCCATGTCTCTGTTCGTATTATATATATATATATATTGTTGTTTTTTCATATATTCTTGTAGTACGCCTGATGAAGGGACTGGTGATGCCTCGAAAGCTCGCTATGTAACATCATTACTTCTATTATTGTTAGATTAATGTAGGGTAAGCAGCACTACAGACCCCAATTTGGGAAAAACATACTAGTAATGAGAATAGTGATGATGGTGCTCGCGGGTAGAGATCCTGGCTGGGGGTCCGTTCTAAGAACAAATATATAGAACTCGCCAGTTGAATGAACAGAATCCGGTTACTTTATTTGAACCAGAAGCATACAGGCAGTGATGTTTTGACCATCTCTGGTCTTTCTCAAGCAGTGAAATCACAAAACACAATGTACCCCCAGTGCGCGCCAATGCCCGGCGTACTCCATATCCAACCGCACATGCGCCGAACCCCCATGCGCATAGGAGAGAGATCATGCGGCAGCCAATAAGAAAAAAGGTACCTGTGACGTCCGCTGTTGCTAAGGGGAGGGAGCGGACCCGGAAGTAAGGGCTATTTTTGTTAGCCATTAAAAGGTATCAAACCTGCAATACTCTTATTTTGTTTCTCTTAATGAGAGCACTCAACTAGTTTTCTATTGGCTAACACGGTACCAGATTTTTCTAATTTGCCTTTAATTATAAACAGATGACTGCAGTAAAGTCATCTATAAAGACCAAAAAGCAACGCCTATTGATAGGCTAACTGGCCAGTGCACAAATTGCAGGATTTAAAAAAATAAATAAAATAGATATTGGCATGGCAAATTAAAAATAACCACCAAAAAATTATTTAAAATATGTTTAATATAAAAACATGATTTAATTTGTAGGTCATTTTCTGATTCACATTCCCTTAAACTGTAACTTCAACCAAAATGCATCGTTTAAAGAGGTTGTCTGGCCAGTAATATTTTTTAATAGAGGCATAACAAAATGATATCTTGCCAGTCCTCACTGCTTCCAAGGTCCTCACTGGTCTCTACTTCTTGGTCCCCCTCAACACATAGGAAATGACGACTCAGCCAATCACTGAGGTGGATCACCACTAGTGTTGAACAAAGCAAAGCATTTGAAGCAGAATTTGGTCCAAAGTTTAGGAAAATTTTGATTCGCAATGAATCTCAATTTTCTTTCACTTCTTCATAAGAAATCAGTTTTTCTTAAAATGGCGACTGCACGTGTTACAAAGTGGAAGAAAAAAGCCAGGGAATGTGAGATCAACCATAATGTCGTGCAGCTAGCCAATCCGCAGATAGCCATCCCCTGTGATGTCACAGCCCTATAAAACCCTCACGGTCGCCGCCATTTCACTATGAGCTGAGCAAAGGGCTCATGCGCTAGGGACAGTGTTGCTGAAAAAGAATAATAGAACAATATTGTTGAGGAAGAGTACAGGGAGACTTATTCTGCATCAGTTGTTTTTATTCCTACATTTACTTATTCCTACTAGTGTTGATCATGAATATTCGAATTTCGAATTTTTATCGCGAATATAGGTACTTCGAAAATTCGCGAATATTTCGAATATAGTGATATATATTCGTAATTTTGAATATTAATTCTTTTTTTTAAATCAGTACACATGATCCCTCCCTGCTTCTAGCTTGTGGGCCAATGAGAAGGCTGCAGTATATTTGACTTTAGGAGTAGTGTTGTTTACGAATTTTTGCAATGCGAATTTTCGTAATACGAATTTTTTATTGCAAATTTTTTAACTTACAACTATTAGACAAAGATTAAAGCACTATATTAGCTAAATTGCTCTATATTAGATTTTTTTTTGAATTTTCGCTGTATTGCTATAACTTATATTCTAAAACAAGAATATATAGCAATATAGCGAATATAAAAAAAAAAGAATATAGAGCAATTTAGCTAATATAGTGCTATAATCTTCTTTGTCTAATAGTTGTAAGTTGAAAAATTTGCAATAAAAAATTTGTATTATGAAAATTCGAATTACGGAAATTAGCATATTACACAATCATTACCTTGCTGACTTTTCGAGTAAAAAAATTGTAGAATATAATGAATATTCGAATTTGCGAATATTCTATGAATATTCTACAAAATATTTGCAAAATATTGCGAATTCGAATATGACCCCTGCCGCTCATCACTAATTCCTACATCAGTTGTAAACTAAGATATGTAATTCAATATCAATGAAATGGAAGCCTCTATTATTCCACTGCCAGCATGCCAACCAATACCATCCAGTCTGCACCACCAAGGGGGGCCAGGTCTTGATGACCAACCTCATCTTTTGCTGGTTTACTTCTTCCAAATCATCCTTCAAAATCTTCTTGTTGTAGAAAAGTCAGCAAGATACAGGAGGGAAGAGCTGCTGGATGTTCCTAATGACATATTCTCATCGATATTAGATGATGTGGAATAGGGAGGAAAAGCAGGTGGCAGAAGAATGGCTCTCACCTGTAGGGCAGGAGAGCGCTGGGGTTAGAGAAGTGGGTATTCAAGAGCTGATTAATATTCTGTGTATAACCTGCAGGAGATTGCAGGCCAGAACAGGAATAATATGCATATTGTCCCTAACCAGCAAAACCCCATACCAGCAACAGCCTCTGTTTAATGGTGCTGTGGGGCCTTTAACAATGAAGAAGGGCTATACATTGAGGTCTTCATTATTAAATGAAAGACAGCTGCAGGCTAATTGGCAACCTGCTCACAGCACGGCCACTCCGCGTGGCTGTGCCCTAAGGCAGAGTGGCCTGGGTATACCTGATTTATAGCGATTGATGACAAATTAATTTGTAACAAATATTGTTGAGCAAACTTGTGATTTGAGGCATTCAGGTTATCTAAGAATTCCGCATTGGATTCCATTACCACGGACCATAAAGGCATTCTATGATGACATGCATCATGGAAGCCTATAAGAGGCATTCTGTATTTCATTTCATCATAATAGAAGTCTATGGCCAGGGATGGATTTGTATGAGAAGACTGCATGACCTTATCTTAAGGGTTAAGAAGTAGAGATACTTCTTAAACAGGGGACTCTGTTTGGGTAGAGTGATGGTTGGGCATGCTTAGCAGCTCCATTAAGTCTCTATGGGACTGTCAGAGATAGCCGAGTACAGCGCTGGAGCGGCAGCCCGCAATGCATGACCATTGCAAATGGAGAACCCATTATCAGTGGGGGTCCCAGCCCCTAATCAATCACTGATCACCTATCCTGAGATAAGTTGTTATTCTGGGGCAACCCCATACAATTTTGGCCCGCATGTACACATCTGTATTATGGCTCTGTACAAGTTCCATAGCGCCTATACAAGTTTATAGGACCTTAAATGGATTTTCCAAGTGTTTTTTTTATCCTCTAGATAAGTCATCAATATCTGATCGGTGGGGTTCGGTCACCCTAGACCCCCACTGATCAGCTGTTTGAGGAGGCAGCGGCACTTGCAGTAGCACCGTGGCCTTCTCCAGCTTTTCCTAGGCCAAGGACATCACATTCATTGGTCACATGGCCTAGGAGCAGCTCGGCCCCATTAAAGTGAATGGGCCTGATTGCGATACCAAGCACAGACACTATACAGTGTATGGCGCTGTGCTTGGTAAGCAGAAAAGCCACAGCGCTACTACAAGTGCCGGTGTCTTCTCAAACAGTTGAACGGCGGGGGTCCTGAGTGTTGATTCCACACCGATAAGATACAGATGACCAATCTAGAGGATAGGTCATCACCAGTAAAAAAACACTTGGAAAACCCCTTTAATGGAATTTCATATGGATATTTCTCATAGACTAATCAGGATGCCGTCCTACAGAAATAGTCTCCCCAGAAGAATATGCCTATAGGGGAGAATACTTCTGTAATATGGTACATTATTGGTGGTACATGGCTACAGCTCTATGGACTTCATGTGCCACAATTATATAACACAAGCTTTATACATAAATAATGGATATTTCCAAAGAAGACACTGCACGGAAACAAAGGTAAAAAAGATATTTTAATACATATCTTCCAAGGACATAGCCAAGTAAAGGACAAGTGAGATTTGACAATCAGTTGAGCATAGTAAGTAAAGCCAGTAACATCCTGTATATATCGACCGCCATTAAGAAACCAGTTTATGCATCGAGGCTTTTCTTTGGTGTGTTTCAGCTTATGATATGTCTCGATCCCGTGAATAGTGGTGACATTTGTCCTTTCTAGAAACACAAAAGCTTGGACCAGTGTGAAGAATGGCAGCCGACACATGGAACTTTATTGTATCAAAATATAGCCGCTGCATAAAGTATACAGCTTGGCGGAAATGTCTTCTCGTCGTCACCACTCATATTGCATAACTATGTATATCCTTAGTCTCCAAAGATAGGTTCATGCTCTGATAGACTTAGTATAAAATTACAAAAACAGGTCTCCTGCAACGTAACCCCCTGAGAGCACTGACTAGTATGCGAGTGCATTAAGAGATACATGCATAATTACTGCGAGGGGTTAACATTTATTACAAAAATAGAAAACATATAGAACAATATTCCCTTGGTGTCCCCATCGCAAACAGGACCACCATGATTTACAACCTTCTGAAGTGGTGGCGTCCAGTCCTGCGCTGTGGTTGCATCAGTTGACCATTGAATATCCAGATAGATTAGATACAGTACTGCTGCAAGACAATCGTGCATGACCCTAAGAACTGCTGCCATTGTCTACTGCCTCCATTGATCGTTGCTGGTTCTTGACCACGTGACACAACAGCACCTTCCATTATTGCCACAATCACTATTGCCAAACCATTTGGGGGCCATATATTGCCAAAAAGAGCACTGGGCTGTATTAAACTTACTAACTGAGGCAACCATACTCTTTTGTAATATGCCCTTACCCCTGTATCTAACATAAAATAGTAATACATTAAACAAAAAATGACAAAATAAAAACGAGTAATTTTTAAATATGTAAATTTATTTATAAATATTAACGGTTACCATTTAGGGGGAATTTTTTGTCTAAACTGTGTTTTGGTGTCTTTTCTTTCCCTTTCAGTTGTATGTACCAGCTGCTCTTTCTCCCCCCTCACAGAGGGAGAGGAACTGCAGCTGCATCTCCCTCTTCCCTGTCTGCTATATATATTTTTTTTTAGATGGACTTAGAAAAAGTTATAGAGAGTCTGAAGACAGAAAAAGGAACTAGGGGCTGCTGGGAGGAAAGGTTGATGCCACCTTCCTCTATTAAGATATATCACAAACCAAGTGATATAAAAGTGAACAATTCCATCTCAAAGACATCTGTAACTAATGTTAAAATAAGTCTCCAGACGAAGATGCTTAGCCAGTTTTTGTGTGTGGGGCCCTGTTCTAATTTTGCTATATAGGGCCCTCCTTACTATATTAATGTATTAATGTAAAACAAATTCAAATTTTCACCAAACAGGTATTTAATGGCCTTTGTTCTGAAGCATAAATTATCCCATTAAAGAAAGGCATACATACCATAGGGGCAAACTAGGTGGCTACTTTAGGATCATTGGAAACAGGAGGGGGGCAGTCCTAGCTGGTCTTATCCCCTTGGCTACTGGGTTGTGGAGAACCTGTGCAGGACTTCCAGAGGAACTTCATTTTTAGCAAGCAAGGGAAGGGGTAATTGACTCATGGATTCATTAAAAGGGGAGGGGAATAAACATTCTTTCATATACAACAAATAGGCCATATGGGCAATGGGATCTATGACTCTTGTGTTCTGTGTGGGAAAAATGGGCTACTATTGTGAAGATGAGAGGTTTTCCTAGAATTAAACAGCCTTACATATAATTCAACCAATATGCTATACGGGCAACAGAATCTATGCTCAGAAGAACTTTTCTATCCACAGACCCTAATGTCTCTATAGTGACTTTACTTGTAACCGGTGGTGAACCAGTTGTAAAGGTACAGTAGACCACACAACTGCTACAGTCAAACCTTCGAACATTGCAAAACCCACCACTTCCCCACAATTTCCTAGAAAGACCCTTCTATATAAATCAGTGCAGGCCAACTGATTCAGACAGTTCAGTGATATAGAGGCCTGGAGGAAAGCAGCGGTCCATGAACTTTGCCCAACAGCCCCTTAAAGGATAACTGTCACACTTAGACCTTAATTTCAATTTTCTAATATGTAGTTACTAATAACATGATATTCCAGAATCAGTTACTATTAGACTGACTTACCCCATATTTAATAAGATTCAGCCCTTAGCAACCAGTCTGCATAAAACTGCAATCTCACTATTCAGCTAAGATGGCCGCCACTGCCCTCACCCTGAGGCTAATCCCGGCTGCCCTCACTAGCCAGTAACAATAGCCCCCCAAAAGTGTCAGTAACCAGAGCCCTCCCCCTAAATGGTTAATCTCCTGCAGCACAAAGGGGTCCTCTTACCACATGCTGCTTTAATTTATACACTGAGCAGACGGCAGATCTCCCTTCCCTGGTCTGCCTTGCTTCAACTCTGCATTCTCCAGCTCTGCTGAGTGAGGGAGCGTCTGCCAAGCGCAGGGACAGGGAGAAGTGCACACAGCCCAGGCACTGTTATCAGCTGCTGGGGAGGACCTGGCTTTAATCATTTACCTACAGTCCCTGGCTGTCAGTAATCTGACCCTGCACGCTGGGTACTTCTGCGTCCTCTGCCCTTCAACAAATAGACGGACCATGCCTAGCAACCTGATTTTAATCACAAGTAAAAGTAGGCAGTACAGGGAACAAAACTGTGGAATTTAGGGGTAATTGAGTACACAGTGAAAAGTTTAAATAGGGCCACCAAGGAGATATTAATCACCACAATCCAATACTCAAAAATAAAAATAAAAATGACAGTTATACTTTAAGCTCTAGCAGTCTGGAGAAAGTGATGGGATAAAGATGGTCAACATATGGTGTGACAACACACATAATAGTTTTGGGGTTGTCTACCTAAGCCCTGGGTCTTCATGACTGGGTTTTAGGTGCTTGAAGGGACAAAGTTTGGCCTTTGGAATTGGCTTGGCCAGGTTGGGCCATATTGATTTCGACACAGGCCCTCCTGGTTGGTTGCAATTATATTCAATAAACACCGATACTCCTCACCGGGATCCATTCTCCACCAATGTTCCTGTTATTCTGCTGCACAGATAAACAAAATATGGCTGGGTTAGGCCAGGGCCAGGATAAAGATTCATAAAAATACAAAAATAATATGAATCAGAAACATCTATGACATCGGATATTGCATAGAATTCATTCGGTTCGTGTTCGATCTGGATTCTTTCCACCGGTAATTACCCTGATAGTCACATAATGAACTTTTTTTTCAGGATTTCAAAGTCACCAGGATTTTTTGTATATTTTTTTTAAACCAATGGCTAAAAATGAGATAA
Source organism: Bufo gargarizans (assembly GCF_014858855.1). Classification (NCBI taxonomy): domain Eukaryota; kingdom Metazoa; phylum Chordata; class Amphibia; order Anura; family Bufonidae; genus Bufo; species Bufo gargarizans. The sequence continues at coordinate 6,944,799 of NC_058083.1, forward strand.
TGGTGTCTGTTTCGTGGAAATGTAGAGGCTTTTGATCCCTGCAGTGCAGTCTCTGACTGAATATTTGATCTGTAAGGAAAAAGTCAATGAGAAAAGTCAAAAGCTCAGACCCCCCCACCTCCCCCATCTCCTTTTTTTTCTTAATTCGGAAGATGAAAGAGCATTATTATGATTTTATTTCTAATTTTAAGGTGCCAAGTATTAATCAGAGAACCTGCCACCTCTCATGACAGAGGTAAAAAAAAAAAACATATCCTGTGCATCAGTTAGGCCCCTTGCACACAAACGTTTTTTTTCTGTTTCCGTTCCGTTTTTTTGTGTTCCGTTTGCGGTCCGTATGCAGAACCATTCACTTCAATGGGTCTGCAAAAACAATGGAAGGTACTCCGTTTGCGTATTTCCATATTTCTGTTCCGTTGAAAGATAGAACAAGTCCTATTATTGCACGCAAATCACGTTCCGTGGCTCAATTCAAGTCAATGGTTCCGCAAAAAAATTAAATGCATACGGAATGCATCCGTATGTCTTCCGTATCTGTTCCGTTTATGCGGAACCATTTATTAAAAATGTTATGCCCTGCTCAATTTTTTTATGTATTTACTGTTTAAACATTATTGTATGCTTCCATTTCCGTTTGCGATCCGCAAAAAAAGGATCACAAACGGAAACCAAATGGAAAAACAGAATGGCAAAACGGAACGGAAGCGAAAACAATACTGAAACAAAAAAACTGAAAAAAATTGATCTGTTTAAAATGGACCGGAAAATAAAGAAAAAGCCATACGGTCGCGTGCAAGAGGCCTTATGCACATTTGGCATCCGCTTAAGCCATTTCAGTCAGAGATCCGTCTAAAAAGAAACGGATCTTCGATGGAAATGGCTCAAGCAGATGCCAAATGTGCATAACTCATGCACAGAATCATTTTTTTTTTTAACAGGATTCATTTTTTTTTCTCTGTATTTTTCTGTTCTTCTGATGTATCAGAAGAACGGAAAAATAACGGTGATGTGACCTATCCCTGTGGAATGGCGCAATGCAGAGCTCTAAGAAAAGAGGCTCCAAACTTGTCATTTAATGGGGAGTGCAAATAGTTGCTAAAGCAGACATCTCAGGAGAGGTGACAGGTTTTAACGATTGGTAGGGGGTCTTCTGCTACCCCATTAGTAGGGTGAACCACAAATTGAGTTGAGTTACAAATCTACCAGAAAGTTGCATCATAGTCTATCCTGGTCCTGTCAATCAAGAAGAAGAGGGAGGAGCTGGCAGAGGAAGCAGGAGGAGCAAGGGAGCACAGATTGACCTAGGCCCGCCCTGGGTGCACGAAACTGCTCATTTGCATATGGATTTAAAGTAGCTTTTCGCCAGAATTAAGCAACGTAACAGTTTAACAAGTGTATGCTAATCAACCCTATCAGGCAACCTGGTGTAATAGGGTTAATCTTGCAGATAGGTGCTCTCTAAATGTGTTTTAGGACTTCTTTGCCTTTTGTGAGAAGGATCATGTCACCCAATAGTTTATAATACTAATTGGATAAACAGAATCTGTCCCACCAAACAAGATTCTGCAGTGCCCCCAAAAGCGATATGAAGACCTACATTGTGTCCACTGAAATCAATGGGCTGTCAATGTAATGCATGGGCATACTGGGGTACATTTACTAAGCTTGCCTTTTTTTGGAGTAAAAAAAAAAAACAGGCGTATTGGCAAAGTCTGGTGCACCAACATAAATAGGATGGAAATTAGGAGCAAAAGTTAAAAAACTTCTGAATTAGTCTTTTTTCTGAAAATAGGCACAAAGGGCGCAAATGGCTCGAAAACAGGTGCAAAAACAGTTATTAAATGAGGCAAAAAAAGGGCTTTTTACTTATGAAAACAGGTAGAAACACTTTAGTACATGTGCCCCACTGAGTACTCCAGAGCAGGAGTAACCCTTAGTAGATGCTTGAGAATCCTGAAGGAGGAGACCTCCACTGACTTGCAATTCTCAGGCAGGACAAATCAATATGGGCTTATGAACGAGACAACCCCATAAGGAGTATTCTCATGTCTACATTTATGGCAAATCGTTAGGGTATGCCACAAATGTCAGATAGGTGTAGGTCCCACCTCTGGGACCTACTTCTATCTCCAAAAAGCCACCCCCGAAGTAAAGGTTGTGCAGCCATCCTCCATACACTACTATGGGTGCTGAGTGTTGGCTGGACTATTTCCGTCAGTCCCATAGGGTTGAATGGAGAGTTGGCGGCTTATGCAGCTTACTCTCCATTCATTGCTATGGAACTTCTCAAGATAGGTGAGAGCACTCAACAGTTCCATAGCAGTGAATGGAGAGGACGCTGTGCAAGTGCGGTGTACTCTCCATCACTTTAGGAAATTATAATGGGTCTCAGAGGTTGGACCTGCATCCATCTGACATTTGTGGCATATCCTAGCAATGGGAATGAGATGGGAACTTTCATTGTTACAAGAGTTTTCCCAAAAATAAAAAAGTGGTTGCTTTTAGCATGGAATGGTAAGGCCATGAAAGCCAATAGTGACCACTAGGTGGTGCTAACATCACAGTCTGGTATTTTTTTAAGGGACTTGATTAAAAGTTATAATGACTAGTGGGTGGAGCGGCATCTAAAGCCGCGTTTGTAGCTGATTGCGGTGTAAAATAATAATAAATAAAACAATTACATCATACTTACCTCACCCATTTGCTCGCGACAGGCCGGCCGCCGCCATCTCGATTGAAGATCTGGCGCAATCAAGATGGCGGCGGCCAGGTCATCGCGAGCAAATGGATGAGGTATGATTTTTAATTGAATTTTACCTGAAATTAGGATCGAAGTTGACATTGTGGACTTCAATTCGCTCAACACTAGTTATGACCCAAGGGTAACACAATTCTTTATATTATGTGTAGTCTCACCAATGACTGGGTGATGTCATGTAATGGCTCAGTCGCTCCAGCAGGACAATATCTGCATTGAGTCTGCTTCTTTTCTTTCAAGTTTATTTGAATGAGTTGCTTTAGGTCACATAAATGGGTTGTCTCAGCAATCCATTTTATTAGAAGGATCCCCAGATGATCACAGTTATGTTGCTGTGACTCCATGGATCGTTCTCTGTTTTCGAACCTGCCAGCAAGAGTATAATTCCCCTACAGCTCCACCAAAGGAGAAATTAAGTATTACACTGCTACAATCGACATGCATGAGACATCTATATCCACCAATTATGTCAGGTCCTCCAGAGCAAGGGAGTACATATACAGGTCCTTCTAAAAAAATTAGCATATTGTGATAAAGTTAATTATTTTCTGTAATGTACTGATAAACATTAGACTTTCATATATTTTAGATTCATTACACACCAACTGAAGTAGTTCAAGCCTTTTATTGTTTTAATATTGATGATTTTGGCATACAGCTCATGGAAACCCAAAATTCCTATCTAAAAAAATTAGCATATCATGAAAAGGTTCTCTAAACGAGCTATTAACCTAATCATCTGAATCAACTAATTAACTCTAAACACCTGCAAAAGATTCCTGAGGCTTTTAAAAACTCCCAGCCTGGTTCATTACTCAAAACCGCAATCATGGGTAAGACTGCCGACCTGACTGCTGTCCAGAAGGCCATCATTGACACCCTCAAGCAAGAGGGTAAGACACAGAAAGAAATTTCTGAACGAATAGGCTGTTCCCAGAGTGCTGTATCAAGGCACCTCAGTGGGAAGTCTGTGGGAAGGAAAAAGTGTGTCAGAAAACGCTGCACAACGAGAAGAGGTGACCGGACCCTGAGGAAGATTGTGGAGAAGGACCGATTCCAGACCTTGGGGGACCTGCGGAAGCAGTGGACTGAGTCTGGAGTAGAAACATCCAGAGCCACCGTGTACAGGCGTGTGCAGGAAATGGGCTACAGGTGCCGCATTCCCCAGGTCAAGCCACTTTTGAACCAGAAACAGCGGCAGAAGCGCCTGACCTGGGCTACAGAGAAGCAGCACTGGACTGTTGCTCAGTGGTCCAAAGTACTTTTTTCGGATGAAAGCAAATTTTGCATGTCATTCGGAAATCAAGGTGCCAGAGTCTGGAGGAAGACTGGGAAGAGGGAAATGCCAAAATGCCTAAAGTCCAGTGTCAAGTACCCACAGTCAGTGATGGTCTGGGGTGCCATGTCAGCTGCTGGTGTTGGTCCACTGTGTTTTATCAAGGGCAGGGTCAATGCAGCTAGCTATCAAGAGATTTTGGAGCACTTCATGCTTCCATCTGCTGAAAAGCTTTATGGAGATGAAGATTTCATTTTTCAGCACGACCTGGCACCTGCTCACAGTGCCAAAACCACTGGTAAATGGTTTACTGACCATGGTATTCCTGTGCTCAATTGGCCTGCCAACTCTCCTGACCTGAACCCCATAGAGAATCTGTGGGATATTGGGAAGAGAAAGTTGAGAGACGCAAGACCCAACACTCTGGATGAGCTTAAGGCCGCTATCGAAGCATCCTGGGCCTCCATAACACCTCAGCAGTGCCACAGGCTGATTGCCTCCATGCCACGCCGCATTGAAGCAGTCATTTCTGCAAAAGCATTCCCGACCAAGTATTGAGTGCATAACTGAACATAATTATTTGAAGGTTGACTTTTTTTGTATTAAAAACACTTTTCTTTTATTGGTCGGATGAAATATGCTAATTTTTTTAGATAGGAAATTTGGGTTTTCATGTGCTGTATGCCAAAATCATCAATATTAAAACAATAAAAGGCTTGAACTACTTCAGTTGTGTGTAATGAATCTAAAATATATGAAAGTCTAATGTTTATCAGTACATTACAGAAAATAATAAACTTTATCACAATATGCAAATTTTTGGAGAAGGACCTGTAGTATAGGAGCCAGGGGAGTGAAAATTATTGCAAACAATTCTACATATTGCTATATGTAAGGAGACACATCGGGCCTGTGGCATCTGGTGGATAAAACCCATCTGGACCTTTGTTGTAAACTGCTAACAATTCATTCATAAATTCCAGCAGGAATAATAAAGGAATGGCACAACATAGTCATAAGAATAGATGCTCCAGAATTGTTATTATCAGGATAGTCTAAGTAGTTCCTAAAACAGACATGTCAGGAGAGGGGACCACTCCTCTTTCAAGGGTTGGACATTCACTTATAGGTAAACTACCTATAGGTGGCAGTAGAGAGACACCTTTCTTCTTAGCTCTGATCAGACCTTGAATTTAGACTCCCTTTATGAAATCTTAATGAAGAATACTATAGTCTTATAATATAACAGATAAGGATGCATTTATAGAAATCAAGTACACAATCCATAGATCTCAATGTGAAAACACTTCTGAGAAAACCACCACAAGTCTCTGTTAAAACACAAGATTTCTTTTAACATCTTCTACATGGAATATTGATTGGGATTCAGCCTTGTGCACACTAGACTATATTTTCTCAAGAGTTTTTTCTGTACAGTGTATGTATTGTTTGAGAAACTGATGAGTTTTCTATAGTCCAGTATAAATGCAGAGCCTGACCAAACCAACATACACACAACCATTTTTGCATAAAGGGGTATTCCCATTGCACAAGTGATGGCATATCAGCAGGCTATGTCATTACCCCGATCAGTGGGGTTTGACTGCCCTGACCACCGGCTGACACCCTACTTTTAGTGCCATGTTATTTCAGTTTTTCCTGCACAATGCTTCTCTCAGTCTCCAGCAGCCATCTCCAGTAGAGGTCCATTCAGACATGCCATTGCGTTGTCCAATGTGAATGACCTTTGGTTTTTCATCCAGTAGACAACAATGTGTTCCATAGAATAACATGTAAAACAAAAAGTATATCAACACACACAGCTTAGCAGGGCATAATGGACTTATTTTACCTACACAACTTATGGAGCTAAGATAAGCCAATGATGCCCAATCTCTGTCCTCATGATTCCTTTGGACTCTGTTCACATTAGTAGTTTCTTCAGTTCCATCGCAGTTCTGGTGTTTTCTAGTGTGGCAGCAAAGATAACATGCCATGCTATTCTTGCCATTGAAACATGGTGGAACGCCAAAAGGAACCTGAAGGACCCCAACATAAGTCAATAGATCCATCATATCAGTCAAGAGTGCCATGAAGTTGGTATGAATAGAGCCTGTAGTACACAAGGATTAAAAGGACATGATTATACAGATTAAATTTAATAAATGTAATTTTTTGCTCTGGTCAACAGACCAAAACTACATCAGATACGGGGATTACTAACTCAGCCCCTATTTCCACCAAACAGAGTCATTATGAAAATGAGGTAATAGAAAATCAGACTCTAGACTTTTTGCTTTTATAAAAAGGTATAAAAAATCTTGCACCTTGATGTTTCAAAAAAATACCCCATAATATAACTTGCAACTTTGCCCAGAGCAAGAGGCTTATTTTTGCCTACTTTCCCTGTGGAGGTCCAGTCTATGAGACTTATTATCGATACCTCAAACAGAAGTCACATGATCTGAATTTTCCTGAATTTCAATGCATTCAATCTCCTCTCTCTCCTTCCTTTTGGCTCTTTTCTTTTTCTTGTGACGCTTTTTAGAAGGAGGGAAAAAGGTTAAGAAAACAGGCAAAATGACAAAACAGTGCAGTAGCGTGCAACTACCAGTCAGCAGCAAGCATTTGAACAGTGTGGAGGTCAAGTTCGAAGGCACAAACAGAAGGGGTACCAGCCCGATGAGAAACGATACAACATTCTGGATTATAGCTGTGCCATGCTCCTGAAGGGATTCTTGTATGCATAGAGTTCTTGTGTGCTCAGTGGCTAAGACGAATGTAAATAGCAGAGGGGAACAGTGATCTATGGCAAAATTCAAAGAGTACATAAGGCACAGGATAGATACGCAATCCATGTCAACTTTCCATAACGTCATTAGGCCCAACACACCCAATTCAATAGAAGTGACAGTAATTATCAGCCAAAGGTTACCCAAAGGGTGAATAACCAAGAAGAAGGTCAAAATCAACACCAGCAAGACACTAAAACCAGAGATCAGAATGGGCATAGTAACAGTCAAGCCATAGTGGTCCATAAAAACAAAGGTGGGGTTGAAGACAATAAACCTGATGCTTTGTATCAAGGAGAGCGGTCTCAACTTTTCGAGCAGCTCAACCACCTCTCGTTGAGTGTTTTCACTCGTCCTGGCCACCAGATACATCCGAGAAGCGATAATGTTCATTTCTTCTTCTGACCTGGATATTATGATGTCATTCTTGAAGTGTTGAAATTCCGCTTTCCTCAGAAAACCATTCTGGAGCACATTGATAAATTCTGTTTTATTCGATGCAGAAATATTGGCAACTTTTAAAAACTGGTAAAATTGTTCTATCCAAGACTGCGTATTGAATCCATAACTTATAGTCTTCAAGTCTTCCTGAACTGTTGAATTCCAATATTCGAGAGGCTCGTAAATGTAGAATCCAATCACGGGACTATAATTGCTAAAATACTTTTGCTGTATAAATGCATAAGAAACACTTGGAGAGTCACTTGCTAAAAGATTTATAATATTCGACCCACCGGTAATTTGAAGGCAGCCCATAAATGAGAATGATGCATAGATGAGGTATAGTATGACCACAAAGGGCTTTACATATGTATTTGTGATCCAGTCATTATAATGTTCTCGAAGGAAATGGTGAATGAAATGGTTCTCATAAGGGTCTGGTTCATGGTGGGAGGAGGAATGCTGATGCCCATCACTCATCATGGTCTGAAACCATATTGGTTGTCTATCCAAATACTCCTCAGAAGGAATTTTACAACAAAAAATACTGTGGTAACGATTCTGCTCCAGTTGGCCGGCAAAGACTAGACATGAACCATAGAAGGAAAAGACGTAGAAATAGTTTAGGACGATGGTGATGCACATGTTTTGGCAAAATATTTTGACAGCTTCGATATTTGTAAAAGGACTTGCTCCCATTCCGAACGTGATGATGTAGAGGGAGCTTGTCATTGTGTAAGAGACCATTACATCAGAGTAAGCATCGGCCACTCTGTCCTTAAAAGGTAAAGTTTCTCTGGTTCTTCTCCATCCAGAAAGAAGTTCAAAAACTCCTTTAGTCCCATGACCTAAAAAAAAAAAAGAAAATGATATAACATCAACATTACAGTCTATAATTAATCAATCATTGGAGAATGGTGGACATATTGTAGATGCAAGTAGAAATAAAAGAAATAAAAAGTTATTGTCTTGACTTCTTGACCACCCTGTCGTTTTTTAATTTACATGGATAAATAAGGGCTTGTTTTTTTAGGGATTTGTTGGATTATGAAGTAGCACTATAGCACATATATTTTTGTGTTTTGCTGAAAACATTTTTTAGAGACATGCAAAAAGAAAGCAGTTCCGATATATATATTTTTATTATGGTCAATGTACGATATAAATATATTTTATGCCTAAGGCACAGCCTATGACAGTTATGGGAACCTTTTTTAGGTGCCTGACTCTTATATTTCACCATTACATCCTACGATTATGTTATATGTGATCCATGGTACCAACAGGTAGAAAAAGCTGCACTCAAGAAAAAAACTTCACAAAATGAGAAGGCACTATATAAGCATCTCCAACTGGGCAACAGCTTCCTGTAGGATAGCCGTGGTCAGTCTTAACTAGGGTTTAAATCACCTGAGGCAAATATTTAATTAATTGCTCAATCCCTGTGGCTTTTTGGCTTTTCTCCGGTAACTAGCACTCATGACACATGCCCCACCAAACTCTCCTAGCTATATCCTTCACCATGCTTATGGCAATGATATTTCTAACATGATGGGTGAACAAGACAATTTACAGCAGTAATAGATCTGTTCTCAATATCTTATTACAGGCACTCATCTGGAAAATAGCTGTGACCCAGACTAGGGGCAAATGTCTACAGCTTTGAGTGCCTTTATAGGCACCTTCTCGTGGATTTTCAATTCAAGATAAACTATAAAGATGTATCGTCTCTTAATGCCTTAAGAAATACTCCAAATTCTTCAAGCTTCATCAGCTTCAGAGATCTAAATGCATATCTGCAGATCTTATTAACGATATCTTACAAAAAGTCTTACAAAAAGTCAACTTGTATTTTTGATGTAATGCAATTCATAAAGCTTAATTACCTTCTACTTCCCGAAGTATCAATCTACTTCCATACAGGGTGAACCGGGCTCACAAAATGTGAAGATCAATGCCATATTAAATGCTAATGTCATGTAAATACTGACTAAGAGCCATTACATTTTGGTAAAGGTCATAGAGCAAGTGCTTTCTATGGGTGCTCACAAAGTTTTAAGGTTGAATCTGCTTGACATATACAGGCAATATTCTCAGGACTCCTCATCTTCACCTCTATCCCTGATTCGGAGGAAGTCAAGTCAAACTCCATAAATAATGGATGAAGGTGATATATTGTGATTGGTAGGGCTGTGAGCAAGATCTATACAAATTCTTGAATATTTTATCTTCTAGGACAGGGATGGCCAACCTTACATACACAAAGAGCCAAAAAACAACAACATATGACTACCAGGAGCCACAAGCTATACAATTACACATGAGTCACCATATTTTCCGCCCTACAAGATGCACCTAGGTTTTCACAAAGAAAAATAAGATAAAATAAATATTTTTCATCCGATCTGAGGTCTGCTAAAATATTTTTTTTATTTTTCATTAGCAGAGAAATATATATACATATATATATATATATATATATTTTTTTTTTTTTTCATCAGACCTCAGATCAGACTCCTAAATGAGATCCCCAATCCTAATCTGACCTATAATAAGATCTCCAAACCTCATCAGACCTCCAAATCAGACCCCCAATGCTCAGATCAGGCAACACAAATCAGACTCCCAGTGTCAGACCTCCCCCTTCTCAGAGCTGACCCCCCATGATCAGACCTGACCAACCCATGCTCAAACAAGACCCCCATGATCAGATCTGCCCCCCATGCTCAAATCTGAACCCTCATGCTCCGATCGTCCCACTCATGCTCAGATCAGACCCCCATTGTCTAGCTCAGGACCCCCCCATGCTCAAATCAGAACCTCCCATGCTAAGATCAGACCCCCATGCTCAATTCTATAATTTAAAAAATATATCTTCCCTCCTGATCAGGCAGTGGGCTCCTGCTACTCTGCAGGTCTGACACGCTCTCCACTGTGACCTGATGAGCACAACGTCAGGTCATAGTGCGTGTCTCCACATACTACGTTCTCACACTGTGTGCATCAGGATATAGTGGAGAGTGAGCTGGAACTGCAAAGTAGTAACAGCGCCCTATCAGGAAAAGAGATCTGACCCTGGGGTGGAGAGTGAGCCGTCCTGACTGCTTCCCGGTTCAACAGCTAGAGCTGCACTTGAAGCAAAGAGCCACATGTGGCTCAAGAGCCACAGGTTGGCCACCCCTGTTCTAGGAGAAGACAAGGTGTCATTCATTTTCAACATGCCGGTAAAGCAATCCTTCAAGTTGATGGAGCATTGAATAAACAAACACAAAGTTTGCATAAACTAATAAAAAGGTAATTGACTTTCCCAGGAAATAAAATGAGATTGTTTAATTTTTATTACTGTGAAAATGTTTTATGTTTACAGATCTCACTGGTACATATATAAAACTGCAGCTGGGAGTACCTTAACTTAACATTGGAAACCCTAACTGCTGGTTCACCCAAGGTTCTCCATACTGAGAGAGTGTATTGAGTTACATACCAACTGTTGTGCTGCAAATCTTTATTTCTATATGTCCTTTTTAGGTACCCTATGGGACATTTATCCTGTTCCTTCCTGCCCCCCTCTCTCCAGAGCTAATAAATACAGTGTTAGGCTTTTACAAACTAGACAATTGCCCAAGGTCCTCATTTAATAGTACCGAGCCCCCCCCCTCCCCTCCCCCTCCTTGTAGGATGGGAAGTCCAAGAGCAAAATAAAACCATCCAGTAGTTTTTATTGGTGTATGGTGGTATTATTAACCCTTTCATGACCAAGGGTCATTGATGCCCTAGTGTTCAGGTCAAAATTTACAAATCTGACATGCGTGACTTTATGTGGTAATAACTTTGGAACACTTTTACTTATCCAAGCCATTCTGAGATTGTTTTCTCGTGACACATTGTACTTCATGATAGTCATATATTTGAGTCAATATATTTCACCTTTATTTATGAAAAAATCCAAAATGTACCCCAAATTTTGAAAAATTCACCATTTTTCAAATTTCTATTTCTCTGCTTCTAAAACAGAAAGTGATACCTAATAAAATATTTATTACTTAACATTCCCCATATGTCTACTTTATGTTGGCATCATTTTGGAAATGTCATTTTATTTTTTTAGGACGTTAGAAGGCTTAGAAGTTTAGAAGCAATTCTTAAAATGTTTAAGAAAATTTCCAAAACCTACTTTTTAAGGACCAGTTCAGGTCTAAAGTCACTTTGTGGGGCCTACATAGTTGATACCCCCATAAATGACCCCATTGTAGAAACGACACCCCTCAAGTTACTCAAAACTGATTTTACAAACTTTGTTAACCCATTAGGTGTTCCACAAGAATTAAAGGAAAATGGAGATAAAATTTCTAAATGTCACTTTTTTGGCAGATTTTCCATTCTATTCCATTTTTTTCTTTAACACATTGAGGGTTAACAGCCAAACAAAACTCAATATTTATTACTATGATTCCGCGGTTTACAGAAACACCCCACATGTGGTCGTAAACTGCGTGACGGGCACACGGCAGGGCGCAGAAGAAAAGGAATGCCATACGGTTTTTGAAGGCAGATTTTGCTGGATTGGTTTTAGATGCCATGTCCCATTTAAAGCCCCCCTGATGCACCCATACAGTAGAAACTCCGAAAAAGTGACCCTATTTTAGAAACTAGGGGATAAGGAGCCAGTTTTATTGGTACTATTTTGGGGTACATATGATTTTTAATTGCTCTATATTACGTTTTTTGTGAGGCAAGGTAACCGAAAAATGGTTGTTTTGGCACCGTTTTTTTTTTTTTTTTTTTTTACAAGATTCATCTGACAGGCTAGATTATGTGCTATTTTTATAGAGCAGGTTGTTCCGGACAGAATGATATCAAATATGTCTACTTTCTTTGTTTGTTTCAGTTTTACATAATAAAGCATTTTTGAAAAAGAAATTATGTTTTTGTGTGTCAATTTTCTGAACGCCTTATGTTTTTTATTTTTCTGCCGATCGTCTTGTGCAGGGGCTCATTTTTTGCATAAATGGGGCAAGGTGACCCAAAAATTGGCTGTTTTGGAACAGTTTTCATTTATTTATTTTTACAGCATTCATCTGAGGAGTTAGGTCATGTGATCGTTTTATAGAGCAGATCGTTACGGATGTGGTAATACCTAATATGTATACTTTTTCTTATTTATTTAAGTTTTACACAATAATAGCATTTCTGAAACCAAAAAAATGATGTTTTAGTGTCTACATAGTCTGAGAGCCATAGCTTTTTTATTTTTTGGGCGATTGTCTTAAATAGGGTATCATTTTTTGTGGGATGAGGTGATGGTTTGATTGGTACTATTTTGGGAGTCATAAGCCTTTTTGATCGCTTGCTTTTGCACTTTTTGTGATGTAAGGTGACAAAAATAGCTTTTTTGACACTTTTTATTTTTTACGGCGTTCATCTGAGGGGTTAGGGCATGTGATATTTTTATCGAGCAGGTTATTACGGATGCGGCGATGCCTAATATATATACTTTTTTAAATTTATTTCACTTTAACACAATAATAGCATATTTGAAATAAAAAAATGATGTTTTAGTGTCTCAATTTTCTAAGAACTATATTTTTTTATTTTTTTGAGCAATTTTCTTATGTAGGGTCTCATTTTTTGCGGGATGAGGCGACAAATTTATTGGTGCCATTTTGTTTGATATATACCTTTTTAATCGCTTGGTGCTGCACTTTTTGTGATGTAAGGTGACAAAAATGGCTTTTTTTACACATTTTTTTTAATGGTGTTTATTGGACGGGGTCTCTCATGTGATATTATAGAGACAGTCGTTACGGATGCGGTGACACCCAATGTGTATTTTATTTTATTTTTTTATAGGAAAAGGCAATTTATTTTTTTAATTTACATTTTAATTTATTTTTTTATTTTTACTTTTATTATTTTCACTTTCTTTTTTTATCAAGTCCCTCTTGGATCATGAAGATCCAGTAGGGCTGATGGCTGTACTATACTTTGCAATGCTCTTGAATTGCAAAGTATAATACTATTAGATGCCCTGTAGGTGGCAGCAGCGGACGCTTTTGCAAAGCGTCAGGTTGCCATGGCAACCATCGGACGCTGCCATCACAGCGCGGCAGCCCCGATGGTTGAGAGAGGGAGACCCCTCCCTCTATTAACCCCATGGATGCCGCAACCGGGGCATCTATGGGGTTACAGCTGAGTGTCAGCATAGTGCTGACACTCGCTGCTGATGGCGGCGGCTCAGGAATGGAGCCGCCACCATCAAACACAGCAGGGGGACCGCACCGCAAGGGGGCTGCGCTGGAAAGGGGGAAGGTACAGTTGCAAGAAAAAGTATGTGAACCCTTTGGAATTATATGGATTTCTGCACAAATTGGTCATAAAATGGGATCTGATCTTCATCTAAGTCACAACAATAGACAATCACAGTCTGCTTAAACTAATAGCACACAAAGAATTAAATGTTACCATGTTTTGATTGAACACACCATTTAAACATTCAAAGTGTAGGTGGAAAAAGTATGTGAACCCTTGGATTCAATCACTGGTTGAACCTCCTTTAGCAGCAATAACTTCAACCAAACGTTTCCTGTAGTTGCAGATCAGATGTGCACAATGGTCAGGAGTAATTCTTGACCATTCCTCTTTACAGAACTGTTTCAGTTCAGCAATATTCTTGGGATGTCTGGTGCGAATCGCTTTCTTCAGTTCATGCCACAACTGTCACGGCTGAGGATGGGGGAAACCCTCAGCCGTGAGATGCCAGGTGTTGTAGTGGCTACTCGGCCATGAGCACAGGATAGGGAGCAGGTCACCTCCTTAACGCATCCCTAACCTGACCCTAACTCCTAACCAGTATGGGCCGACCTTTAAGGTAGGAGCACCCATGCGCAGGAATCTCGGAGCCCTATCTTACCCTCCGCAGATCCCTGCGCTAGGAGCTGGGTAGACGACCTACTCCTCCTTGGCACGGAGGAGCAGGAGTCTCAATGGCCAAGCTGTTGGGAAAAGGGGAACACTAACAGACTAATGGAAATAGGCAGGCGAACTAAGTAGTTCTACCAACCTGCCACAGCCTTGCTGACTGGATCCCTCAAGAGACAGGAATCCAGAACCATTAGCTGCACCAAAACACAGAAAGCTCCCAACAGAAGAACATACAACCTCACCAACATAAAGACATCAACAAGAACTATAATTTTTTATGACCACAGGGGTGGCTCTCACAGGCAGGTCAAATACAGAGGAGGCTGCTCCAGCTAGCAGGGCTGAAGCAACCTACTGAACCATGCAAGACACTCAGGCTTTATAGGCCAAGAAGCCACACCCACAGTCAGACACACCCAGTGACATCACTCACACACTGGGAAGGGAGTTAACCCTTCCAGCACCACAGAAGGGAAAGTCACAGACAGGGGAAGTGTCCAACAGATCACACTGTGGCTGTTGCCGCTGGCAACGACATGGGTGGCAGCCGTCCTGGGAGACAGCCCGAAGGCCAGGACACTGCCACCACATGTACAACATACCAGACGCTGCCACGGGCAGCCACAGTGAAAGGAAGATGTCCGTGCGCACCAATCAACAACAAGTGCACACCAGACATACAAACAAAGTGCATCCACACACGCACACAACTCCCCGGGAACCGCACACAAAGCTGCTGTCCGCGGCAACCGCACCGAGGCCAACTACATTATGCCTCAGCTGCGGTTGACATAACAATCTCAACCGCGGGCAACTGTATGCGGCTCCCAAGGAGTCACGACCATAACCGTGGCCGTGACAACAGCATCTCAATCAGGTTGAGGTCAGGACTCTGACTGGGCCACTCCAGAAGGCATATTTTCTTCTGTTTAAGCCATTCTGTTGTTGATTTACTTCTATGCTTTGGGTCGTTGTCCTGTTGTAACATCAATCTTCTGTTAAGCTTCAGCTGGTGGACAAATGGCCTTAAGTTCTCCTGCAAAATGTCTTGATAAACTTGGGAATTAATTTTTCCTTCGATGATATCAATCCGTCCAGGCCCTGACGCAGCAAAGCAGTCCCAAACCATGATGCCCCCATCCCCCATACTTCACAGTTGAGATGAGGTTTTGATGTCAGTGTGCTGTGCCTCTTTTTCTCCACACATAGTGTAGTGTGTTTCTTCCAAACAACTCAACTTTGGTTTCATCTGTCCACAGAATATTTTGCCAGTACTGCTGTGGAACATCCAGGTGCTCTTGTACAAACTGTAAACGTGCAGCAATGTTTTTTTTTGCACAGCTGTGGCTTCCTCTGTGGTATCATCCCATGAAATCCATTCTTGTTTAGTGTTTTACATATCGTAGATTCGCTAACAGGGATGTTAGCATATGCCAGAGACTGTTGTGAAACTTTAGCTGACACTCTAGGATTCTTCTTCACCTCATTGAGCAGTCTGCACTGTGCTCTTGCAGTCATCTTTAAAGGACAGCCACTCCAAGGGAGAGTAGCAGCAGTGCTGAACTTTCTCCATTTATAGACAATTTGTCTTACCGTGGACTGATAAACAGCAAGGCTTTTGGAGATACTTTTATAACCCTTTCCAGCTTTATACAAGTCAACAATTCTTAATCGTAGGTCTTCTGAGAGCTCTTTTGTGCGAGGCATCATTCACATCAGGCAATGCCTCTTGTGAAAAGCAAACCCAGAACTGGTGTGTATTTTTATAGGGCAGGGCAGCTGTAACCAACACCTCCAATCTCATCTCATTGATTGGACTCCAGTTGGCTGACACCTCACTCCAATTAGTTCTTGGAGATGTCATTAGTCTAGGCGTTCACATACTTTTTCCTCCTGCACTGTGAATGTTTACATGGTGTGTTCAATAAAAACATGGCAACATTTAATTCTTTGTGTGTTATTAGTTTAACCCCATAGGGACACAGCCTTATTTCACCTTAAGGACCAGGCCATTTTTTGCAAATCTGACCACTGTCACTTTAAGTGCTGATAACTTTAAAACGCTTTGACTTATCCAGGCCGTTCTGAGATTGTTTTTTCGTCACATATTGTAATTCATGACAGTGGTAAAATGAAGTCAAAAAAATTATTTTTTGTTGCACAAAATAATACCTAATTTACCCCAAAATTGCAAAAATTTGCAAATTTCAAAGTTTTCAGTTTCCCTACTTCTGTAATACATAGTAATACCCCCAAAAATTGTGATGACTTTACATTCCCCATATGTCTACTTCATGTTTGTAGCATTTTGGGAATTATATTTTATTTTTTGGGGATGTTACAAGGCTTAGAAGTTTAGAAGCAAATTTTGAAATTTTTCAGAAATCTTCAAAATCCCACTTTTTATGGACCAGTTCAGGTTTGAAGTCATATTGTGAGGCTTAGATAATAGAAACCTCCCAAAAATGACCCCATCTAAGAAACTACACCCCTCAAGGTATTCAAAACTGATTTTACATACGTCGTTAACCCTTTAGGTGTTGCACACGAGTTATTGGCAAATGGGGAAGAAATTTAAGAATTTCATTTTTTTGTCAAATTTTCCATTTTAACCCATTTTTTCCACTAACAAAGCAAGGGTTAACAGCCAAACAAGACTGTATCTTTATTGCCCTGACTCTGCCGTTTACAGAAACACCCAATATGTGGCCGTAGACTACTGTACAGCCACACAGCGGGGCGTAGAGTGAAAGGTGCGCCGTTTGGTTTTTGGAAGGCTGATTTTTATGGACTGGTTTATTTACACCATGTCCCATTTGAAGCCCCCTGATGCACCCCTGGAGCAGAAACTCCCTAAAAGTGACCCCATCTAAGAAAGTACACCCCTCAAGGTATTCAAAACTGATTTTACATACGTCGTTAACCCTTTAGGTGTTGCGCAAGAGTTATTGGCAAATGGGGATGAAATTTGAGAATTTGATTTTTTTGTCTACTTTTCCATTTTAACCCATTTTTTCCACTAACAAACAAGACTGTATCTTTATTGCCCTGACTCTGCCGTTTACAGAAACACCCAATATGTGGCCGTAAACTACTGTACGGCCACACAGCGGGGCGTAGAGTGAAAGGTGCGCCGTTTGGTTTTTGGAGGGCTGATTTTTATGGACCGGTTTATTTACACCGTGTCCTGTTTCAACCCCCCTGATGCACCCCTGGAGTAGAAACTCCCTAAAAGTGACCCCATTTTGGAAACTATGGGATAAGGTGGCATTATTTGGGGGACTATTTTTAGGGTACATATGATTTTTGGTTGCTCTATATTACATTTTTGTGAGGCAAGGTTACCAAAAATTGAGATTCTGAAATTTCATCTCCATTTGCCATTAACTGTTGAGGAACACCTAAAGGGTTAATAAAGTTTGTATAATCAGTTTTGAATACCTTGAGGGGTGTAGTTTCTTAGATGGGGTCACTTTTAGGGAGTTTTTACTCTAGGGGGGCATCAGGGGGGCTTCAAAAGGGACATGGTGTCAATAAAAAAGGCCATCAAAATCGGCCTTCCAGAAACCATGTCGGACCTTTCCTTTTGCGGCCTCCCTTTTACTGATACAGCAGTTTACGACCACAAATATGGCATTTCTGTAAACTGCAGTATCAGGGTAATAAATATTAACTTTTGTTTGGTTGTTAACCCTTGTTTTGTTACCGGAAAAAACGGATTGAAATTAAAAAGTGCTTTAATTTTTTTTTTTTTAAACCGTGTTAATCTGGGGGGTTAGGTCATGGGATATTTTTATAGAGGAGATTCTTACGGACGCGGCGATACCTAATAAGTCTACTTTTTTTTATAATTATTTAGGTTTTTGACTATATTATCCTTTTTGATACCCAAACATTTTTTTGGTATCTCTAAAGTCTAGGTGTCATTTATTTATTTATTTTTTATCTGATTATCTTATGTGGGGGCTCATTTTTTGCGAATCGAGTGGACGGTTTTTCTGGCACTATTTTGGGGGCTATATGACTTTTTGATCGCTTGCTATTAAATTTTTTGTTATGTTTGGTGACAAAAAAAATCTTTTTTTGCACCTTTTTTATTTATTTTTTTGGACCGTGTTAATCTGGGGGGGTTGGATCATGGGGTATTTTTATAGAGGAGATTCTTACGGACGCGGCGATACCTAATAAGTCTACTTTTTTTACATTTATTTGGGTTTTAGACTATATTATCCTTTTTGATACAAAAAAAATAATTTTGTATCTCTAAAGTCTAAGTGTCATTTTTTATTTTTTTTTCTTATCCGATTATCTTATGTGGGGGCTCATTTTTTGCGGGACGAGCGGACGGTTTTATTGGCACTATTTTGGGGGCTATATGACTTTTTGATCGCTGGCTATTAAACTTTTTAGTTATGTAAGGTGACAAAAAAAAAACTTTTAATATAATCTAATATGTATACTTTTAATAAATTATTTTAGTTTTTTTGGGTGTCTCAAGTCTGAGAACCAGTTTTTTTTTATCCGATGTCAGTCCTAAATTGGGATATAAATTTAGTACTCCATGGAAGTGTGATACTCCCTGAAGCAACCAATAATGCAGAGGCCCGGATGATCGGGGCACGTGTCACATTGAGTTGTGGTGTCCTTCCGTATCCCCCTCCTGTGACACACTCTGCACCTTTTTTGGGTTCGTCCCTTCTTTCCAGTATTGGGGACCACACCTGGAAAGTGTTGGCCAGGGACGATCCGGGCGCCTACAGTTCCCGAGGTACTCCGGCGTGCTCTTTCCCGGTCTGAAAAGATCAGGGCCTTGAGGACTGCCTCATAGAACTGGAAGAATGTCCCTGTGCTGCCAGCGCTTCGGGATAGTACAAAAGAGTTGTACATGGCAACCTGCACCAAGTAGACCGCAACTTTTTTGTACCATGCCCGGGTTTTGCGCATGGCGTTATATGGCTTGAGGACTTGATCAGAGAGATCAACTCCTCCCATATACCGATTGTAGGCGACGATACAATCGGGCTTGAGGACCGTTGCCGCGGTACCTCGCACAGGGACAGGGGTGATGCCGTTACCATGAATTGTGGACAGCATAAGGACATCCCTCTTGTCCTTATACCTGACCAGCAACAGGTTTCCAGTGGTAAGGGCACGGGTCTCACCCCTGGGGATAGGTACCTGGAGGGGGAGGGTAGGGAGGCCGCGTTGATTTTTCCGCACGGTCCCACAAGCGAACGTGGATCTGGCGGCAAGGGACTGGAACAAGGGGATACTGGTATAAAAGTTATCCACGTAAAGGTGGTAACCCTTATCCAGCAGTGGGAACATAAGGTCCCACACAAGTTTCCCGGTAACACCCAGAGTGGGGGGACATTCTGGGGGTTGAATCCGGGAATCTCGCCCCTCGTATATACGAAATTTGTAAGGTATGGCTTCACGCCATACCTCGCCCGCTTGGAGGGCACATACTGGCGGAAAATGAGTCTCCCCTTGAACGCAATGAGAGACTCATCAACCGCGACCTCTCTTCCAGGTACATAGGCCTCCATGAATTTGGCCCCAAAGTGATCGATGACCGGCCGTATCTTGTACAGACGGTCATGGGCAGGATCACCTCGGGGGGGACATGCTGCATTATCGGAATAATGCAGACATTTCCAGATGGCCTCAAATCGGGAGCGTGTCATGGCCGTACTGTAAAGTGGGGTCTGGTATAGGACGTCCCCACTCCAGTACAGCCTGACACTGGGTTTCTTGACCAGGCCCATATGCAGCACGAGGCCCCAAAATGTCCTCATTTCGGCTGCACTGACCGGCGTCCAGCCACCGGGCCTGGCCAAAAAGGAGCCCGGGTGTTGAGCGACGAACTGTTGGGCGTACAGATTCGTCTGCTCCACCATCAGATTTACCAGTGGGTCACTGAAAAAATGACGAAAAAAGTCATATTCAGTGTAGCCCACTGTGGAAATCTGGATTCCTGATTGGCCTACAAAATCAGGAATCACGGGCTCGTATCGCTCTGGGCTACACCAGACAAATTCACCGGCAGGGTGCTCCGGTGGATTTAACTGGTGGGCCGGGAAACCAGTACGAGCCCCAGAGCTGCTCGTACTAGGCTGGGCCACAGGGTCCCTAACATGGCGGTCCCCTTGCTCCGCCTGGCGGCGTCTCCGCCGCCTTGGGGGCTCATCATCATCGCTAGATGATGAGGAGGATGCGGATGACAACAGGAATGTGGGGTCATCCTCATCCTCACTGGGACTCTTGGAGTCGGAGGCAAGCTGGGCGTATGCCTCCTCGGCCGAGAACGTCCGGCGGGCCATAGGGGAGTGTGTGTCTGCGTGTGTATGTGCGTGTGTGTAACTCTTTATTTTGTGTGCGTGTGTGTGGGGGCACGGGTGTTCACGAACTCACCCTAAAACTAAGAAAAAAAAAAAACTGACTAAAAAAAAGCCCAAAAAATGTGAAAAAAAAAATCTAAACCGCTGATCAACCGTCCGAAGTTGATCAGCGGTGGGGTGTGCGATGCGCTAACAGTGGCCGGACGCTAAGAGTGCCAGCCACAGTCAGCGTACACAAAAATAAAATAAAAAATCCTGCACCCCAAAAAAGTAGGGGGAGGGGGGGGGCAGGGGGGGGCAAGTGGCAGCACCCCTGGGGGGTCTAGGGTCACACAGCTGTGCTATGGACCCCAGACACCCTAACTAGGGTGATGCAATGAAAAGTAAAAAAAACAAACTTTCCCTTTTTTTCCCTGCCTAACCCAAACTTTCCCTAGCTGTCCCTATGTACCTGATGGGGGGGTGCTGGTGGCAGAGATCGGGTCCTGGGGGCACAGATCGGGTGCAGGCAGCGGTGCAGCGACGGCAGACACACGTGCAGGCAGCTCCTCTCTCCTCCGGCTCCGGAACACAAAAGGAGGAGGAGAGGAGCGCCTGCCTCTTTTGAATCTGCCGCCGGACCGCCCACTGACCAATCAGAAAGCGATCCTGAGTGGTGATGTCACCATCACCACTCAGGATCGCTGGATGGTGATTGGTGGAGTGAAATCACACCACCATCACCATCCTGTTCCGGGTTATCAGGTCTTCAGAGACCCGAATAACCCGGAAACGCAGAAAACCGCAGGTCTGAATTGACCTGCGGTTTTCTGCGATCGCCGACATGGGGGGGTCACAGGACCCCACGGCGCATTTGCCCCAGGTGCCTGCTCAATGATTTGAGCAGGCACCGGGTTCCGATCACCGCCCGCCGAGCGGCGGTGATCGGAACCATTCATGACGTACCGGTACGTCATGTGTCCTTAAGAGGTTAAGCAGACTGTGATTGTCTATTGTTGTGACTTAGATGAAGATCAGATCACATTTTATGACCAATTTGTGCAGAAATCCATAAAATTCCAAAGGGTTCACATACTTTTTCTTGCAACTGTATGGCCAGCATTGAGGGGCAGGAGCAAATGGGGGCAGGATGAATGTATGGGACGGGGAGGGGGATACTGTGTATAGCAGTATTATCTTGATTCTACATATGAAGATAATGTGTGACAAGCAGAGGGTTCTACTTTTGATTGTTGCCCAGGCCCCATTTTCTGTAAAACCAGCCCTTCCTGGTAACTAAGTAAAGCTTTGGATGTTCTATTGTTCTGTTTGAAAAGGAGAATTGTTTAAGCTACTTTCACATCTCCGCTTTTCATTCCGGAAGAGAACAGTGCTGCCGGATGCGGACAGTATGTACAATGGGGTCGAGTGGAGATCCGTACACATTCCAGCTAACAAGCGGTGAACCCGCCGGATACAAATCACTGCATGCTGTGGTTTGTGTGCAGCCAATCCTCCACTTGTCGGTCGGAACGGCCATGCTGGAGTATCACACCAGAGGTATGAAAGTAGCCTAAGTAGATCCTGGGTTATTCAGTTATACACAATTAAAAAGGTTTTCTGGATCTTAGATATTGATGACCTCTCCTTAGGGTAGGTCCTTATTGTCAGATTAGTTGTGGTCTGACAATCGGCACCCCTACCAATCAGCTGTTTTGGGCAGCTTCCAGATAATATACATTGGACGGAAAGCTCCCTCCACTATATAGTGTCCTGCACCAGCAGTTGCACGAACAGACCCACCATTCTGATATTGATTTTAATCTCTTGCCAGATATGGGGGCATCTGTTTTTAGTTAAGACCATTTTAGGGTAATTCTTCCTTTAGAAAACACATTGCTTATACAGAGTCAACATCTTTGCAATTTTTTTTTTTTAACTGGATCCTGATAAAATACATCTTAATCCATGTTGCATAGTTTGGCTGAAAATAAGTCAAAGCTCGATCATGTTAAGTCCTCCATGAAGCTCGATCATGTTAGGTCCTCCATGACCCTTAACATTGTCATGGTGTTCTTTATACTTTTTCCAGGTCCGTTGGCATCAAGTTTATGAACTGTTGAGCAAAGTTTCATAAAGTTATGTCTCTGCAGAAGAGGTAATCTTACAGGTCGATGATTGCCTCCCATCCAGTCCACTTGCTTCCAATGAGCCAATAGATGCTTGTGCCATGTAAATGCAGTATTCTAAATAATGGTCATCCAAGAAATGCTAGACATCTCAAGGCTTCCAGGAGAGGTACCTCTCTTTCAGAGCACCTCTCCATTTGAGGGCCTCCTCTATAAAAAAAAAAAACATACAATGCAACAGCACTCTGCAAACAAAATAAAGTATTCGGATGCTAATGCTACGCCTATTAAGTAAATTTAAGATTCTTGGCAAATGCATTTTGTACAAAATTATTTGGGCCTGTCTGCCACACATCAAGGCCATCTCTGTAAGACAGGAACCTAACACTAAGTTCTACCTGTTATGTGCCATGATGGCTATCATAAAATTCAGGGAGTGCAGGTTCCACATGCATGCTGGGTCCACTCAGATTTTTTATGCCAAAATGGCCTCCACTGAATTCAGGGAATGCAGGTACCAACATGCATGCCGAGCCTACTCCATTACCTCTTCTGGTGCCAAATGGCCTCCAATGAATGCAAGTTAACATCGGTTGGTGTTTGCATATCCTAGCGATAAATGATGTTTCCGTTCACTGACTGGAAACAGAGATATTGACAGACAAACGTATCAAAATCTGCCGCCATCTTTCTAGGTGCCACGTCTCCAGTCCCCTGACCAGCCAGATTTTTTCTAGGACATCAAGCAGTCGAATGACATTGTTCATCCTGTAGTCCTGGCAACTGATAAATAACATGGCCTCCTGGCAACTGACAAATAAGGGCCTGAGCAAACGGCAGGTTACACACATGAGCTGCCACTGGCTGACATCGAAGTTACACAGGGGACTGCTCCTGTCCACTTGGATCATCAAGAAATCAATAATGGCCTTTCTCTGTTCGTACAGTCGGTCCAGCATATGGAGGGTGGAATTCCAATGGTTGGAAATGTCACTTATCAGCCTATGTTGGGGGATTCCGTTCTGCCGCTGCAGCTCCGGTGTATAAGTAGCTGAAGTGCATGGAAAGTTTCTTGGCCATTGTTAGGACTTCTTGCAGATGGGTGGAAACTTCAGGAACCGCTTGACAACCAGATTTAACACTTGTGCCATGTAGGGCGCATGGCTCAGCCATCGTTTACTCAGCGCCGACACCATGTTCTTCCCGTTATCGGTCACCATGGTTCTGATTTTCAGTTGTCACGGAGAAAGCCAGGATTCGATTTCTAGCTGAAGGACACGGAGCAGTTCCCCACCTGTGTGACTCCATTCGCCTAGGCCAGGGGTGGACAACCTCCGGCTCCCAGCTGTTGTGGAACTACAATTCCCAGCATGCTCCATTCATTTCTATGAGAGTTCTTAGAAGAGCAGAGCAAGTATTCATACTGGGAGTTGTAGTTTCACAACAGCTGGGAGCCGGAGGTTGCCTACCCCTGGCCTAGGCAAACCATGTGCAGAATAGCATGAGAGTGATGAGAGGGGTCGCACATGGCTTGCATACACTACATGCCTCCATCATAATTCTTGGATCTCTACATGAAAATAATGTATTTGGTGTAAATCGCGAGAGGGGCATATTTGGAGACTTTGACTTCACAAGAGATACAGAGCAGCGGAGTTTTCTTTGAAATTTGAAATTTCAACACTGCGTAATTCAGCCCATACAGCAAAAGAATGCCTACAGTCTCCCATTAATTTTCCCCAAAAAAGCCTGTTTCACATAACACATTTCACCACTATGTAATTCGGCCCATACCGCAAAAGGTGCACATTCACCCATACATTTTCAGAAAAAGAGCCAGTGTCATATAAAGAATTCCACCACTACATAAGTCGTTCCATACCGCAAAAGGAGGTGTACATTCCCCCATACATTTTCTGAAAAAGAACTAGTGTCACAGAAAGTATTTCACCAGTAAGTTGTTCCATAACGCAAAAGGAGGTGTACATTCACCTATAAATTTTCGGAAAAAGAGCCAGTGTCACATGAAAAATTTCACAGCAAAAAGGGCTTTACCACATATAACTGCACAGTTGAATGGCAAGTAGGCCCTTAATTGAGAGGGGTCGCACATGGCTTGCATACACTACATGCAAATAATGTATTTGCTGTAAATCGCAAGAGGGGCATTGCTGGAGACATTGACTTCACAAGAGATACAGAGCAGCGGAGTTCCGCCACCTCTATTTGCTTCCCGCTGTTTACTGCTCCTGAATTAAAATTGGGCCAACCAGCTTCAGCTTCCACTCATGTGTATGCCAACGGAATCCTTTTGTTATGGCTTTGCACAGGGAGCAAGATTGTTACGCACAATTCTGATGGAACTCCTGATCTTAAGAAACTGGACTTCATTATGTTTACTGCAGGACCCACGACAACATAATTCGGGCCATACCGCAAAAGGAGGTGTACAATCACCCGTCAAATTTCCCGAAGACAAATTGGCTGCAATAAAAAATTTCACCAAAGAAAGTATAATGGAATTCAGTTTATACAGAAGAAAGTCTACTATCAGCCCATCAATTTTCCCCAAAAATGCCAGTTTCCCATAAAAAAAGTGCACCATTACGTAATTCGGTCCATACCATGAAGAGTGCTTCACCACATATAACTACACCGCTGAACAGCAATTAGGCCCAATTTTTTTTCTATTTTTACACAAAAGGCTTTTCAACAGATAAGTGCAACGATGAAAGGCGAATATATTTGTATTTCCCCAGTAATAGACGGCAAACTGGGCTGTAAAATATCTCACTGCACCACTTAGCGGCAAATATATTTTTCCTTTTTCCACTAATACATGCAAAAAAGGGCTTTAAAATAGATATCTGTACCGCTGGGCGGCAAATATATTTTTTCTTTTTCCGCTAAAACACTCCACAAAAGCCTTTACTACAGATAAGTGCACCGCACAAGGGCAAATAAGACAGAAATATAAATATTTCCTTGTAATAACCCTGTTAATGGCTGTATTAAACAGCACTTGCTCCCTACTAAGAACGGTTTGCTGGAATTACAGAGCTGTATAATGGCAATTTGGATCCGCAGTCAGTGCAGCAAGGTGTAATAGGATTGTTCCCTTTACCCAGGCTGTAACCTCCCCTACTGAACCCTGTTGTGCTTCAATATTGTGGAATGATTCCTCCCTATCCTTTCCCTACACCTTGAATAATCTTTCCCTGCACTTGTAAATCTTTTTTTTAGCACAATGACGATTTTTCTAACACTGTCCCTAGCGCTTGCAAATGTCTCTCCCTACACTAAGTACACTGGTGAATAGCAGAATCTAAGATGGCTGCAGTATTTATACGGCTGTGACATCACAGGGCTGGCTGGCTGCTGATTGGCTGCAGGAATGTCAGTATGAGTGATCCCGCCTTCCCAGACTTACTTTTTCCATGTCCTCACACGTTCATCAGCCATTTTAGGAAAAATGTGATTCGTTACTACGAAGTGTGAGGAAATTCGCATTCGGTGCAAATCAAATTTTTCCTGAAATTCATAATGAATTCCACTTTGCCAGTACACCCTAGGCCGCCTCATTTTAAACCCCTTAAGGACACATGACGTACATGTACGTCATTTCTTTGCGGGAATTAAAGACCCGTGACGCACATGTACTTCATGGGGATCGGGCAGGTGCAGTCACTGATAGCCGGACCCCTGGTGCATGCGCCAGCATCGGTGAAATCACCGATGTCGGCGCATTAACCCTTCATGTGCCGAAGCCAGCGCTGACTGCGGCACGTGCGATGTCGGGCGGGGATCGGAGCTGCCATCGGGTCCCGGTGCTGCTGTGATGGGGACCCGATGGCATTGAAAGCAGCCCAATGCCTTCTTTAGGCATCGGGGCTGCCTTCTGGTGGAGAGCCTGTGAGATCCAGCCCCCTGGATCTCACAGGCAGGAAGCTGTATGAGTAATACACACTGTATTACTCATAAAGCCAATGCATTCCAATACAGAAATATTGGAATGCATTGTAAAGGGGATTAGACCCCCAAAAGTTGAAGTCCCAAAGTGGGACAAAAAATAAAGTGAAAAAAAATTAAAAGTTTCAAGTAAAAAAAAAACACGTAATTTTCCCAAAATAAAGTAATTTTTTTTTGTAAGAAATAGGGGAAAAAATAAAAGTAGACATATTAGGTATTGCCGCATCCGTATCGACCTGCTCTATAAACATATCACATGACCTAACCCCTCAGATGAACACCGTAAAAAAATAAAAATAAAATATGGAGACACTAAAACATCGTTTTTTTTGTTTTAAAAATGCTTTTATTGTGTAAAACTTAAGTAAATAAAAAAAGTATACATATTAGATATCTCCGCGTCCGTCAGAACTTGCTCTATAAAAATATCACATTACCTAACCCCTCAGGTGAACACCGTAAAAAAAATATATATAAAAACTGTGTAAAAAAAGCAATATTTTGTCACCTTACATCACAAAAAGTGTAATAGCAAGCGATCAAAAAGTCATATGCACCCCAAAATAGTGCCAATCAATCCATCATCTCATCCCTCAAAAATGGTACCCTACCTAAGATAATCGCCCAGAAACTGAAAAAACTATGGCTCTCAGAATATGGAGACACTAAAACATGATTTTTTTTGTTTCAAAAATGATATTATTGTGTAAAACTTAAATAAATAAAAAAAGTTGACATATTAGGTATGTGTGCCCGTACAGCAGTTTATGACGACATATGGGGTGTTTCTGTAAACTACAGAATCAGGGCCATAAATATTGAGTTTTGTTTGGCTGTTAACCCTTGCTTTGTAACTGGAAAAAAATGGATTATCTGCCAAAAAAGTGAAATTTTTAAATGTTATCTCTATTTTCCATGCATTCTTGTGGAATACCTAAAGGGTTAACAAAGTTTGTAAAATCAGTTTGTTTTGATTACCTTGAATACCTGTAGTTTGTAAAATGGGGTCATTTTTGGGTGGTTTCTATTATGTAAGCCTCACAAAGTGACCTCAGACCTGAACTGGTCCTGAAAAAGTGGGTTTTAGAAATTTTCAGAAAATTTTTAAAATTTGCTTCTAAACTTCTAAGCCTTCTAACATCCCTAAAAAATAAAATGGCATTCAAAAAATGATCCAAACATGAAGTAGGTATATGGGGAATGTAAAGTAATAACTGTTTTTTGGCGGTATTACTATCTATTATAGAAGTAGAGAAATTGAAATTTAGAAATTTGATAATTTTTCAAAATTTTGGGTAAATAAAAATTAATTTTTTGACAAAATTTTTACCACTGTCATGAAGTACAATTCTTTCCGTGTTGATTACCTTGAAAATTGATTTTGCACCTCAGAAGAAAATAAGTAGGTTGATATATCCCTGATTCTACATCATCTTTATGTTTGTAATTGTAGCTTATCCTTATGGACAAGGCATTCATATCTGATCGGTAAGGGTCTGACTCTGGGCAAACCCCCCTTCCCCAGGCTCAGCTGTATACAGACACAAAACACCATAAATCTCATTGTAGCTATGCCTGGTAATACAGATCACAACAGTTCAGTCCCATTCAAGGCAACATTATTAATGAAGAAGTGCCTGAGTAAACAATGGCCCCTTTAATTAGCCGAGGATAGACCATCAGTAATGGAAAACATCTGTAACTCTTTCCTGATACAGCAATTTTCCGCTTTTTGCATTTATCAGTTTTGTGTTTTGATGGGTTTTGTTTTTATGACATTTCCCATCTGGTAAAAATGACATCTTAACTTTATTCTCCGGGTCAGTATGATTACAGCGTTACCACATATTTATAGTCTATGTTGTGTTTTAATACTTAAAAAAAATGCTATGACCCCCATACAATTTGTACAGTTATGTCTACACAGCTGTGTGAGGATGCCATTTTCAATGGCCAATCCAATTTTCCCCACTCAAGGGGAAAAACATTCATTCCCGACTCCATTCAGGCAATCAGATAACTCCCTGGATCAACGACCCCTCTCTAGTAGCTATAGCCTGTGATATTATTACACTCCAGAAATACATCCAGGCCCCTCTTGAATAGAGATTTCCCGAACTATTCGCCGGTGAACATTGCTTGTTCGCCGGGCGGGCGAACATATGCGATGTTCGGTGCGCCCCCTATTTGTCATCATTGAGCAAACTTTGACCCTTTACTGCACTGGCAGAAGTTGGCAGAGTAGACGCTGTAGGCCTAACACACACGCTTGCAGAAAACTAACTGCTATCATATTTAAAAAAAAGCAGACTGATGTACTAGCCCTAAAAAGGGCTTTTTGGGGTGCTGTCAGGACGCTGTCCTTACAGCAGAGATCAGATGAGTCTTTCAGGACTGGAGAGGACACGGAATACACTGGCCTAGCTATCGATTTCCCTATTAAATCAGCAGCAGCTACACTGTCCCTCCTCTCACTAAGACTGCAGCTTCCAAATGAATCTAAAATGGATGCTGTTTAGGAGGTGGGAGGGTCTGGGAGGGAGGGTCTGCTGCTGATTGGCTGAAATGTGTCTGCTGACTGTGTTAAACAAAGAATACAAATAAGTTAACAATGAATTACCCCAGGCGAGGGAGGTCCTAGAAGCCCCAACATGTATACATCCAGAACAACCACCAACTGGACAATCCACCTTGCCTCCAGCCGTAAACTCACAGCTCGGAGCCACCAACTGATGGATGCACTCACCGATTAACCGAGTGCCCAATCCTGAGAGTCCAGCCCCACCATTGAGGCCCTCTCATTCTCAAGCACCAACCCATTCCACCAGCTCCGAGGACCTCCCCCCGCCAACAACGCGCAACTTGACCATTCCAACCTCATGATTGCGCGTTCCTCTACATCTCCAGAGCCCTCTCGGTTCCACCCTGTATACCCAGAGACCACAGATCAATCCCAACCGCATTAAGGTGAACGCCATCCGCTCTCCAAAACCCCCCAAGGCCCGACTCAAGAGCCACATGCCTAACCGCCACCGTCCCACTCTTAGCCACAAGACGTCCAATCGTCCTGTTTAACTTGATGCGAGCCCTGTTCACCCCTTCAACAGACCGCGCCTCCCGCCACATTTTTCTAGGCACAATATCCGACCATACAGTTATCATTTTAGGGAACAATGACCAAAGCCGTAAGAGATCAAACTTGATATCCCTGATTAATTCTCTTGCAGGTCTAACCCCCAAATCATTGCCCCCAACATGGAGCACTAACATTTCTGGAGCTCTGTCTAACCTCACAAAACGATAAACCTCCCTCAGCACACTGCCCCACAACATACCTCTAGAGCCTAGCCACTTCACAACCGCGACATCCCTGCCAAACCCCAATTGACGTCCATTCTCCCGAACATCCGCCCTCAACTCTCCCCAGAAAACGAACGAGTGTCCAATAATCCAAACTAGCGCTGGACTGGAGCCTGCAATACAAATGCAAACAAAAGAAACACATTACTATCCCGGTCACCAACACTCCTCACAAACCACCCAAACGCACATATGACCGGAACCTGATAGATTCCCAACACCCTATCCTTTTAATAACTTTGTCACTTAACCCCAACCTAGCCACCTCAGTTGCTGCCCCAATCCTGAAGGAGTGACCCGTGAAATCTGCTGGGTCCACCCCCACCCCTACCAGACACATAACACTGCCACAAATTGAAATCTGGAAAGAAATGATCCATTGCCGTGCCTAAGCAGCGGGCTATCATCAAAAAGCACCCCTTCCTTATACACCCGCAAACATCTAACTGGGCACAAGAAGCACTCCGGGACTGAAAAAAGAGTAACATACCGCACCTTACCCTCCATATCCGTTTTGGACGACCGCAGCCGGACCACCACCCTGTTCTGGAGCAAATCAACATCCTCCCCACACAAACCCCTCACGACCCTGACGCTCTTAGACACCAATTCCTCCAGACAGAAAGCCCCAAAAAAGGCTAAAGAAAAAGCCAGCCGAAACAAGCTAACCTCCACCCGGAATTACAAACCAACTCAACCTGTCCACCAATCCTTAACAACAAAGAGAACGACACTGGCCTTCTCCGATCCTCCGTCCGCTGCCCCCTCCTCCAATCCTTCAATACCTGCCTCACCAAAAAGGTCTTCGTAACATCAGCCATGCCCCGTAACTTGAAACCAAATGCCAGACCCGCTACACACTTGTTCAACTGCGCCACCGACCAACCCTGCTCCTTACCCTGCCCCTGCCCCCGCAAATCCACCACTTTATCCTCCGGAAGCCAACATTCCATCCTTACCGTATCAATTACCCAATTACCAATGCCCAAAAAAACGTAATTCCGTCGCCGGGCCGACAGTCTTCTCCACAGCTAACGGAACCCAAACTTCGTAAAAACTGACTGCAACGTAGCCAACAAAAGAGAACAAACCCGCAAGCCCGCCGTCCCAAACACAAAAAATCATCCAAGTAATGGATAATGGATGAACACCCGGCCACATCCACCACCACCCATTCCAAGAATGAACTAAATGCCTCAAAGTCTGCACATGAGACGGAACAACCCATAGGCAGACATCTGTCCACAAAATACCCCCCATCCCAAAAGCAACCCAACAAATGTAAACTATCCGGGTGGACCGGGAGTAACCGAAAAGCCGCCTCAATGTCCGCCTTTAGCCAACAAGGTCCCAGGCCCCAGCTTCTTAACCCATGCCACAGCCGCAGGCCCCAGCTTCTTAACCCATGCCACAGCAGCATCAAATGACGTATAGAACACCGAACAAATGTCAGGATCAATACCATCATTGACCGATGCTCCCTTTGGGAAAGACAAGTGATGTATAAGCCGAAACTTGTTCGGCTCTTTTTTGGGCACCAGCCCCAGCAGTGACACCCTCAAGCCAGCTAACGGCACTCCCTCAAACGGCCCATCCATCCTGCCCAAGGCAACCTCCTTTGCCAACTTTTCGGAGACCACCTCCGGAAACTCCAAAGCTGATCGCAAATTTCTTTGCGGTACGACCACAGGCAATAGACCCCCTGTGTTTACCGCCCCTGAAGCACCGGTTAGCCCCGTGGGTACCCCCGCAAGTTGTGCACTCATGCTTGAACTTGAATTTTGCGCCAAACCTGCAGCTCCCCTCATTAAAGAGGAAACACAAACCCCTTGCTGACGCTGCAGACACCGTAGACTGACGTGGTGCCCCTCCCGCATCCCCCCGAAAGGACTGCCCCTGCTGCCCCGGTGCAGTCAACCGCAACCATAAACTGATATCTTTATGGTCCCACCGAATATTAGGCCTAACCGCCTTCCTCTGTCTGAATTGTCATCGTACCTAAGCCACCCAGTACCACCATATACCCTGTATGCCTCCCCAATCGCATCCAGATAGCAAAACAAGGCCGAGCAACACTTAGGCGACTTTTCCCCAATGACACTTGCCAAGATCGCAAACGCTTGCAACCAATTGGCAAACGTACGCGGTATGAGTCTATGCCAGCGCTTCTCATCGTCCTCCTTTTTTCCCTCACCCCCTCATTCCCTACCCAGATTAAACCGCTCCAGGGGCAGAAGCGAAAAAATTTTGACATACCCCCCCCCGCCATATCCGCTCACGAACATCCTGTTTTAAGTGCGCCCCCAACGGCCCCTCAAAACACACATACACCTCACCCTTCGCCGCGTCGCTAACCTTAGGCCTCTCTTCCTACCCCTCCGCCTGCGTCTGAACCGACACCGATCCCACCCCCCGAGACTCCCCGTCCCCAGGCGCCCCCCCCCCTAAACCCCCACCGACCCCCCATGCCGGTAACGAAGACGAACCTGCCACCCCCAAACCTGAAACCCAACCAGCCAAACACGTCAAAAACTGCCCCAAACCCCCCACTATTTCCCCGTGACCTCCCCCAGCCCCCATACCCCCCGGGCTACTAATCAAATTCTGCAAAACACCCCACATATTCTCACCTGGCTGCCTGGGCGCTGTGAACCCATCAGCCGCTGATCCTGACTCCAGACGAACGGACCTCACTGACGACTCCACAGATGTTCCCGCTGTGCTGGATCCGCACGACGTCTGCACCCCAGCAGGGGCCATGTTGGGTGCGCTCTGAAACTCTTACTCCCTCACAGACCGGCCACGGCCGGTGTGCAGATGGCGACGGGCCAGCTATACCCGCCGCCTCCCCCTGAAGTGCACCAGCCAGCTGCTCCTGCAACCACTCCAGTCCACGGGCCTCCCCTGCCGCCCGCAACCGCTCCAGCATCTCCTCAACTGCCTACATGGTAGGTGCCTCTCCGCTTTTTTCACTAACTTTAAAATGGCCCACCAGCTACACCCCCTTAAATAATCTCCCCCCTAACTCCACCTTCACTATCCTGCCCCTCTGCTTCCCGCCACACATTAATCCTACCTCTACCAGGCCCCTGGCACCAAATTCATCATGAAGGCCTACTCTTATGGTAAACCTATAGTCCGGCCTTACTTGAAACTTACAATCACTTGGCTTGGCCCTTGGGATCTCGGAATCCACTTTTACTGATTTTGTTATGGATATTCCTGGAGGGCAGGAACTGGAGTTGGAGGGGGGCTGAGGCCTAGGCTTTAGGTCTAAGAAGACAACACTGCCTCCTCTTTTCTCTTTTGCTGCACTTTTGTCCTCCTCTTCCGGTATCAGCAGTGCGGGAGGAGGAAGGAAGCAGGGCCAGCCTTGAGCTCTGCACAGTCACATCCTGACACTAGCTAATGTTAAGAGCTTTGCGGGCACTATGGCGGGTGCCTATTCTGAGTTCTAGGGCCACCCACCACGGCAATGCACATAGTGAAAATTGCTGCATTGCAACAACGGACATCCCTAGAATTCGTAATAGGCACACACTGTTACGTAAAGTCTGTGGCTGCGGTGGTGAGCAGACCTGCAGAGGCCTTGAGTGGGGGGATCAAGGTTGCTCTGCGGCCCTGAAACTGCGCAGCTTGGAGGGAACACTGGTTATGTACCCCTCAAATGTATGTGACTCAGGTTAATAGAGATGAGCAAATTTCTTGAAAATTCGATTCGGCTGAGTCACCGAATTTCACAAAAAAAATAGTTTTGTGACGAAATACTTCGTCACAAAGCACATTTTTTTGTAAGTAGCGGGTGCAATGACAGGGAGCTGCAATAGCGCCGCCACCTTCATTGTACCCCTCAGATGCCGTGTCCATACATGATCACAAAAAAAAATTAAATCAAACTTACTGCTTCAATTTGCTTGCGAAGGGCCGGCCGCCGCCATCTTGCTTGAAGATCTCCGCCGAAATCCTGTGCAGTGCGAGATTACATAATCACGCCAGCTGACGTATGATGGCCGGCGTAATGATGTAATCTTGCACCGCATGAGATTTCGGATGAGATCTTCAAGCATGGTGGAGGGTGGAGGCTGGCGGCCTGTCACGGGCAAATGGAGAAGGTAAATTTGAACTTTTTAGTTTTTTTTATACTATTTCAGGTTAAATCGATTCGCTGACACGAAGCACGAGGAAATTCGGCTTCTAGGCGAATCGAATTTATCCTGAAATTCGGATCAAATTCCACTTCATGGTATTCTATTCGCTCCTCTCTAGTTAAGAACCTCAAGTTTAGGAGATAGTGGAATTTGAAGAGCAATCCATTGTTTTGTTAATCCAGTTTTCGTCTACGTCAAACTACAAATGCTCCCAGGGGGAGATGGCAGAAAATAAAACACGTGGATGAAACTGATTACATCTTTACATTACTCAGATGCTTCCTGTGTGAAATGAATAATTTATCGGAGTCGGTTATTAAGCTTCTCACTTAATTAAATATGTTCTGCTGTAGATTCCTCTGGAATGCTATTGATAGTAATTCCTCCCGCATACAAGCCTGAAATATTAACCTAATTATTTCATTATTACCATAGCATTTATTTTTGGCCTTGGAAATTAATCTGTCTCAAGTGACTCTCTTGGAAAATTTCTCTAGAGAGTGGGGTACTTATAGATCTACAAAACCTTATATTTCTATTCTATTGTCAGATCATTGTTCTGCATTTTTTTTAGGAAATTAAAGCACCATCCTAGAGTTGGAGCACCAATGGATCCTCTGTTGGACCCAGGCTATAAGGATTATGATGCAATCACAAGTGGACATATGGAGGGTGGGACATCAGAATGGTTTTCTCTGGTGGGCCAAGGTACTAACAATGGGTATGGGCAACTGAACTTGTTTTTTCAAATCCACCATAATCTACCAAACCAAAACTTTTCAATTTTGGCAGCTGGAGTCAACAACATGTGAAACTGGCCACTTAAGCTTTTATGATTTCTAGGGAAATGATCATCGCCAAGCTACTGTCACGGCTGAGGATGGGGAAAACCCTCAGCCGTGCGATGCCAGAAGATGTTAGTGGCTGCTCGGCCAGGACGACAGAATTAGGGAGCAGGTCACCTCCTATCGCGTCCCTAATCTGACCCTGACTCCTAACCATATGAGCCAACCCTAATGGTGGGAGGGCTCATACACCGGAACCTAATATTACTACTCGCCCTCAGGATTGCCCTGGAACAAGGAGCAGGGTAAGACGACCTGTTTCTTCTGGACACGGAGGAACAGGAGTCTAACTGGCCAAGCTGCAAGGAGATGGGGTACATAAACAGACGTATGGATATGGCAGGAGAACTACTCTTGTTCACACCTACCTGCCACAGCCTTGCTGACTGGATCCCGTGCTCACAAGCTGATGTCCAGACCAAACATAAATGGACACAGCAAACACACATACACACCCAGGAACCCAGATCCATAGCTGCATTAAACATGAAAGGAAAACAACATCAACTTAACATCACATATAAACATTTTATGACCACAAGGGTGGCCCTCACTGGCAGATGGTATTAGAGACCAGGAGGGTGCCTCCAGCTTACTACAAGGCTGGAGTACCCCTCTGACTACTGCTCTCAGCAGAGTCTATATAGGCCCAAGTAGCCACACCCACACAGACCACCCAGTGTTCAAACACACAGAAGGGAATTAACCCTTCTCACACCAGGGAAGGGAAGACAGCCACTTAAAGGGGACATGTACCCATAAATAAACCTCGTGCACAGAAACAGACACAAGGCACACCTAAATAGACAGGTTGCCAGGTGCAACCGCATGCACAACATAGCAAGCTGCCTCGCAACAGCTCAGGCTGCTATGCTGCCACATAAACAATGTTGCCAGCGGCAACCACAGGTGAGGCAACATACTTCAGCCCCCACCTGTGATTGACAACCAGACCTAGACCGCAGGCAACTGCATGCGGTTACAGGAGTCACGACCATGGTCGTGACAGCTACTTTATGTTCAGGCCCTTCATAGGAAAGTTGTTTCTAAAATTTTAAGCCACTGACCCTCTATTTTTCCAACCACTTCCTCTATGATTTTCCAACCACAGACTTTCTACTTTCCAATCACTGACTCTCTATTTTTCCAACCACTGACCACTGATTGCAGCTCTGGAGTATAATACATGATGTAACAGGATCAGTACAGGATAATAATGTATGTACACAGTGACTCCACCAGCAGAATAGTAAGTGCAGCTCTGGAGTATAATAGATACTGTAACTCAGGATCAGTATAAGATAACTAATGTAATGTATTTACACAGTGACTCTACCAGCAAAATAGTGAGTGCAGCTCTGAAGTATAATACAGGATGTAACTCAGGATTAGTGACGATCGGCTTAGGCAATATTCAAATTCGCAATATTTCACTGATTTTTGGCCAAATATTCACCGTAAATTCGCAAATTCGAGATTTCGTGATCTTGTCATTGTTTACTTGATTGCGAAAATTAGCAATGTAATATATTTGTGATAAATTCGTGATTAGAATATCAAACACTATTCGCGAATACGAATATATAGCACTATACTATAAATATTCGCGAATTCTCAAAGTGGCGATATTCGCAATTTAAATATTCGCACTTAACACTACTCAGGATCAGTACAGGATAAGTAATGTATGTATTTAGTGACTCCACCAGCAAAATAGTGAGTGCAGCTCTGAAGTATAATACAGGATGTAACTCAGGATCAGTACAGGATAAGTAATGTATGTACACAGTGACTCCACCAGCAGAATAGTGAGTGCAGCTCTGGGGTATAATACAGGATGTAACTCAGGATCAGTACAGGATAAGTAATGTATGTACACAGTGACTCCACCAGCAGTACAGTGAGTGCAGCTCTGGAGTATTATACAGGATGTAACTCAGGATCAGTACAGGATAAGTAATGTATGTACACAGTGACTCCACCAGCAGAATAGTGAGTGCAGCTCTGGTGTATTATACAGGATGTAACTCAGGATCAGTACAGGATAAGTAACATAAAATATGTACACAGTGAATCCACCAGCTAGTGAGTGCAGCTCTGGAGTATAATACAGAATGTAACTCAGGATCTGTACAGGATAATAATGTATGTACACAGTGACTCCACCAGCAGAATAGTGAGTGCAACTCTGGAGTATAATATAGGATATAACTCCAGATCAGTACAGGATAAGTAACATACAATATGTACACAGTGACTCTACGTACCTGCAGAATACTGAGTACAACGCTGGAGTAAAATACATGATGTAACAGGATCAGTACAGGATAATAATGTATATACACAGTGACTGCACCAGCAGAATAGTGAGTGCAGCTCTGGAGTATAATAAGTAACTCCGGATCAGTGCAGGATGAATAATGTAATGTATGTAGACAGTGACCCCACTAGCAGAATAGTCAGTGCAGCTCTGGACCAGCTGTTCCTGAGCTACAATTACCTGTGGGTGTGGTCGCCTGTGGTTGCGTGTGCTGGTGCTCCTGAAATGCTTGGAGGAAAAATCTATCCAACTGTGGCAGGCTCTCTTCTCCCCAGGGAGAGAGTGGGTTCTCCGGCATAAGCGAGGGAAGCAAGCCCCAGGCTCTTATTCCCAGTGGCAAGCCATCAGGAGGAGTCAGCGTTTGGCCTGTATGGAGGACTCAGGGGTCAGAAGATCTGGCAGGAGTCGCAGCAATGTGGCACGTTTGCAGTGAAGTGGTGCCCAAAGTGAAGCTGCTCCAGCCGCTGCTCTACCCCCTCCTTACGCCTGCCCCTCTGACACGCCGCCACACCGCTGCCTGCTATTGACCTGCCGCTCATACCATCATCTGGCTGCCTGTTATTTTGAATGCACAGCAGGACACAATGGGCTCCTCCGGCCCTGGGAGATTGGGAGCTGAAGCGGAGCCGACTGCCAGGCTGAGAAGCGACAGGAGGAAAATTGAATTGACTCAGCAGTGTGTGAGTGCCTTCACCCTTACTCCCTCTGTGGCGATGAGGTGAGATGTATTGATGCCTATTTTTTCAACTCGAATCCTGCTATTTAATAAGCTGAGACAATACTGGTGAGAGGGTGTAGGCTGAGGGGTGTTGGAGGGGGCCACGACTCGTACTGGTCCTAAAAGTTTATATGTGGGATTTAGGTGGCAGAGTTGGTTCTGGAAATTGGAAGATATTGGTCACATATAAAGAAAGACTCGCTAGTCTCCAAACAACTGGACAAGACTGAGATAATTAAGTGAAATGCAAGGTGGCAATAGAATGGGAGACCCGTTATTGGTCCTACAGTGCTTAATAGGAATTGGCTTGAAAATTGACAGCATGTACTAACTCAACTAACTTAACTAATCAAGCGACCGCCACTGATTCCTATGCCATTAATTGCCTGAGACTGCTAGTCGTATAATCACGAAAGCTTTCTAATTAAACTAACCGCATTATAGAGTATTAAGGCAGAGCTGGTCTAACAGTGGATGTACGGGCGTATGAATTAGTGGAACCAGCTGTTTATCTATATGAATGTTTGATTAATGCACTGTTGTTGTAGGGCTTGTGGGTTGACTCTCCCTTTTTGACGGTTTACTTGGTGGAATATAGAGTTTGTTAAGGAGAGGCGGGTGGAGGAGGGGGGAAGAGGGGATTTGTGGACAGCAGGTAAATTTCTAGAGATGGCTACACAGGGGGTAGGGAAAAAGGGCAAGGGGCAATTGGAGTTAAATACCTCAATTTCCCCAATGCTTTAGAAAAAACAAAAAGATCCAAGCAATTACTACTGACCAACATTCGTTGACAGATTAGCCCTTTAAATAAAAAAAGAGGATGTGTTGCAGGGACAAGAGGGTGAGTCTATTTTAGAGGAAAACTCTGGCCTGAAATTATCCGAGGTGAGTTTCCAGTCTGGGGAGAGAGGTAGTAAACAGTTAAGGGAGTTGGAGGATAATGCCTCTACAAAAGAGGAGCAGGTTTCCAGCCTGCAAGATATATTTCAAGAAAAAAAAAAAAAAGTAGTTTGGCAATACAGGACCTCTCTCTCCAGACTGGAAATATTAGGGAGTCGGTGGGGCTCCTCAGAGCAGATGTACAAAAATATAGAGACAGGCTGATAGAAATAGAGAAAAGAACATCTGACTCTAAGGACCTTTTGCAGACAATGATTAAAGAAAAAAACTCCTCGAAGGAAGAAAATAGGGAACTGAAAAATAGACTATTGGATCTAGAAAACAGGTCCAGAAGGGCTAATCTGAGATGCCTGGGAATCTCAGAGGGAGTGGAGGGGCAAGTCCCTTGCATTTTTATACAAACTTGGCTGATGGAACAACTGGGCCAGAACATCTCGGATTATAAAAACTTTGTGGAACGGGCCTATAGGACTCCCGTCAAAGTTGCCCCCACCCGGAACGAGACCTATAATTTTCAATTTACTATCGGTTAGGGATAAGGAGGAGATATTGCGCAGGTTAAGGAAGAAAGGGAAGTTAGAATATTTGGGCGCAACAGTAATGTTATTTCCCGACTATGCAAAAGAAAAGGTAAAGGAAAGAAGCCAGTTTATTGATGTGAAAAAAATCTTGAGGATTGAATGGGAAAGTAAAAATGGGGTTTTTGATACAGCGGAAGCGGCTGGAGTATGGATCAAGATAAGGATCTGAGGGGCACTTGGGCTGGGAGTGGGAAATGATGAGAAAGAGAACCAGGAATGAAGCTATCCTGGCTCATTCAGAAGGGAATGGGGGTCGGTAGGGTGGGCATCTCACTGTTTTGCTTGTTCTCGCTGTGTGTTTTTTTTTTTTTTTTCCTCAGCCTTTCTCTCCCCCCTTTCCCCCGGGGGTCTTCCAACTATACTTTGAAAATGGGTAGATATATAAATAGGCCTCTATGAGAATTTTCTCATGGAATATCAGAGGCCTCAGCAGGGGCTTAAAGAGAGTTGCGGTTTTCAATGCAATACATAGATCCCTACCTGCTATAGTTTGTTTACAAGAAACACACTTGACAGGTGAAACGATAAATAGGGTGTTTAGACCGTGGATACAGCACTCTTTTCACTCAGTTTATTCATCATACACCAGAGGCGTTAGTATATTATTATATCGGGATATAGACATTAAAATAGTAAAAACAGCTATAGATGGGGAGGGTTGCTTTGTCTTGATCGATTGTTTATTGGAAGGGAGACCATGGATAATAGCAAACGTCTATATACCGCCACCTTTTAAAATACATGTTCTATTAAAAACTAACGATTTTGTGCTTCAGGTAGGGGATAAACCACTTGGGGGATTTCAACAATGTTATGCATGGAAAAATAGATAGATGTAGATTAGGTAAAAGGTAAAAAAAAATTTGCACAGGTTCTTACCTAAAAAATATCACAGAGGGAATGGGTTGGATTGATATTTGGAGAGTAATGCACCCTAAATAAATAAAATACTCATGTTTTTCAAAGACTCATAGGAGCCTATCGCGGATTGATTTAGTTTTCACTAATAATATAGATTTGTTTGATATTGATCGGGTTAAATATGGACAACGTGGGATTTCGGATCATAATCCAATTATTATAAGTATAAAAAAAAAGAGAGATGTACATAAATATAGGATGGATAAATATAATGGGTATACACAATAGGATTTTGAAAGAGATAGAGTTTTTTTGACATGAATGAAGGCTCAGCGGCAATCAATATAGTATGGGAGGCCGCAAAGGCTTATATTAGAGGGATTTTCATAAAATACACAGTAATATATAAGAAAGGGATAAGGGAAAAAATAATGGATTTGAAACAAGAGGCCGGAAAATACGAAAAAAAAAATATATTGAAAACCACAGAAGAACAAATAGAAAATTATGTGAGGGATAACTATATTTACGCACATATGCCGGGTAAAAAGTTAGCGGCCATGGTAGCGACCCAGATTAAAAAATAAATTATATTCACTGTTTAGTGGATAAACTAGGATATAAAATTACTGAACAAGTGGCCAAAATAGATCTGCTTAAAGAATTCTTTGAAGATATATATAAGATAAATAAGAACTTCGTGCAAATTCAACAGTTCTTGGAGAAAATTACTATCTCTAGGTTAACAATAATCCAAAAAAACAGTGAAACTCTGGAAGCCCCTTTAAATCCTTTGGAAGTGGATAAAATACTATCTAGAATTACAAAGAA
Source organism: Bufo gargarizans (assembly GCF_014858855.1). Classification (NCBI taxonomy): domain Eukaryota; kingdom Metazoa; phylum Chordata; class Amphibia; order Anura; family Bufonidae; genus Bufo; species Bufo gargarizans. The sequence goes on from NC_058083.1 coordinate 6,985,969, forward strand.
CAAGACCCCAGGAATAGATGGCATTCCGTTTGAAGTCTATGTTCAATACAAAGAAATATTAATTCTGAAATTATTGACAATGTGGGATGACTCGAGGAAGGCAGGGAAACTTCCAGACTCACTTAGAGAAGCTTTAATTGCACTGATTTTAAAACCGGGGAAAGATCCATGCTCTTCCGGATTCATATCGCCCCATCTCATTACTCAATACGGATAATAAAAATATTGGCTAGGATTCTGGTAGCTAGACTTAGAAGTGTGGTCTCGGGGCTTGTTCATGAGGATCAGACGGGATTTATGTCAGGCAAAACTTCATCTGATAATATTATGCGTTACTTCGTGAATACCCAGCTTGAACCCACAAACTGCAGCGAACGTCTGATTGTTACCATAGACGCCTCAAAGGCGTTTGACACTATAGAATGGCCCTTTTTGATTACAACATTGAAGAAAATGGGATTCAGTGACAATTTTATCTCATGGGTAAAAATGTTATATACTGAAATCTCAGCAAGATTGATATTAAATGGGGCATACTCCGACAACATATATGTTCGCAGGGGGGTTAGACAGGGGTGCCCCCTGTCCCCTCTGCTATTTGCTATAGCCATGGAGCCGTTAGCCGATATGATCAGGCAAGATTAAGAAATTGTGGGGTTCAGGTTTGGTAAGCACGAAGAAAAAATTGCTCTATATGCAGACGATATTATGTTGTTTGTAGGCTCAAATAGATTCCTCACGAAGATTTTCCAGGTATTTGACCAGTATGGCAAATATGCTGGGCTTAATATAAACTGGTCTAAATCGGCCTGTGTCCCAATTGATCCTCTGAACAATTTTATACCAGGAGCATTGGAAATTAAGAAGATCAATGAACCCATTAAATATCTGGGCATGCAAATAACCCTAAACCCCAAGGATTACGTTCATTTGAATGTGGCCCCCAAAATACAGGAAATTAGGAAGAAAATAGATGCATGGAACTATATATCTCGATGGCAGGTCATATCTCCTTGGTTAAAATGTGTCTATTACCCCCCTTGAACTATATCTTGTGGAACTCACCAGTAAAAATCCCCCAAAAAACATTTAAAATAATAGCTAGCCTCTTAATGGATTTGATATGGTGAGGGGGAAAAAACAAGGATAAAAGCACAAATATTGTGCATCCATGAGAAGGAGGGCGGACTATCAGTCCCAGACTTGGAACTTTATGTTATTTCCAGACATATAAAAAACATGATAATATGGAGCAATACGCAAAGATATAAGACCATGATTGCAGGGATAAATGACAGGTTGGATAACTGTACTATCTTTCAAATAATGGAAGGGGGTATTTTGGTACAACAGGAAGGCAGAAAGATACCGCTATTCGAGCTAATGGACAGGGTCTGGAAGGAAGCAAGAGCACTGTGGACCCAGGCTGGATTCCATGTTGACACCATATTGTGGTATAATACCCACCTTACAGAATTAAAGTCAATCGAACAGAAAATTTGGTGGAAACACAGAATTTACAAACTGGGCCAGGTATGGAGAGAGGGGGATATAATACTATATGAAGATCTTAAAAAGGAGTATGGACTGGGTAATATAGAACAGAGTTTTTTGTATTTACAACTAAAACAAGCATTGCGAACAATGCTAGGAAAAGGTACACAAATTGTTACCATTCCTGTCACGGATGATGTTGCAGAAAGCTGGAACTTATAAATAAACATCCGACTAGCTTGATCCCAAACTAAGGAGCATATGGGTGAGCCCTATAAAACCCCTATAGCTCTCCCTGACTGCTATGCCCATGCAAGGGTTTCTATGGTAGATGATTGCATGCCCACGTACCTAATACTGTGTGACACCTGAAAACCCTATAATAGTGAGGAGAAACGACCATCGGCTCCCTGCATTTAATACGGACGGAGTCAGGGTCACCTAGAATCAAGCCAGCAAGGAAAGACAAATAAAGGAAAAAGACTTATCTGAGGAAACAGCAGTAGCAGCCTCCAGCAGTGAACACCTCATCCAGGAAGTAGTATAAACCGCAAATTGAGGCAGTATGGGAGGGAATATAAAGGGAGACAATTAGTCTAAGTAGGTGACACCTGGGAGAAGGAAAGGAGATGACAAAGTGAAACCAAAACAAAGAACGTCATGCAAGAGGTAGAGAAGAACGTCTGCCAGAACTGGCGGTGACACTTTTGAGAGCCGCTAGTTAATATCTCCAAACTAACAGCAGGGGAGAAATTAGTTTCTAAAATATATGAATTTCTGTTACATCAAAAGACTAAGAGAAGAGCAGTTAATATCTTAATGCATAAATGGCAAGATGTTTTAAAACCCCCAGCGAGAAGAGTTTTGGGAATTGGCTATACAGGAAAAAAATAGGGTTTCAAAGAACTTTTCCCATAGAATTACCCAATTTAATATATTATATCGTCTTTACTACTCCCCTAAGATTCTAATAAAGTGTTATAAACCTAAAGACTTTAGCTGTTCAAAATGTGGGGAGGTAGGGGTGGACGATGTCCATATACTCTGGACATGCATAAAGATTCAAGAGTTCTGGGAGTAGGTCAATGATAGAATAGAGCAATACTACCGGTTCAAAGTGCCGAGGCAACTTGAAACATGTATATTGGGGGTGATGGATAAAATGGATACTCCCCAACATCGAGAAATAGCATCTAAACTCCTATTTCAAGCCAGGAAATGTATTATTGGACATTGGCGAGGTAGTGCTGTTCCTACAGTCAGGGAATGGGAGAAGCTTACCAGAGCCTCACTTGCCAGTGAGGAATTTCATCTGGCATCTGGCAAATATTAAGAAAAAACATAGATTTTTTAGAACATGGCAGAAATGGCTAATATAGTGATTTTTTTTTTCTGGGGATGATGGGCACTGCGAGTTGGAGCCATGGGGTGGTGTGGAGAAAGGCAGGGGAATTCTTATTTTATTTTTATTTTTTTCCCGAGAGGGAGCAGACAACGGATGTTATATCTGGGCAGTGTGTGCATCATGCTAGAACCTTTCTGGACTCGAGTCTAAAGTCTGCTCTTCCAGATGTTATGGGGAAACAGACTGAACCTTGTCAAGAGGGAGGTTACTTACTATACGAGGAGACTAGGAGGGTTGGGTATGGTCAACCCTGTGGTGTTCCTGGTGAACACCTTTATTAAGATTAATCTCGCAAGCCTTTGGAAAGAGGCTGCGCCTCTGTGGGTAGTCTCAAGTCGGGATGGTTTAACCTTTCTTCCAGGGATGAGAAACAGGGGGGCAAGTGAAAGATCTCCGTACACCACATGGGCATGTCCCGGCTTATGCTGCCCTGGTTCTGACGGTATTACGTCAGTGGGGTCTGGGGATGTGGGAAATCAGGACTCAGTCAAGGAAACTCCTTGATCAGAGGGTTCTGTTGATCCATTTCCAGAGACCTCTGGCCCTCAGGTACTGCCCAAGTTGGGATCTCGGGGTCAGGTTACGGCTTTTGAATTCCATTAGGATCCCTTTGAAGTTTTTTTACTTGACTTGGCGCTGCTTCCATGGGAAATTGTGTGTGAGGGACAATCTGAAGTGTAGGCCCTCTGAGGACAGGGGGTGTCCTAGGGAGGAGTGCGGTGGTGTGCTGGAGAGCATGGACCACTTCTTGCTTTATTGTCCCTTTAAAACAGAGGTTTACACCAGGGTGGGGACCTCCATTGGCTGGCCTAGGCCGGTCACTCTTTCCTATGCGGAATGGGCCTATGGAGCATTCAGACACCTCGGTGGTAGGGACCGCTGCACTTTATTCCTAGTCAGCTCAGTGGTCAGGTACTACACGTGGCATGCACGATGTTTAGTCTCGACGCAGCGCAAAATCCTCCCCGTGGACGAGGTGGTTAGGAACATTCTTGAAGACCTGGCGAAGGTGCCCTCTGTGGAGTATGAGAGGTTGGGGGCCGGTAGAGCCTCTCTCCTCTGGAGGGGTTTTGCCTTTAGGGTACCCTAGCCTGTTGTCTCCCTTCCGTGTGGTGGGGCTGATGCTGACACTCTAGATTTTTGTTTTGTTTTGGTGGCTGTATGAGGACATAGGGCTTGCAGGCGCCAAACTTGGGCTTTAATGGTTGTGTGTGGCTGAAAAGCCTCACTGTGGGTGGTATGGGTGGTCTGCCATGTATTTTAGTTTATATGTCTATATGTATATTTGTATATATTGGTATGTAGTGTGTATATATGTTGTATATTAGTGATGTATATATTTATAATTTGAGTTGTTAGGTGTAGTGTTAGGTTGGGTGGTGGGTAAATAGGGGGAGGGTTCTAGGGTTCCATGGGACATTGGGGACTTTTGGGGTATATGATAAAATCCTGGTCTGGTTCATGGACATCTGTTATCATGTACTGGGGGCATGGGATGCGGGACCAGCTCAGGGCCCCAAAAAAAAACAAAAAACAAATATGTGTGTAGGTAGGGTGCAACCGGATCAGGAAGGTTAGTACATTGATATTAAAATAGAAATTGTAAATTTTGTAAATACTGTATATAGTGGGTGTTTTTAATTTGGGTATTCTATGGGAGAGTGAGTGTTTGGCTGGACCGGTGTTGTCTGTACCATGCTGAGGTGCATTATGTCCTGTATATTTATGTACACAGTGACCCCACCAGCAGAATAGTGAGTGCAGCTCTGGAGTATAATACAGGATGTAACTCAGGGTCAGTACAGGATAATAATGTATGTACACCGTGACTCCACCAGCCGAATAGTGAGTGCAGCTCTGGAGTATAATACATGATCTAACAGGATCAGTACAGCATAATAATGTATGTACACAGTGACTCCACCAGCAGAATAGTGAGTGTAGCTCTGGAGTATAATGTAATAAAGAGGTAACTCAGGATCAGCACAGGATAAGTAATGTATGTTCAAGAAGGGCCTGGATGTATTTCTAGAGGATAATAATATTACAGGTTATAGTTATTAGAGAGGGGTCGTTGATCCAGGGAGTTATTCTGATTGCCTGATTGGAGTTGGGAAGGATTTTCCCCTAAAGTGGGGAAAATTGGCTTCTACATCACTTTTTTTTCCCCTTCCTCTGGATGAACTTGCAGGATAACAGGCTGAACTGGATGGACAGATGTCTTTTTCAGGCTTATAAACTATGTTACTATGTATGTATACAGTGACTCCACCAGCAGAATGGTGAGTGCAGCTCTGCAGAATAATACAGGATGTAACTCAGGATCAGCACAGGATAAGTAATGTATACAGCGATTGCACCAGCAGAATATTGAGTGCAGCTCTGGGGTATAATACACGATATACAGTCAGGTCTATAAATATTGGGACATGGACACAATTGTAACATTTTTGGCTCTATACACCACCACAATGGATTTGAAATGAAACAAACAAGATGTGCTTTACCTGCAGAATGTCAGCTGTAATTTGAGGGTATTTACATCCAAATCAGGTAAACGGTGTAGGAATTAAAACAGTTTGCAGATGTGCCTCCCACCTGTTAAGGGACCAAAAGTAATGGGACAATTGGCTTCTCAGCTGTTCCATGGCCAGGTGTGTGTTATTCCTCCATTATCCCAATTACAATGAGCAGATAAAAGGTCCAGAGTTAATTTTAAGTGTGCTATTTGCATTTGGAATCTGTTGCTGTCAACTATCAAGATGAGATCCAAAGAGCTGTCACTATCAGTGAAGCAAGCCATCATTAGGCTGAAAAAACAAAACAAGCCCATCAGAGAGATAGCAAAAACATTAGGTGAGGCCAAAACGACTGTTTGGAACATTCCTAAAAAGTAAGAACGCACCGGTGAGCTCAGCAACACCAAAAGACCCGGAAGACCACGGAAAACAACGGTGGTGGATGACCGAATAATTATTTCCCTGGTGAAGAAAACAGCCTTCACAACAGTTGGCCAGATCAAGAACACTCTCCAGGAGGTAGGTGTATGTGCGTCAAAGTCAACAATCAAGAGAAGACTTCACCAGAGTGAATACAGAGGGTTCACCACAAGATGTAAACCATTGGTGAGCCTCAAAAACAGGAAGGCCAGATTAGAGTTTGCCAAACAACATCTAAAAAAGCCTTCACAGTTCTGGAACAACATACTATGGACAGATGAGACCAACTTGTACCAGAGTGATGGGAAGAGAAGAGTATGGAGAAGGAAAGGAGCTGCTCATGATCCTAAGCATACCACCTCATCAGTGAAGCATGGTGGGGGTAGTGTCATGGCGTGGACATGTATGGCTGCCAATGGAACTGGTTCTCTTGAATTTATTGATGATGTCACTACTGACAAAAGCAGCAGGATCAATTCTGAAGTGTTTAGGGCAATATTATCTGCTCATATTCAGCCAAATGCTTTAGAACTTATTGGATGGCGCTTCACAGTGCAGATGGACAATGACCCAAAGCATACTGAAAAAGCAACCAAAGAGTTGTTTAAGGAAAAGAAGTGGAATGTTATGACATGGCCAAGTCAATCACCTTACCTGAATCCGATTGAGCATGCATTTTACTTTCTGACAAAACTGAAGGGAAAATGCCCCAAGAACAAGCAGGAACTGAAGACAGTTGCAGTAGAGGCCTGGCAGAGCATCACCAGGGATGAAACCCAGCGTCTGGTGATGTCTATGCGTTCCAGACTTCAGGCTGTAATTGACTGCAAAGGATTTGCAACCAAGTATTAAAAAGTGAAAGTCTGATTTATGATTATGATTCTGTCCCATTACTTTTGGTCCCTTATAAACTGGGAGGCACATATGCAAACTGTTGTAATTCCTACACCGTTCACCTGATTTTGATGTAAATACCCTCAAATTAAAGCTGACAGTCTGCAGGTAAAGAACCTCTTGTTTGTTTCATTTCAAATCCAATGTGGTGGTGTACAGAGCCAAAAATGTGTTGATGTCCCAATATTTATGGACCTGACTGTAACTCGGGTAACTGATGTAATGTATTCACAATGTGATCAATATTTTTATGCATGTTAATTATATATTAATTACATTATTATAAGATATATTGTACCCTAAACTGTTATATTTTATGAATAGTAAGTCACCCTAAGTTTCAGTAACCTGTCTATGAATGAGAGTATCTGAACTCACATCTTCTTACACCCAAAGCATTTGAGATGTAACTAATCCTATCAAGAATTTAACCTTCATTTATACCATAAAGTTCATCTGCCAGATTAGCATAAATAGATAAATAATATAATTTATTAGAGTGTAATAATTCATTAATTGCTTACACTGCAGAAAAGAATTTCTAATCTCCAGACTAATGAACCTTGAAAATATCATCTAAACCCATTTTGTTGGTTATGTATCATTTCCACTTTGGTTTATTTTTAGCATTTCCTGAAGGCAGATCTGCAATTTAAGTTAACACCAAAAGAAAAGCCATTTTAATTAGTGAAGTAGGAGCTGAGTGCTGCTCCCCGCTGAGCGTTAAATAATGTATATCTCCATTATTCGAGTGGAAAGCCTTATCAATACCGGAGTCAAGCCTTGAGCCTAGCACAACCCTGAGCCAATTACAAGGAAGTGCTTATGAAGAAAGATTTACATCTTTGGGAGACGCTGGCTGTCTTAAGAAGAAATTCGATAACTAATATATTTCTAAAGACGGGGCAATGTGAAATTAAAACAGGAACCTGACATCCATGAGCCAGCTGCAAAATGTCCTTTATAGTGTGATGCAATCAGGGTTCAACTAGCCCACCGGACGATCCTCCGGTAAACCTAGGTTGTGACACATTATTAGGACCAAAACGTCTGGCAGAAGACAACCCAATTTGGAGATGACTTTGGAGACAATCAAGAGAGACAATTTCTTATGGGTTGAGTCACAAACTATGGCCATGTTACATTTCAGGATGCTCAAGCCTTACTTCCCTTAATATCTGTAGTTGGAAAAGAGTTGGAACAGCCCCATATTCCACCAGTCCCGGGAAGTGGAGAGGAGGATGGGAGTGGTATTGACTCTGGCTGCAATAATTATTCATAGTGACAGTTCTCATACTGATGCTCCATAGGGTCAGGACCAGGGGTGGACTGGGAACTTAAAGTAGCTCTGAAAAAACTAAAAACTAAAAGTGGCCCCTTGTTGTAGGGGGGCAACAAAAGTAGGCGGGGTCGACAATACCATAGCACAATATACCATCCCAGCAAAACCACATACCGCAGAACAGCACAATACGCTGCCCCAAAAGCTGTCCCTCTGCACCAAAATCTGTGGTGGCCACCAATAGATGCCATTTTTTATCCTTTTTCTCCAGTTGTCTCTGATTAAGATATGGTGCAAGGGGCTTAGGAAGTGAGATGCGAGACACAACAGTTGAATTCAGTAGGGCATGTGTGGTCGCTGGCTGGGTGTATCCGTACCTGATTCTCACAACATTATTTACCGCTGAAAGCTCATTATGTAGCCAGACAGCGGCAGAGATGAGGCTAGGGTGGCCCCCTGAGCCATTGGCAAAGTTGTAACACATTTAACAATATGAAGGCACCGTTCCAAGGCAAGTCATAGTGCAGTCTCATCCCAATGGTTGTATACAGGCAAATGGCAAGAATGATGATAATCAGAGCTGTAGTCCCTTAGCTCATTGTAAACACTTTGCAAACTTTTCAAGCCGATAACAGGAATGCAAAACTCTCAATATTGCAGTCCCAGGGTAGGGTGCAAATACTACAAACAGTTGGCCAGTCCGTTATATGGGTATGAATGGTGCTGTTAACTGTTAATCCTTCCACAAGCAGCAAAGTCTACAGCAATAGTGAGCAAGTATCTTGCTAGCATGCACAACCTTGTGATCCTACAGTCTTTAGATTTCTGCTCCTCCTTCCCTCAGGGATTCTCTCCTTCACAGGAATAATGTTCCTCCTGGAGAAATAGTCTCTTTCCTTGTCAACTGATAGGTATCTGCTTATCTCACAAGCAAAGCCCAAAATGAACCAGCATCTACCCTGAATGGCAGGCAGATGTAAATTGAAGAGGCTGATGCAATACTAACTAGGAACCTCATCCCTCAGAGGGGAAAGCTAGTTCCCTCTGCTGAGACAGGGTATCATTAACTAAACAATGTCCCCTATAGACTGTTTTTTTTTTAATACATACATTACAAAGCATGATACAAAGCATTAATTATCTTAATAATCTACCAAATTATCACTTTGCAGGACCCTGATTCTGGGGTACTGAACATACACATCAGGTAATCAAATGATGACGCCAAAATTAGCGGGATCAGCAGACAGTAATCTAAAGTGATGATTGGTCCTATATGTAGAATAATAGAGACACAGAATCTGATGCAATTACAGATCAATAGGCACATGTTTTGTATAGAGGGAGGTTGGACCCCCAGAAATTTGTCTTCCAATGGCCCCAAGGATGTTACTCTTTTAGAGATGTCTGACTGCTTGTAATTTTGGAGTCTTAAGGGGTTGAAAAAGTGGTGAAATTTGTTAGGATCCTTACAAGGGAAAGTTATTTTAAAGAGGTTGTACCAAGTATTAAAGTTATCCCCTATCCTATCCACTAACTCGTTGCATGGGGTCTGACCACTGGGATCCCCACCGATCCCAAGAATGGGGGTTCCATGTCCTCGTCCCGATGGACCCGCGGATCGAGCATGTGTTGCGCTGCTCCATTCATACTCTATGGGACTGCCGAAAATACCAGAGCACTGGACCAGCAGTCCCATAGAGATGTTAAATCTGTGCTTATGCATGTGCACCACGGCTGCATTCACATAGGGGACTAGAGCATCGCGGTTCTCGCGATCAGTGGTCAGACCCCTAGTGATTATACATTTATTACCTATCCTTTGTACAGGTGATAAATGTTGTTGATGGTGACACCTCTTTGGCCAATCAGAATGATATCCACTCACTGTGATAACTTGCCAGAGCCGCTAGGCTTTCAGGCAGCCACATATAGGGAAATCAAGTGGAATTCAAAATGGGCTCCACTCCCCACTGAGAAGGCCTCTAAATGTGCAACACCTACATTTTGTGGATAAATTTCATAATACATTTGTATCGAGGCGCTTCATTCTTCTGACTTTATGTTATATCATTTTCTCTGTCAGCGGCCACCACTAGGGGGAACATAATGAATACAAATGTATAAAGTTAGTATTGAACTCAGTGGAAGTTATGTAAATCTGTGCACAGTGAGTTCCCACTAGTGATGGCTGTCAGTCTGACACAGTGCTGGGCCCCTTTGCACCGTTGGCCACATAGCTGTCATGTGCCCTGCTATGTTCCTTACACCATTGCCAGTGACTTTTTGTCCAACGTTCCACGTGTCGTCTGAGCACCTCTGTGTGTTTACTTTACCTATAACTACAAATCTCCCGCAGGTTTAATATGCAATTTATACTTTTGTGGATGTAACTTATATTTACTCTGAATGGTACTTTTTTTATTCTCTGTCTCTTTATTATATCACCAGAGGGACTCCGAAGAGATTCAGCCAAGTAGAAAATTATATAAAACCGCTCAGTATTCCCCCTGTCCTCCCTCTCACTAAAACACAAATTTTCTATTGATTCTCCAATCTGCCATCTGTCATAATCGCTGTATCACTTACTGGAGACTCTTTTTTTTATCTCAGCAAGAAAATACTTTATTATAAATCAGTTGGTGAAATATAATTCTGCTGCTTGAAATATGTGTGAAGAAATGATTGTTACGTCTTCGTAGGATCCCTGAAACATGTAAGTTATCGTTCATGATTACGTTTGGTAACTACTGGAAAAACCTTAACAGGGTTTGCAAGAACCGGGTGGTTTTTAGCAAAATTTGTAAAGCGAAGCTTCGAGGAGTTGGCTCTCGGATCCTTCTCCTCCAGGTCTGCAATGATGTTTCGTTGCGCTCCCTCGGTGAAAACATCTGGTTTTGACTGTTTGCCATGACGAAATAGGAGTCAGTCACCGTCGTGGCCAGTGATTGGCTGCAGATGGCGTCAAACTGGATGTTTTCAGCGCGAGAGTGCAACGGAGCATCACAGGCCAAGAGGAGCGGGGAGCCAGTGTCGGGAAGACAGGTGAATAAGCTTCTCTTTACGGGTCGGCCAAAGTAGGGATGGGGGGGGCAAAAACTCCTCCATTCTTGCACAGTCTCTTTAAAGGGCTTGTCCAGGATTTTTAAAAGAATTGCTAAAGAGCATGAAACTTGCAAAAAATAAATAACAATAAACCAATACAATACTTACTGTTAATCTGTCTCTAGGAAATTCACTGTAAAAGGGTCTTACGGGGGTAAAATGTTGATGACCTATCCTCAGGATAGATCACCAATATCTGACGGGTGGGGGTCTGACACCTGGAAACTCTGCCAATCAGCTGTTTGAAGAGTTTTGTGGCCTCTTCCTAGACCAATGACGTCATGTTCATCAGTCACTTGGCCTGAGTGCGGCTGAGTCCCATTCAATTGAATAGGTATGGTCTGCAATACCATGCACAGCCATCATACAATGGATGGAGCTGTGCTTGGTAAGCTAAAAGGAGATCACTGCACTTATAGAAGCGCCATAGCCTCTTCAAACAGCTGATCAGCAGAGGTGCAGAGTGTCAGACCCCTGCAATCAGATATTGATGACCTGATGATTGAGGATAGGTGATTAATATTCTACTCCCAGAAAATCCTTCTAAACCAGGCACAATGCCTTGTAAGGCTAGCTCAGCTGAATATAATGATACCTTTCACTTAGCGATCCATTGCTTCATTCTGGAGAAAAAGTACTTCTAGTCCATATGCAAATGAACAGGGGCGTACACAGATCTCATAGGGCTCCATAGCCAAACTTAGTATGGGACCCCTGCTCCTAGTTAGCCAATAAGCATGCGTCAATCACTTCCAGGCAATTTTTTTTTTTAAGTGGAAGAAATTTTATTAAATGCAAATTGTAATAAGAAAAAGTTGCCTTTGGCCTCTCCCGACTTTAATCTCAGAAAAACGGGAACGGGTGCATCAAATATATAAGGGTCCATTCTGTTTCTGAACACCATATTTCTGAATGTATTTACACCAGGAAACTGGCAAAAGTTCATAAATCTCCTGCTTCTCTTCTATTACAAAGCTGGCTGCCTGCAGCCACCACTAGGGGGGGCTCAATGAAGAGGAATAAATACAACTACCATGGAAGCCGAAATAATCTCTTTGAATTGAGCTCTTCCTAATGGCGACTGCACGAAAATAGAGTGATTTCACCAGGGAAGAGAAGAATAAGTTCAGTACCGGGCCCCTCCGCAGGCCCCAAAGCAGTTGCGTGGTCTGCTTCTATTGCAGGTATGCCACTGCAAATGAAGAATAAAGTGCACTGCAAGTGGGTCCATGCCACTCCATGTACCCCTGCCCCTCCTGTTTCCTTTGTATATTCATCTTGCTTGGCCCGGTCAATCAGTCAGGAAACGGGAGGGGGAGTCAGAGGAAACAGGAGAAACAATAGTGCACAGAGTGGTGCGGACACGCCCTCAGTGCACCTAACTGCTCATTTGCATATAAATTTAAAGTAAATTTTTTCCAGAATGAAGCAATGGATCGCTAAGTGAAAGGTACCATTACATTCAGTTGGGCTAGTCCTACAAGGCATTGTGCCTGGTTTATCAGTGAACTTCCTGGTGATAGATTCCCTTTATGCCCCCCACTGCTCCAGTTCTGTTGCTCTGGAGGTCCTCACATACTCACTGGTTTCTGTTTACATTTTTGCAGCAGTGGCATCATGTATATTCACTGTGTAGCCAATCATTAGCCTTAGGCTATTTTCACACTAGCGTTTCTATTTTCCGGTATTGAGAACCGTCTTGGGTATGTTAAAGATAATACAACCGGATCCGTTCATAATGGATGCAGATGGTTGTATTATCAGTAACGGAAGCATTTTTGGTGAACCCTGCCGGATCCAGCAAAAACGCTAGTGTGAAAGTAGCCTGACTGGTAATGCTAGCATGTGACCGCTGAGCCAGTGATTGGCTGCAGCACTCATGTGGATGTATGTGATGTCAACAATGCAAGTAAACAATGACTGGCATGGACAACCAGAGTGGTGGACACAGGAGAGAAGAGAGATTGAACAGGTGATATTTTTTTTTGGGTAATTCTATAGACTTTTTTGCTCTTTATTGCTCTGCAGTAGCATGCCCAGCCAAAAGTTTGGAAGAGATCTGGGGCCCTATCAAGTGTCATAGTGCCCTTGTTCTGATACTATATGGAGTCCCAAGGGTCAAATCCCCACCAATTTACATGTCTTATCAATGGAAATTCCTGGAAAGGGAAAATATTCAAAAAATCCCATCCCAGTGGTTGCCCATCTTACTTGTCAGCACATGCCTTTGGCCCACTGTTATCAAGGCCCCTATACCAAATTGTGGCTTTTGGAGGGTGGGGTGGAGGATGTTGTACCCCATTCGCCATTTTCCAGAAAAGGGGGTGGCACAGGGTGGTGAGTGGGTGGCATGGGCTTGAGCCTAGCTGGGACGACACATTTAGTACAGAAAAGTGGGGCAACTTGTACTTGAACTCTATGCCAGCTCCCTTGCTGGGGCTGGAGAAGATCTAGCAGTCATGGTCTATATCGGAACCAATGACAAAGTTAGAGGTAGGTGGAGCGACCTTAAAAGTGATTTTAGGGATTTAGGTCAAAAGCTTAGGGCAAGGACCTCAAAGGTAGTGTTTTCCGAAATACTACCTGTACCACGAGCCACACAAGAAAGGGAGCAGGAGATTTTTTGATCGCTTGCCATTACACTTTTTGTGATGTAAGATGAGAAAAAATTGCTTTTTTTACACAGTTTTCTTTTTTTTTTACGGTGTTCATCTGAGGGGTTAGGTGATGTGATGTTTATAGAGCCGGTCGATACGGACTTGGCGATACCTAATATTTTACAATTTTTTTTTTTAACTTTATGTGGGGAAAATTACGTTTTTGTTTATTTTTACTTAAAACTTTTCATTTTTGGGGGGGAAAACTTTATTTTTTGAACTTTTTTGTCCCACTTTGGGACTTCAACTTTTGGGGGTCTAATCCCTTTTACAATGCATTCCAATACTTCTGTATTGGAATGCATTGGCTGTATGAGTAATACTGTGTGTATTACTCATACAGCTTCCGGCCTGTGAGATCCAGGGGGCTGGATCTCACAGGCTCGTCACAGGAAGGCAGTGCCGATGCCTCAGGAAGGCATCGCTCTGCATTCCATGCCATCGGGTCCCCCCAACAGCCCCACGGGGACCCGATGCCACCGCAGCCACCCGCAACATTGAAAAGCCGCAAACCGCAGGTCTGAATTGACCTGCGGTTTGCGGCGAACACAGACACGGGGGGGTCACGGGACCCCCCGCACATTTAGCCAAGGTGCCTGATCAACGATTTGAGCATGCACCGGGTTCCGATCACCGCCCGCCGAGCGGCAGTGATCGGAAATACACATGACGTACCGGTATGTCATGTGTCCTTAAGTACCGAGACAACATGCCGTACCGGTACGTCATGTGTCCGGAAGAGGTTAAAAGTGCCCTGTCTGACCCAGAAAAAAGTACAGCGGCGTCTTAAAAAGATTAAAATAGACAAATCGCCAGGAATGGATGGCATACACCCCTGTATCCTAAGAGAATTAAGTAATGTCATAGCCCAACCCTTCTTTCTGACATTCAGACAGGGAGTGTTCCACAGGATTGGCGCATAGGAAATGTGGGGCCAATATTCAAAAAGAGTCCAAAAACAGAGCCTGGAAACTATAGGCCTGTAAGTTTAACATCTGTCGTGGGCAAACTGTTTGAAGGTTTTCTAAGAGATGCTATCTTGGGGTACCTCAATGAAAATAACCAAATCACGTCATATCAGCATGGCTTCGTGAGGGATCAGTCATGTCAAACTAGTTTAATCAGTTTCTATGAGGAGGTAAGTTCTAGACTTGACAGCGGTGAATCAATGGATGTTGTATATCTGGACTTTTCCAAAGCATTTGACACTGTATCGCATAAAAGGTTAGTATATAAAATGAGAATGCTCGGACTGGGAGAAAACATCTGTATGTGGGTAAGTAACTGGCTGAGGGATAGAGAACAGAGGTTGGTTATTAACGGTACACACTCAGATTGGGTCACTGTCACTAGTGGAGTACCTCAGGGGTCAGTATTGGGCCCTATTCTCTTTAATATATTTATTAATGATCTTGTAGAAGGCTTGCACTAGTAAAATATCAATTTTTGCAGATGACACTACTGTAAAGTAATTGACACGGAAGAGAACAGTATACTACTACAGAGGGATCTGGATAGATTGCAGGCTTGGGCAGATAAGTGGCAGATGAGGTTTAACACTGACAAATGTAAGGCTATTCACATGGGAAGGAATAATGCAAGTCACCAGTACATACTAAATGGTAAAACACTCGGTAACACTGACATGGAAAAGGACCTAGGAATTTTAGTGAACAGCAAACTGAGCTGTAGAAACTAGTGTCAGGCAGCTGCTGCCAAGGCTATTAAAATAATGGGTTGCATCAAAAGTGACATAGATGCCCGTGATGAGAACATAGTCCTACCACTTTACAAATCTCTAGTCAGACCACACATGGAGTACTGTGTACAGTTCTGGGTTCCTGTAAACAAGGCAGACATAGCAGAGCTGGAGAGGGTCCAGAGGAGGGCAACTAAAGTAATAACTGGAATGGGGCAACTACAGTACCCTGAAAGATTATCAAAATTACGGTTATTCACTTTAGAAAAAAGACGACTGAGGGGAGATCTAATAACTATGTATAAATATATCAGGGGTCAGTACAGAGATCTATCCCATCATCTATTCATTCCCAGGACGGTGACTGTGACGAGGGGACATCCTCTGCGTCTGGAGGAAAGAAGGTTTGTACACAAACATAGAAGAGGATTCTTTACGGTAAGAGCAGTGAGACTATGGAACTCTCTGCCTGAGGAGGTGGTGATGGTGAATTCACTAAAAGAGTTCAAGAGGGGCCTGGATGTATTTCTGGAGTGTAATAATATTACAGGCTATAGCTACTAGAGAGGGGTCGTTGATACAGGGAGTTATTCTGATGCCTGATTGGAGTCGGGAAGGAATTTCTTTCCCCTTGAGGTGGGAAAATTGGCTTCTACCTCACAGTTTTTTTTTTGCCTTCCTCTGGATCAACTTGCAGGATAACAGGCCGAACTGGATGGACAGATATCATTTTTGGCCTTATGTACTGTTACTATGATTTCAGTCCTGGCACATGAATGGCATGAGAGGCGTCACAATGAGGCGCGCACCTCTTAACTAGAGATGAGCAAATTATTCAAAAATTTGATTCGGCTGCTTTGCTGAATTTTAGGGGACAAGAGTAACACAGAACTGTAGAGAATACAGAGGTTCTTGTAATCTATAACCATGGAGGCACATAAGTCTGCATTAGAAGCTGTATACACAAAACGGTAGGATATTCTTAATCAATACTATTTGCTAAGTTGATTTTTTTTAATTTTAGATGTATTGGAGCTGTAAAAGGCTAAATTGTGAATATCCTTGAACAACCTTTCTTTTTTTAAGGAAGACTATTTCATCTTGTTAGTGCTTGTAAAGGCATTATGCATAAATATCTGGATATTTTCAAGCCGTCTCTACTTGGGAGAACTTGTACACTGAATGTTAATGAGGTTCAGTAGCAAACATAATGTCAGTCCAGTCATATCTAAAAGAACAATACTAGTAAAATGCAAATATTAAAGGGAGCGACTAAAAGCAAACAGGTTTGATACACCCTATTAGGGCATATGGAGGCCATAGAAAGTAACCCTAATAAAGAGCACCTACGGTCTATCCATGTATTACCTGGTCACCAAGATTTATTTCAACGGTCAACTTGTAGTACCACTTTTTCCACGGCAGTGGCCACTGCAGAGAAAATATTTGGCCAGCCTCAACATCTTCCAAAGATGTCAACTGTTTCCCAAGAATTTCAGAAGTCTGACCTGTGGCCTGTGTTTTTCTTGCTGAGAGACAATCCTGTCTGTTGTGGCCCATATTAGAATATTTTTGCTACTGTTTTCAAGTTATTAAATTTTGTTTGCCCAGACAATGTCTAAATGGTCTTGAAGAGTGACAACCCCTCTTCTAAGTCCAAAATTTAGTCAGATATGGTTGTCGATTCCCACATTTTTACTCACCGGGGGCAACAATGAGCTCAGAAAAAAAGCCTGCTTAATATAGAGCAGGGATTGCCAAACTACAACTCCCAGCATGCCCAGAATGCCTACAGCTATCAGCCTTAAGAAGGGCATGGTGGGAATCCTAGTGTTACAACAGCTGGAGGGCAGCAGGTTGGCCATCCCTGATATAGAGTATGAAAGCTGTGATCTCTCCTGATGAAAGGATTAAAGCCTGATATGTAAGTGGGTTTACATTTCTTTTTTGCTGGCAAGATGATGGAATCCTTAAAGGAACCATGTTGGACCTAATTAAAGTCCATGAAGACTGATCTGGTGGATGACAGATTCATCACAGTGTTATGATTAGAGATGAGCGAATTGAAGTTGATAAAGTGGAATTTCGATCCGAATTTCAGGAACTATTCGATTCGCACCGAATCCAAATTTCCTCACGCTTTGTGGTAACGAATCACATTTTTTCCTAAAATGGCTTCTGCACGTTTGAGGACATGGAGCAAGGAACACTGGGAAGGCGGGATCACCCATAATGCCATGCATGCAGCCAATCAGCAGCCAGCCAGCACTGTGATGTCACAGCCCTATAAATACCCTCAGCCATCTTGGATTCTCCCATTTTCCAGTGTACTTAGTGCAGGAAGAGACGTCAGCAGGCGCTAGGGACAGTGATAGAAAAAACTTCATTGTGCTAAAAAAATGATTTACAAGTGCAGGGAAAGAGTATTCAAGGTGTAGGAAAGGATAGGGAGGAATCATTCCACAGCATTTATGTAGAACAGGGTTCAGTAGGGGAGGTTACAGCCTTGGTAATAGGAACAATCCTATTACACCTTGCTGCACTGACTGGGGATCCAAATTGCCATCACACAGCTCTGTAATTCCAGCAAACCGTTCTTGTTATTGGGGTGCAAGTGCTGTTTGATATAATCATTAATAAGGTTTATTACAAGGAAATATTTCTACGTCTTATTTGCCCTTGTGCTTTCCGGTTTATGCTCTAAAACATTTTTTGGCTTGTATTAGTGAGAAAAAAGAGCTTATTAGCCGTTGTGTGGTGAATTGTGAAAATGACAGCCCTTTTTGTCATGTATTAGTGGCAAAAGAAAAAAATATTTTCCGTTCAGCGGTGCAGTTATATGTTCTAAAGCCCTTTTTGTCTTGCATTAGTGGAAAAAGTAAAATATATTTGTTGTTCAGCAGTGCAGTTTTATGTTCTAAAGCTATTGGTGGCATGTATAAGTGGAAAAAGAAAAATATATTTGCCATTCAGTGGTGCAGTTATATGTTCTAAAGCCTTTTGTGGCTGGAACAGATGCTGGTAAATCTGGCTGGTCAGGAAACTGGAGGCGTGGCACCTAGATCTCACGGCCACATGAGCCCTATGGGGGCTGAACAGGAGGACGAGGAGGACATTGTAGCACAAGCAATGTGTAGCAAAATGGGTGGTTTTTATACATATTTGACAGGAGAGGAGGAGCAAGAGCAGCCAGAGAAGCTACAGGGTGATGAGGCAGAGGACCCAGACACACCATGGCAGTATGCAGTGGAGATGGAGGCAGGGAGTCCCTCAAACAAATGGCCCGATGGATGCTCGCGTAGTGACAACCGAATTGTTACCATTCGGCAGAGGGATGACTTCTGGGGGGTGCACCGAAATGAAAATTCTGGTCCGAAACCGAAAATTCAGGATACCCCTTGACCGAAACCGAAACTGCCTTTTTGCCCAAATACTTTTAAAAGACCCCCCACCCCATAACAGTGCCATCCACAGACCCCCCCACCTCATAACAGTGCCATCCACAGACCCCCCCACCTCATAACAGTGCCATCCACAGACCCCCACCCACCCCATAACAGTGCCATCCACAGACCCCCACCCACCCCATAACAGTGCCATCCACAGACCCCCACCCACCCCATAACAGTGCCATCCACAGACCCCCCCACCTCATAACAGTGCCATCCACAGACCCCCCCACCTCATAACAGTGCCATCCACAGACCCCCACCCACCCCATAACAGTGCCATCGACAGACCCCCACCCCATAACAGTGCCATCCACAGCCCCCCCCCCCCATTGTACAATTAATAGAAAATAGCGGGGAGGGACTGGGAGGAGGAGCTGGGGGCCGGTGCGTTCACTGTGCTCCGGCCCCCAGCTCCAGTAGTTATAAAATGTTGTACAATTAATAAGCATTCTATTCATGAGGCCCCCTCTGCAGTATTACATTCAATACAGCCACATCATACTGACTACATAGGATGCACCCTGCCAGCTGTCATTGAAGATCCGCTGGACTACTGGGCAGCCAAAATTGATTTGTGGCGGCAACTGGCCAAGTTTGCCCTGGAAAAGCTGTGCTGCCAGGCCAGTAGTGTGGCATCAGAGTGGGTGCTTAGTGTGATTGGGACCTTAGTTACCCCAGGAAGGACTCGCCTGTCCACCCAATATGTGGAGAGACTGACCTTTGTCAAGATGAATCAGGCGTGGATCAGCCAGTATTTCTACCCAATAGTGTTGAGCGAGCATGCTCGGCCGAACACTAGTTCGTCTCGAGCATCGCTATGCTCGGCCCATCACCTCTATTTCTATGCAGAAGATCCCTGTACAGTGAGGGAATCCCTCAGTGTCAGTCCACGAATTAGGAGTCCCTGCTCTGACTCCATATATAGCTATGTCCATATATGGAGTCAGTACTTAGGGACACCCTAGTGCAGTGATGGCGAACCTTGGCACTCCAGCTGTGGTAAAACTACAACTCCTAAGATGCCCCCCTTGCTTGGTTGCTCTCAGAACTCTATAGAAATAAATGGAGCATGCTGGGAGTCGTAGTTTCACACAGCCCTTGTGTATTTAAATCTAATTTAGCCTGTATTTCAGAAAAGTTTCTAACGGGAGTCAAACTCATGACCTTCTGCATTAGAGGCAAGGCACTTAACCACTATAATAGCTGCATAGCCACTAACTTAAAAAAAGAAAAGACAAATGAGACTTCTACTTTACTGTGCTTCTACTGTACTGTACTAGTGACTGGCTATGCAGCTATATAGTGTAGTGTTAAAAGTTCTTGGCTATGATGCAGAAGCTGTGAGTTCAAATCCCTGCACAAACTTTTTAAGAAAGGTTAAATTAGATTTATATATATATATATATATATATTTTTTTTATTTTTTTTTATTCAGTAATTGTAAAAAATGTATGGCACAAAATAAATGTATGGCACAAATAATTACTAAAAATAATATATATATATATATATATATATATATATATAGCTTCAAATGAGAGGCTTACCCAAATTGTATATATGAAAAGTAGAGCAGCACTCCAAGATTGCAGTAAAAAAAGGATGTATTTATTCACTCATAAGTGACGCGACGTTTCGGCTCCAACATGAAGCCTTTACATGCTTCATGTTGGAGCCAATATGTTGTGTCACTTATGGGTGAATAAATACATCCTTTTTTTACTGCAATCTCGGAGTGCTGCTCTACTTTTCAGCTATACAATTTGGGTAATCCTCTCATTTGGAGCTAGCACCCACTCCCAATATTGGTTAGTGCTGCCATATTTTCACTTATATATTTATATAAATATATATATGTAGAGAGAGAGACAGAGAGATAAAATCATACTTCTGATATATATGAATGCATAATATGTGGGAAACTACTACTGGTGTTTTAGCCATAATATATTTACATATATTATAAATATATAATATATTCTAAATATACAATATGTGTAAATATATTATGGCTAAAAACTTATATATATATATATATATATATATAATGGAAAAAATTGGACAGCACTCCAGACGGTATCTTCGGTAAAGCAGATAAAGTTTAATCACCCATGTGGTGGCAGCAAAAAAGCAACGTTTCGGCTCTACATGAGCCTTTCTCAAGCAGGCTTGAGAAAGGCTCATGTAGAGCCGAAACGTTGCTTTTTTGCTGCCACCACATGGGTGATTAAACTTTATCTGCTTTACCGAAGATACCGTCTGGAGTGCTGTCCAATTTTTTCCATTGTCTATTGTGGGTAAGCTCCAGTTGCCATCCTTGGACTCTGCACCCAATTTTTCCATAGGTGGTGCTGCCGGTAGATTTTTATACTTATATATATATATATATATATATGTTTAAATTAAGTTTAGCCTCTATGTCTGAAAAAGTTGGTGACAGGATTTGAACTCACAGCTTCTGCATCATAGCCCAGAACTTTAACCACTACACTATATAGCTGCATAGCCAGACCCTAAAACAATTCACTATATCACCTTGCACCTATTTGGCCTCCTCGTGCTGCCGCCACCTCCACACTACAAGTATGTCACTTTTCCACTCTGTGGTCTCCTTATGCTGCTGCTATCTCCACACTATGCCACCTTGCCACTCTGTGGTCTCCTCATGCTGCCACCTCTACACTATGTCACCTTGCCACTCTGTGGCCTCCTGATGCTGCTGCCACCTCCACACTGTCATTGTGCCACTCTGCGGCCTCCTCCTGATGCTGCTGCTGCCGCCACCTCTACACTGTTGCTGTGGCCTCCTCATGCTGCTTTCACCTAACCACTATGTCATAGGGCCACTCTTTGGACTTCTCATGCTGTTCCCACCCTCCCCACTTCCTGACTGGGCCACTATTTTGCCTTTCGGCCTGGCTGACATCATCATTTATTTGACCCTTCCTCTCATCTGTCAGAAGAAAGGAAAAATGAGACGCACAACGGATCCTGTCTGTGTAGCAGCTGTAAGGCCTGTATGGTCCCATCAGAATTGGGTTATGATTTGGTACCCAAAAGCAGTAGTGGGTGCAAAACAAAGAAGACATGCAAATATTCCATTCACGTGTCATCTCTGTTTTGGATCCACTCCTGTTTTTTTGGGCATTAGCAATACTGATGGATTACTGACCAAATGCTGACCGAGTTAAGGCGGATGCTCCACAGACAGGATCTGTTTTTTGTGGGTTATTGTTGTGACGGATCAGAGGAAGGGCAAAGTAATCAGTGACATCAACACAAACTTACTGCTGACACCCTCTTCACTCTGTCCAGGGGGCTCCACTTGTATGAGCGTTTAATAAAACAGGTTCTGTAGACATCTATGTGGCATCAGCGATGGTGTAAAAGGAGTGCGCTAACACCGACCTGTAAGGCTGAGTTCATACTTTACTTATTTGGGCAGTCACGGGGCCAAAACTGACCAAATAACTAAAGTGTGCAGTGATTCTAAAAGCGTTGCGTGTCTTCTGCATGTCATACGGACTCACAGTATTATTTAACTACCACCGCAGACTCCCTCTGCGTGTTACTGCAAAGGCTCTAAACCACTATACAGTCATGTGAAAAAATTAGGACACCCTTTGAAAGCATGTGGTTTTTTGTAACATTTTTAATAAAAGGTTATTTCATCTCCGTTTCAACAATACAGAGAGATTAAAGTAATCCAACTAAACAAAGAAAACTGAAGAAAAGTCTTTTCAAGATCTTCTGTAAATGTCATTCTACAAAAATGCCTATTCTAACTGAGGAAAAAGATAGGACACCCTTGCCCCTAATAGCGAGTGTTACCTCCTTTGGCTGAAATAACTGCAGTGAGACGGTTCTTGTAGCCATCTACCAGTCTTCGACATCGGTCTGAGGAAATTTTACCCCACTCCTCAATGCAGAACTTTTTCAGCTGTGAGATGTTTGAGGGGTTTCTTGCACGTACAGCCCTTTTCAAGTCACCCCACAGCATCTCAATGGGATTCAAATCTGGACTTTGACTTGGCCATTCCAGGACTCTCCATTTCTTCTTTTTCAGCCAATCTTTGGTTGATTTACTAGTATGTTTTGGGTCATTGTCATGTTGCATGGTCCAGTTCCGCTTCAGCTTTAATTTTCTAACTGATGGTCTCACATGTTCTTCAAGCACCTTCTGATACACAGTAGAATTCATCGTGGATTCTATGATGGTGAGCTGACCAGGTCCTGCTGTAGCAAAGCAGCCCCAAACCATGACACTTCCACCTCCATGCTTCACAGTTGGTATGAGGTTCTTTTCTTGGAATGCTGTGTTTGGTTTACGCCAAACATGTCCTCTGCTGTTGTGTCCAAATAATTCAATTTTGGACTCATCTGTCCAAAGAACATTATTCCAGAAGTCCTGGTCTTTGTCAACTTTATCTCTGGCAAATGTCAGTCTGGCCTCGATGTTTCTCTTGGAAAGCAAAGGTTTCCTCCTTGCACACCTCCCATGCAAGTTAAACTTGTACAGTCTCTTTCTGATTGTAGAGGCATGTACTTCTACATCAACAGTAGCCAGAGCCTGCTGTAGTTCTCGAGATGACACTTTAGGGTTTTTGGAGACCTCTTTTAGCATCTTGCGGTCTGCTCTTGGGGTGAACTTGCTGGGGCGACCAGTCCTGGGCATGTTGGCAGTTGTTTTGAAAGCCCTCCACTTGTAGACTATCTTCCGGACAGTGGAATGGCTGATTTCAAAATCTTTTGAGATCTTTTTAAATCCCTTCCCAGACTCATAGGCTGCTACAATCTTTTTTCTGAAGTCCTCTGACAGCTCTTTTGCTCTCACCATGGTGCTCACTCTCACTTCAACAGTCAGGAGCACACCAAACTAAATGTCTGAGGTTTAAATAGGGCAAGCCTCATTCAACATGCAGAGTAACGATCTACTAATTATGTGCACCTGGTGTGATATACCTGTGTGAGATCTGAGCCAATTTAAGAGGGAATACATGTGAGGGTGTCCTATCTTTTTCCTCAGTTAGAATAGGCATTTTTGTAGAATGACATTTACAGAAGATCTTGAAAAGACTTTTCTTCAGTTTTCTTTGTTTAGTTGGATTACTTTAATCTCTCTGTATTGTTGAAACGGAGATGAAATAACCTTTTATTAAAAATGTTACAAAAAACCACATGCTTTCAAAGGGTGTCCTAATTTTTTCACATGACTGTAGTTCTACACCACTATAAAGGCTCTCTGCAGCCAGGAAATAGCCTTTTACGAATGCCATTCGCCACAAATAAATTTGGATCGAACCACATTTTTTAGAAAATTAGTCGAATCGGCAGAATCGAATTTTTAAAAAATACGCTCATCTCTAGTTATGATTCCATTTGGGAAGCCATGTTATTTGTGTGAACATAGCTCCAGTTTTTTTGCTTTCAAAAGCTTAGCACACTTACATTAACTGGCCACTCCCACCTGGGTGATGACATCACATGTTGTTCTATTATTCTATCCAATTAAAGATTAGGAAGCCCCTTTCAATCAACCATATATAATAAATCATTACCCATGGCAAAGAACGGTATTCCCAGTAGAGTTGAGTTATATCTTCCATCTGTTACGAAAAATATCCCTGCCGCTGTGACATTGGAGATACAAATAGTGAGTACTCCCAGTAGACCCAAGAAAGGCTTGCTGCGTAGACAGTCCTTCATAGAGCTGGAGAGAGTGGCAGCCAGGAGGACCAGCATAAGACTCACCACAATCTTACTTCTAGACAACTCTATGGTTTTCTGAAAGTCTTTGAGCAAGCTGACCGACGTCAGTAAAAACATCTGGATCTCAGGATGTTCCTCTTGCAGCTGGTGAATTAGTGTGCACAATTCAGTTTCCCATTGCTCGTTAATGTAGTCTTGGGTAGCAGAGCCGTAATTCTGGAGGTAGTAGGTCATTTGAATGGCTCGCGCAGACTTGACCCTTTGATCTTTGCTGTTCGGGACTTCAGCAACACCCCCCAACTGGTGTCCAATGAAACTCTGTCTTCCATTCTGCAAAACCACAAGACAAAGCATGGAATTAAATGTTGGTGATGAAATAGAGGAGTTGAAGACCCTACAAATGCAATACGACACTAAGGGTGCTAATAAATTCACACCTATTAGAAAGGTCAGTGTCATGGCAGGGCTTCCAACTGGCATTTTTTAGCCCACACACAGCAAGGTTTTCCCAGGAATGTCTCCACCAGATTACAACACTTGCTTGGCTGCCCAGTCACCAGATTTATCACTAATCAAGCATTTATGGGACCAGGTGGAATGCCAGAATCTACAGGCTTGGCTACAACATCTGTTGGTAAATGTGCCACAGGATACCATACAGAACCTGTATGTCTCCATGTCCAACTGTATCTCATCCTGTATCCAGGCTAGAGACCATAGCTCTTCTTGTATCCAGACTAGAGGCTGTATCTCATCTTGTATTCAGACTAGAGGCTGTATCTCATCTTATATCCAGTCTAGACGTGGCCCAACAGGGTCCTAGAGCCTCCTAGAGCCATCCTTTTCCCCAATAAACTTCTCCTCTCTCTCTAATATTGTAATCACTTACATCTATCATCATTACACATAGAACGTTTCATTCCAACAACTCCGTCTTATTGCAGGATTTCTCTTATAAATGTGTTTATGCAGTTATTAAATTTTTGAATCAATTTTATGCCATGTACTAGACTTTAAATTGAAATACATGCATGAGGTTATCAGCAAGGATATAGATACCATAAAGGCAGCACAGAGATGGGGTCTCATTGCAGATGACCACATCCCCAATTTAATGAGTACCAAGAACCTGCAAAGGGATGTGGTTTTCACAGGTGACAAAAAAGGGAAGAGGAAAATGCGGTATTCTAGGCATGCTTAACCTGCGGCCCTCCAGCTGTTGCAAAACTACAACTCCCATCATCCCCAGACAGCCTACAGCTATGAGCCTACAGAAGGGTATGGTGGGAGTTGTAGTTTTACAACAGCTGGAGGGCCGCAGGTTGAGAATCCCTGCTGTATACCTAGACCTAGGCTGGTGAGCATCCCCAATACCTGGGGCATTACTTTTGGCACCTTGGCACATCCATTACCACTGGTGGGTGCATCTTTAGGGGCAGCGCAGTTCCTTGGTCATTGTGGAACGGGCAAACTTTCCCTAATTGCCTTTCTATTTTAATTGTGGAACTAGGCTTACAGCCAGTTTCGTTAGTCTCTGACTTTTATCCCCTGACGAGTCTGGTGACAATGAGTGGACAGAAACATGTCACGTCAGGAGCATACTTTCAGGGACTATACTAGTGAATTGTCCCAGTTTAGGGGCAGGTTCTGGATGAGGTCAAACCTTTTGAGCCAGGTGCTCTGTGTAGATAGGTAGGACATAACAGATTCTCCCCTTTGTCTTAGGGATATTTTAGGGATAGATTCCTCCCTTCTCAACCATGCCACCATTACACAGACACCTGGACCCCATCATTCTTTTTCCTCTGCTTGGATCATCTACCATCATCCAACGCCTGGGGACCAGTTGATCTCCTGTTTACTTCCGGACGTACACTATCGACACTATCGTTTACTACAGGATCCAGTAAGACTGTTCGGTTTTATTTCACATGTAGGAGGTTCAGGTACAATATTCCATGTGATACCGTTCAGACATATTGCATTTGCATAGCTATCAGCTTTGGGGTATATATCACAAGCATAACCCCTGTATACTATTTGTTTCGTACTGTAGTGTTCTTTATTTGAATTCATTTTAATTGATCATTAAAAGTCAAGTCTTAGTTTTTAATCCTCCCCCTCCGATTTTAGTGGTTATATTATAGTCTAAATTGGGTTAGGACCTAGAGGCCACGACACAGTGGGCCTTGTGTTTATCTTTTCTAGTTAAACCTTTTCCAATAGCAGTTTAGTCATTTCCTGCTTATATTTATAAGCTGGTCTTATAAATGTAGACAAGGGGTATACAGCACATAAAGCATGTGTTATTTCCCGTTACGTTATTTTATTAGCTACACAAACGCCCTTAGGCACAACTAAAACAACTTAATGCCTGTCTAGAAGCAGAGCGGACACAATACCTCAGTAGTTTAAAGGCTTTGGTATGTATTAACAGGGCAGCACACCTACTGTATATTATACCATGACAAGCAAATGTTCTCTGCATCTATCTACTCTAGATATCAGCTATGCCTATTGTATACACAATATCTATCTATCTATCTACCTACCTATCCATCCATTTACCATCCTCCCTTGCTGAACCAGCTCAAATTAAATACCATACTTACCTATTAGATAATGGCTCCTCACTAAACAATTTAAAAGTTCCCAAGTACATCACTGGATTATTATTCCCCTTGCTGAACTACAAAGTCCTCCAATTAACCATCAGAGATAATATTCATTTATGAAACATTGATATTTTTCCAATTGATAAGTACTGAATTGACCCAATACTGTATTCTTGACAAAACTGCCGCAGAACACAAAACATCCTCCTCTTCATCGATTATTGGGGATCATCCCCTCCCACCATGGCCACCAAGGACTTATAGAAGCTATAGAGTACGATTAAAGGGGTTGGCCCATGACAACATTTATGACCTTTCCAAAGGATAAGTGATAAATGTATGATTGCCAAGGGTCCAACTGCTGGGAACCCTATCAATCACAAGAAAATGGGTCCTATTTACCCTGTTTGAATGGAGTGGTGGTTACACAAGCACATTACCGCCCCATTAGCTGTCTATGGTATTAATACAGATAGCCAATACAGTCAATTCCACAGA
This sequence comes from Bufo gargarizans, assembly GCF_014858855.1. Classification (NCBI taxonomy): domain Eukaryota; kingdom Metazoa; phylum Chordata; class Amphibia; order Anura; family Bufonidae; genus Bufo; species Bufo gargarizans. Next base: position 7,013,718 of record NC_058083.1, read on the forward strand.
CCACTAGTCATTTCAAACATGGGAACCAATACCCTCTTTCTCTTGACTGTTGTGGGTTTGTACTGTACAATAAGACCATAATGATAGGTGCTAAATGTTGCTCATGTGCGTGTTGCCTAGGCGTCATGATGGTGCCACTCACTGAGAGGGACATATCAGGTTTAGGTAGGTTAGTATATGGAGACAACACAAGAAGTTCAGTTTTTGAAAGATTCAGTTTCAGATAGAGGGAACACATGATGTTAGAGACAGCGGACAGGCAGTCACAATTGTTCTGTAATACAGCATGAGTGATGTTGGGGGATGAAGTGTATAGTTGTGTGTCATCAGCATAGAGACGGTCCTGGAAACAAATTATGTTGATTGTCTGCCCAATTGGGGCTGTGTAGAGAAAAAAGACGAGAGGCCCTAGGACTGAAACCTGAAGAACCCCAACAGCAAGAGGGAGAGGGGAAGAAGTGGAGCCAGCAAATAATACACTGCAAGAGCAGTTAGAGAGATATGAAGAACACCAGGAGAGAGCAGTGTCCCGATAGATTTGAGCATGGTGAGTAGGAGATGGTGGTCTACAGTATCAAAAGCTGCAGAGAGGTCAAGGAGAATGAGCAGAGAGTCGTCACCATTGCATTTTGCTGTCAGGAGGTCATGTGTCACTTTGGTGAGGGCAGTTTCTGTAGAATGTAGGGTGCGGAAATCAGATTGTAATGGATCAAGGAGAGAGGCGAGAGAAGACCTAACGCTCCAGAAGTTTAGACATAAAGGGAGGATTATAGATTGTTCTGTAGTTAGTTGTGCAGGAAATTACAAGAAAAGTAATGATAGAGTGTTTGAATGAGAAGGGGAAGATACCAGAAGACAGAGAGAGATTAAAGATTTTTGTTAGGTGATTGGTGACAGTCGGAGAGAGACAGTGGAGTAGGTGTGAGAGAATGGGGTCAGAAGGGCATGTGGTAGGATGAGAAGAAGAGAGGAGCCTAGAGGGTTCTTCTTCTGTGACTGGGTCAAACGCAGACAGTGAGCCAGAGGAGATGCATGAGGGGGAAGGGGATCAATGACACTTAGAGCCGATTTTATGCCGGATGTTTTCTATTTTCTCTGTGAAGTAGGTGGCAAGATCTTTAGCACAAAGGTCTGTGATAGGCGCCTGACCTTTAAAACTGAGGAGGGAGTGAAAAGTTGCAAAGAGGTTTTTGGGTTGTTGGACAGTGAGGAGATTAGGGTGGTGAAGTAGGTCTGTTTGGCGAGGTGGAGGGGAGAGTTATAGGTTCTTAGAATAAATTTGTAATGGAGGAAATTTTCGGGTGTGTAAGTTTTCCTTCATAGGCGTTCAGCACTCCTGGAGCAGAAATGAAGAAAGTGAGTTTTCGGTGTACGCCATGGCTACTTTGGCCTCTGTTTGGAGGTTCTGGCGTAGGGGCGCTACTTTGTCCAGGGTGCTTCTAAAGGGTGTAATTATAGTGATTTACAGCCAGATCAGGACAGGAGAAGGAAGAGATTGGGGACAATGATGAGTATGAGAGTCAATGGCCTGCAGATTTCTGAACGTGTAATAAGTAGGAGTGTGCTGGGATGGGTTAAGATTTGTGAGAGTGAAGGAAATAACGTTGCGGTCAGAGAGCGGGAGAGGTAAGTAATTAAAGTTGGAATATTGAGCAAAGCCAGAAGAAAACTCAAGTGTTTTACGGTCTTTATGTGTCTGCGAGTTAGAAAATTGTGAAAGGCCAAGCCACCTATTCATTACAGTGGGTCTGTGCACATGAGCATTGTTTAATATTGATTATCTCACTTATCATCAATCACAGCATGTTCTATATTGTACCCTTTTTATACAGCCCTGACTCCACAGAAATGAAGGGTACTTGCGTGAGATATTCAGTGTTATTCTTCAATTTTTCTTCACATGCATGAATAACACATCAAAAAACAATTGCATCCGCACAATAAAAAATTGAAACACTGAACTCAATCACAGACAAAACTAAATAAACTTGCTCAAAACCATCAGTTTTTCCCTAAACCCAGTCTGACTCATTTCGCACCACTTATATAATATAAGCCTAAGGCCTCATGCACAAAACGGGGTTCCGTTGTTCCATAATCCGTGTCCGTTTTTTCTTCCGTGTGTCTTCCGTGATTTTTGAAGGATCACCAGACATGAAGGAAAGATTTTAAAAAAGTCGTTTTGGTGTCTGCCTGGCCGTGCGGAGCCAAACGGATCCGTCCTGACTTACAATGCAAGTCAATGGGGACAGATCCATTTGACGTTGACACAATATCGTGCAATTGCAAACAGATCCGTCCCCCATTGACTTTCAATGTAATGTAAAGTCAGGAGTCCCTATTGGAGTTTTCTCCAATACGATGGTATATTTTAACTTGAAGCGTCCCCATCACCATAGGAACGCCTCTATGTTAGAAAATACCATCGGATCTGAGTTACATTGTGAAAACTCAGATCCCGACAATATAATCTAACACAGAGGTTTTCCCATGGTGATGGGGATGCTTCAAGTTAGAATATAGTAAGAACTGTGAACATGACTGCCCCCCGCTGCCTGGGACCACCCGATCTCTTACAAGGGGCTGTGATCTGAAAAATTAACCCCTCAGGTGCCCCCCCCATCATTGGTGGCAGCGGAGAGTTCCGATCCAAGTCCCAGTTTGATCGCTGGGGCTCCGATCGGTAACCATGGCAACCAGGACGCTACTGCGTTGCCATGGTTACCGATCGGAGCCCCAGCGATAAAACTGGGACTCCGATCGGAACTCTCCACTGCCACCAATGATGGGGGGGGAGGGGAGGCCGCACTTCCCCCTGCTGCCTGGCAGCACCTGATCTCTTACAGGGGGCTATGATACACACAATTAACCCCTCAGGTGCGGCACATGAGGGGTTAATTGTGCGGATCACAGCCCCCTGTAAGAGATCGGGTGCTGCTGTAACATCCCAGAGTATGTCACTAAACTCTGTCTCCCTGCTACAACATGTCAAGTGTATATTTATTGCCATCTTGAGTATTCAAACTGTGCATTTTCATCATTATATGTATTTTCCAGGCCTGTATTATGTATTTGCTGTAATTTCCCTGTCCGCCAGCAGGTGGCAGCAATATGTAGCAGACTATAGCTAGGTTAGTATATCTAGTCTGGAATAGTCCATTCCAGTCTAGTCTCCCCTGGTGAGCAGAAGTGGAATGTTCCCATGTCCTGTCTCATGAGGAGGAGAGGAAGTTTAGTGAGTGTACCAGCCACCCCTGCCAGGGGCAGGCTGTGTTGGTAGGAGATCCCAGCTACAGGGATATCAACCCTGGATCCAGCCTCGACTGAGGCCAAGGATCCATCTTCCCAGCCGGAGTCATCTACCTCAGCTGGTTGACAAGCAAGCAACAACCTCCAAAACTTCAGATCTCCAGGACGAAATCATTCCCTGCGAGCAGTGCTGTGAGTACATATCCAGAGTCTAGGAGAAGCCAAATTCCTCCTCAGCTAGTCAGGCCCACACTAAGCAGAAGACAGACAGAGCGGAAGACAAATACCTGCCAGATTCACTAGGCATATGATCAGAAGCAGAATATATATAGATTCCTGCCACATATTGCCAATACCTGCTGGGACCCAAAAGACTAAAGCTGTAACTCGTATGGATATCTGGTGCCATCAAGTAAAGATAAGTTGGATTATATCTCCTGTCTGGATCTCTATCATTCCTCAATTACTCCTACTGACCACACTTAATTTTATTGCAAGTGAGCCAGGATCCAGGAGTCCAGCCATACCAAGGTAGGAGACACCGTTGACACTATAATATCTGCTACACAGAGACATTATCCCCCTCTGGCATTCCTCACCTGGTACGTGAGTTATAACATCTTAAAGGGCCCTGCTACAGTACCTGTGCAAGCTGCAATTGGCATCACAAACTACTATAGACTTATACACATATCTATCCTGACCCACTGCATTGTACTAGTGTCCTGCTCATTGCATTAAGTGGCGTCACGAACAGGATCGGATTGAATTGTGTGCAACCCAACTGGATCCAATTGTGTGTTGAAACGGACCCGACTGCATGTTCTACAGTGTTTCAATCACAGCCGCTTGTGTAAATACCTTGAAAAGTGACTTTATTGCTGTATTGCTGTGCCAGAAAGTGCTGGACGTGCGCTCCAGCATTCCAAGAGTTAATTTGCTATTGTTAAATTCGCCATATTCGCAAAATGGCGCTTCATCTTCATGCCCAGAGGCATGGAAAGAAAGGAACGCCCTCTCAGGAGAGCGAAAATGCTGAATAAGCTCCTCTGGGAGCGGGAAAAATAGAGACTGCCCTCCATGAACTTGTTACTGGGAACCGAGGTGATAAAGACTCCTCCCTCTTCGCCCCACCCTTACTTCTGGCAGTTTGTGTGTTCAAGAAAGAAACAGCTATGGCGTATCCACGTCCCAAGTGGAACCAGATGGCGATTGGCGGTGAACCGGTGTACGAGGTGTACCCTTTGGAGATCCAGGTCTCCCAGCTGCTGAAGCGACGTGGTCCCTCGATCTTTGGCTCCAGTCCGGAGGCAGTGGATCCCTCCCTGGACGAAGAACCTGCGCCACCTACCTTGGCCAGCATTCCCGAAATTCCAGAGAAGGCCGCGGACGACACCGCGGTTCCTGCAAAGACAGAACAGGACCTGATGGAGTTCCCGGAGGCAGTTGATCCCTCCGCCAAGTCAAGCGCCCCAGCGGAAGGCGACGCGCCTATGAGAATGGAGGTGGACGTTAAGCCAGCAACTGCAGAGGACGCCGCTGACGCAGCTACTCACGCCGTAGACGAGCCAGTGAAACAGATGGTGCCAGAAGTCCATGATGGCATCCAGGAGGCAACGGAACCGGCCGCAACTACAGGTAGGAGCTGCCGCGCTCCCTGAGGCCCCGGCCCGGTCCGTGTCTGCCCCTGCACCGCGTCCTGTGACCCCAGCCAACATCACCAGCGAGCCTGCCCCGCTGTCAATACCTCCTGGTGCGGCAGAGGCAGCTGGTGATTGCACTCCGCCGCCCAGCTACGCCAAGCTACGGAGCCTTAATCCTGAGGTGCCCCACGAGATTACCGCATTTGCCCAGACCGCCTGGGAATACAAATAAGCGGTCGAGGAATGGTAAAACAAGTCATTGATAACCCTCAACCAGGAGAACCCAAATTAACCCGGAAGACCGGGACAGTACTGTGGTTCTCTGTAGAATGGGGAGTCGGGTGCCTCCAGGACAATTACTTGGGTACCGAGGTATTTGTAGGCGACGCTCCGTCAAGAGGCACTATCTGCCCCAGGCCAGACACAACCTTTATGTGGGGGACCAGATCGAGTACACTGCCATGCGGTCCATGCAAGGACTCTTTGCCGCCTGAGTCACTCTATTGGACAAACCACTCTCCCCTGCCGTCACCCCAGAGTCCTGGCAGGTTGATCCAGGCTCTGTGGGCAGAGTGAGGTGTCTTCAAGAAACCCCAGATGGCCGTATGCAGTTCTGAGAGAAGCCCCAACCTGAGCCTGCACCGCTTATACCAAATTTGTCTCCACCACCAACCCTGAGGGTAGAACAGATAAATAACTCTGTCCTTACATTCAATCTTAAAGTGCAGCCCTACCTCAGGGCACCATATCTTCTGCCTTGGAAGCAGCCCCAGGCAGCTGTCCCAGCCTTTCCTGAGCCTCTGCAGCCAGAAGTTCTATCACCTCCTGTACCGGCTGGAGATCCCGGGCTACAGCGAGTCACCGCAGCATTCACCAGGCTGTCTGCACAGCCAGTTCCTGAAGCCACCAGTAGAGGGCAGTGGCGTGCTACAACCAATGCTACCATGAGCTACCATCAGAGGCAGGAACATCCTCTCATGAGGTTCAGCAGCTCCAGCAGTGATGAGGAGCTGGACACCTACCTGTAAGAGGTGTCCCCTTTAAAGGTAAAGTTAAAGTATTCATCAGTGACATTTTGGGAGCCACTCCATGGACTGCTACCTGACGGATGAGGACCCGTTTGGCCTTTGTGTGCAATTTTAGGGTTTTTGTTTCAGGTTGCCTGTTTTAGTCCTCATCCAGATGGTCATGTCAGTTAGGACTCCACCCAACAGCACTTAACCCCCTCCTGTCCAAGTTCAATGTTTTATCCCCTTTCTCAGGTTACTTGATAGCCTCTGTTTGCTGCTCTTATACCTTTTAACCCTTGGATTACAATTAACTTTTACCCTGTGGATTACAAATTGACTTTTATAAGTTTCCAGAGGATTCTACAACTTCAAGCACTTCCAGGAAAAAGGACTCAAGTTATTGTTGAGCCTCTCCTGGCATTAACATTTGCACTACTTTCATATAAAATGTTTTATTGCAACGTAAAAGCTTGCACCCAAAGAAAGGACTCAAACGTGATACCTGAGCTCTTTGTGATTTTCATGCTATTGGATAATTTTGCACTAGTGTACCAGTTTACAAATTTTGTAAAGTTTAAGATAACCTGCCCATTGTGTGTATTCTCCTTCTAGGTGCCACAATGTGAATTTGTGCACGGTTTGTCATGATTGCACTTAACCATTGCACTTAACAAAATTGTAGCAACTTACTTAAAGTGTGCCTTTTTACAGCTCTTGTTCTTTCCCCCCTTATACGGACTGTCTCCATAGGGACGTGAATACTACACCCTGTGATGTATACCCATAGGTACCCAGGGTAGGACCAATTGGTAAGTCCAGGCAGATCCAGTTACTTCACAGGTACCCCTGCTGCTTTGGGAATCGTTAGAAGCCCTATGCTGCTCCTTCCTGCTTGTTAAATGTTCGGGATTGTTCCCATCCTGAGGTGTCTCATTTCCAGGAGCGCGACGGGATTGTACTACCCTCCTCCTGTGACATTGCCAGAAGACACAGAGACGATAAATACCTCCCCTTCTGAGCCTTTCGCCTAAGGTATGGTACCTCAAGCCTTAGAACTTTACTTTAGCTTCCTCTTAGTCATCATAGTGATCGTGCTACAAGCCAAATGTATTCAGGCTGTGGTGCAGGGAAGGGAATACAGGATAAAGCCACCCTTCCATTTACGGGCATTCCATTACATAATGGTGGGATTACGGAGTAAAGACACCCCCATGCTTTCTTTGATGTCAACAGCGCTAAAGGCATACAAAGTCAGTCAGTAAAGGTTTTGCTTTGTGCAGTATTTAGGTTACCTGGTTATACCAAGAGAAGGAAACTGTGTGTTGGACACCTTACTCTAGCGGGCAGGAACCTTGAGAAAGCCGTTATATGTTTTGTCTATGTATGTCATTATATGTAATTCATGCAGCACTTTGTATTTATTGGGTACCCAGAGCTGATTCCTCCACCCTTTTAGCATACGCCGAGGGCGGCTTAACTAAAGTAAGCGGGTATGTAACATCCCAGAGTATGTCACTAAACTCTGTCTCCCTGCTACAACATGTCAAGTGTATATTTATTGCCATCTTTTGTAGTCAAACTGTGCATTTTCATCACCAATGTATTTTCCAGGCCTGTATTTGCTGTAATTTCCCTTTCCGCCAGCAGGTGGCAGCAATATGTAGCAGACCATAGCTAGGTAAGGGCTCTTTCACACCTGCGTTCTTTTCTTCCGGCATAGAGTTCCGTCGTCGGAGCTCTATGCCGGAAGAATCCTGATCAGTTTTATCCTAATGCATTCTGAATGGAGAGAAATCCGTTCAGGATGCATCAGGATGTCTTCAGTTCAGGACCGGAACGTTTTTTGGCCGGAGAAAATACCGCAGCAGGCTGCGCTTTTTGCTCCAGCCAAAAATCCTGAACACTTGCCGCAAGGCCGGATCCGGAATTAATGCCCATTGAAAGGCATTGATCCAGATCCGGCCTTAAGCTAAACGTCGTTTCGGCGCATTGCTGGATCCGACGTTTAGCTTTTTCTGAATAATTACCATGGCTGCTGGGACGCTAAAGTCCTGGCAGCCATGGTAAAGTGTAGTGGGGAGCAGCATACTTACCATCCGTGCGGCTCCCGGGGCGCTCCAGAGTGACGTCAGGGCGCCCCACGCGCATGGATGATCGCATGGCACGTCATCCATGCGCATGGGGCGCTCTCACGTCATTCTGGAGCGCCCCGGGAGCCGCACGGACTGTAAGTATACCGCTCCCCCGCTCCCCACTACTACTATGGCGACCAGGACTTTAATAGCATCCTGGCTGCCATAGTAACACTGAATGCATTTTGAAGACGAATCCGTCTTCAAATGCTTTCAGTTCACTTGCGTTTTTCCGGATCCGGCGTGTAATTCCGTCAAGTGGAGTACACGCCGGATCCGGACAACGCAAGTGTGAAAGAGGCCTTAGTATATCTAGTCTGGAATAGTCCATTCCAGTCTAGTCTCCCCTGTATAAGCAGAAGTGGAACATTCTCATGTCCTGTCTCATGAGGAGGAGAGGAAGTTTAGTGAGTGTACCAGCCATCCCTGCCAGGGGCAGGCTGTGTTGTTAGGAGCTCCCAGCTACAGGGATACCAACCCTGGATCCAGCCTCGGCTGAGGCCAAGGATCCATCTTCCCAGCCTCATCTAGTCATCTACCTCAGCTGGTTGACAAGCAAGCAACAACCTCCAGAACTTCAGATCTCCAGGACGACATCATTCCCTGCGAGCACTGCTGTGAGTACATATCCAGAGTCTAGGAGAAGCCAAATTCCTCCTCAGCTAGTGAGGCCCACACTAAGCAGAAGACAGACAGAGCTGAAGACAAATACCTGCCAGATTCACTAAGCATATGATCAGATGCAGAATATATATAGATTCCTGCCACATATTGCCAATACCTGGGACCCAAAAGACTAAAGCTGTAACTCATATGGATATCTGGTGCCATCAAGTAAAGACAAGTTGGATTATATCTCCTGTCTGGATCTCCATCATTCCTCAATTACTCCTACTGACCACACTCAATTTTATTGCAAGTGAGCCAGGATCCAGGAGTCCAGCCGTACCAAGGTAGGAGACACCGTTGACACTACAATATCTGCTACACAGAGACATTATCCCCCTCTGGCATTCCTCACCTGGTACGTGAGTTATAACATCTTAAAGGGCCCTTCTACAGTACCTGCGCAAGCTGCAATTGGCGTCACGAACTACTATAGACTTATACACATATCTATCCTGACCCACTGCATTGTACTAGTGTCCTGCTCATTGCACTGCCAGGCAGCAGGGGGCAGTCATGTACACAGTTCTTAGTATATTCTAACTTGAAGCGTCCCCATCACCATGGGAATGCCTCTGTGTTAGAATATACTGTCGGATCTGAGTTTTCACGAAGTGAAAACTCAGCTCTGAAAAAGCTGTATGCAGACGGATCTGCAGATCCATCTGTGCTAAAGTAGCCTACGGACACGGATAACGGACTCGGATGGCAATCTTGTGTGCCTCCGTGTTTTTTCATGGACCCATTGACTTGAATGGGTCCGTGAACCGTTGTCCGTCAAAAAAACAGGACAGGTCATATTTTTTTGACGGACAGGAAACACGGATCACGGACGCGGATGACAAACGGTGCATTTTCTGAGTTTTCAACTGATCCATTGAAAGTCAATGGGTCCGCAGAAAATCACGGAAAACGGAACAACGGACACTGATTCCCACAACAGTCGTGTGCATGAGGCCTTAGAGTCACACCCCGGTCATGGTGCTCGATGCAGTAGGTTGGGGCCAATGTGATGTCCCATTCCTCATACGGTACGTGCACACACCGCTTTTCACACCATGTAAATTCCTTAATATTACTGCTCAAGTTCAGACAAGTATGCCGATTGGGGGCAATAATCTACCATATAAATCAACTAGATTTTGGGTCTGAACTTTAGAGAAAAAACATAATCCATATGATGCTTTGCTTTTGAGGGCGGACAGTCATCTTATCTACATTATCCACAATATCTATGTGTGCCCCAATGGCAACCACATAATACGCAGCAGGACATGGCCGCTAAGCGCAGTGCGTCCCTTAGGCAATATATATAAATCTCACAAACAAAACTTTACCTTCCACTTTGTGAAATGCAAAACTGCACAGCCCAGCGAAGCTCTATGGATTTATTATGCAGATTTGTCCTCTAACCGCCTCCCATTGAATACAACTCCAGGCTGTACACAGCATTGATGTCGCATTTACAATACAAACAGAATAGCATTACACAGGGTGCCAAAAAAATAAATATACAATGTCGAGCAAATGGATCCGAGTGGTGTTATTTGAATGCAGTTCTTTGAGACATAATGCTGTAGGGTTCAGCACTCCTCTATCAATACGGCTCTGCAGCCAATCCTTATTGTTAATAGCGGAATAGAAAAGCAATGCAACGGTAGCAGCTTAAAAAATAATCATAGTTAGTAATAATAATAAAAAATATTTACGGAAGCCGCGGCTTAACAAGAATATAGATGTAATTCTGATTATTAATGCTACCGTGGAAAATATCAACTTGTACAAGTTGACAGAAATTCTACTATACAATCAAAATATACTCCTTGTATAACATGTTAGATGTAGTCCCCTGATGATAAACCGATTACATGTCTGCTGGGATCCCTAATGATCAACTGCAATCTGCGTGGAAACAAGTGTTTAGTTTCCCTGCAGCGCCACCGCAGGAGAGGTTAGGCATTACACAGTTGTTCTCACTGAAAATCAATGGGCAGTCAAGGTAATGCATAGATGTACCAGGTCCTCCTGATTGAGAGATGATTTTTTTATAGCCAGTTTCTGCTCTCATAAATTACCATACAGCCACTTGGCGATGATTTGTTCCCTTAGGGCCCATGGCCTTATATACATTCAATGAATTCTAAGGTGTATAACATTTTGCAGGAGAATGTAAAGGCGGCATCCATGACTTCAAGCAACAAGAAATCTCGGTGATGCAACAAGACAATAAGGCAAAGCACAGCAATTTGTGGACTGCAAAACACTTACGGGAGTCTGAATGGACCCTAATTAAGATGCTGTGGCCTGACCTGAAAAGGGCTGTACAAACAGGGCATTCCAGATAAATTATCAAACTAAAACACATTTTCAAGGGGGAATGGTCCAAAATTCCTCCTTATCGTTGTACAAATGTTATTTGCAGTTGCAGGAAATATTTGGTGAAAATGATTGCTCTGCAGGTTATTAAGTTCATGGGTTCACTTACTTATTTCCCCTGCACAGTGGATGTTCACTCAATGTGCTAAATAAAAGACAGGAACGGTCCAACTGAACATTGTTTGGCTATAATTGTTACCTAGATAACTAAGAACCCATTTCATTACTAATCAATGCAGAAATCCAGGACATTCCATCCTAATCTTATTAGGATTCATTTCTACACCAGAGCAGGAGGAGAAGTTATCTATTATCTACTTCCTTCCTTCAGTCAACATTACTAAAATACACTCCTTAACTTTCAATATTTTGTTAACGGAGGACAAATTTTATGTTCTGTCTGATTTATATCCCAGAGGAAATTATCTACTAAGGGTGCATGGCTCTCTCAGTGTAGATGAGACCTAAAGGCGGCCATGAACATCCAATAACTGTTGACTGAACAATCTCTTTCGACTCCTTCACGACTCCATTATACAAATGCACGACTTGGACAAATATGTATGTTGAATTAATGGGGGGAGTGGAGAAAGGCGCTGCCAGACACGTCTGGTAGAAGCATATCTCCCAGGAGAACAAAAGGATCTTGTAAAAATACTTATTTTGCACCATTCTTCTTTCCCCCAACATCATCTGTCGGGAGCTCCCCATACACTTTAAACTGAGTTGGCATTGGTATTAAAGGGATTCTGTCATCCGGATTTTAGCTACAGAGCTTTTCACATCATCACATCAGTCTCCTTGATTTAGTTTAAAATATACTAGTCTTACCCCCATATGTCTTGTCATATAGGCTAAAAATTGCTTTTATTCACCGAGCAAAGTGCACAGACAGCTGGCGCATGCCCAATTTGTTCGGTGAAACTGCTGCCAGGACACATGGGCCCGAATGAGTGGATCAAGGGCGCATGCGAGAGATTACAGGGCACTAGAAAAAAAAAGTCAGCAAGGAGAGGAGTGAATAATAAACAGCGGGCGGTGCTGGGCTCCAACGGCCAGAGGGACAGCCCCTTGGGCTCCTTAGAGAGGTCATTTGCATATGAATAAAAGCCATTTTTAGCCTAAATGACAAGACATATGGGGGTAAGACTAGTATATTTTAAACTAAATCGAGTAGACTGATGTGATGATGAAATCCGGATGACAGAATTCCTTTAAGGTTTTAAGAGAGTGCTGGTTATCTCAGCTTGGCTAGCAGGGAGAACTAGACAGGTAAGCAGGTCATTGAGCTTTTGGATGACTAGGTGACAGAAAAGGCTGCCCTTTGGGAGCTAATATAGCTGTCAGTTACTTTCTCTTCTGGATTCTGGATCCTTTGACTTTCTGGTTGTTGACCTCTTCCTGACAACTGTCACTAATAAAATATCATATCCTCAACCCAACTTGCTATTGCCAAACTAGACTGTGGACATCTTTGCTAGCTTCTTCGTCTGACCTACTGACCTGAACCTGGTACCAATGAGCATGTAATGTTCTACATGAAGGTGAAATATTTCCTGCAAAATATGGATAAATGTATATGTACGTGACAAATCACCATTAACCTAAATGTTGATGAGGTCATACAGTTGTTCAAACAACTAGGGAACAACTATTATAAGGAAGACATTAAATTGGTTGTCTAGATATTGACCACCTAAGTGAATGGTAGCTGAACTGCAGGGACCCATCAATTTCTAGGGCATCCAGCTGCTCCAAACAGCTGATTGTTGTTGGTGCCGAGTGTCAGATCCGATATTGCTCACCTATCCTAAGAATAGGTCATCAGTATCTAGAAGCCAAACAACACCTGTAAGCACAGATCATAAGTGCTCTCCTATATTCCTTAGCCATATATTCCTAAAAAATTAAAATAAAATTGGGATGACAAATAGGTGGGAGATGGTGGTGGTGGTTGTGGTGGGGTGTTCCTAGGCAAGAAGTCAAACCATGTAAAAAACCATGCATGATCACTGAAGTAAGCTCCTTAGAGAAATTAGGCTTTTTGGTATATTTACATTGGACATTTACATTGCAAATACAGAATTTATAAGATGAATAAGTGACAGACTCGGCAGGACATTTGTGGACAAATTACTGTAGAAACCAAACAAATGGAAAAGGAATGTTTCTGGCACAAAGCATTCAAACCTTGCTCAGTGCTTAGCAATCTTGTGGCAGGAAACTGATTATTTCAGCTCTCTGTCACATTAGTAGGACTGGAGTGTCAGCTCGATCTGTGTAATGGCAATGTGCTATGATGCGATCTGCATCTGGCAATATATTCACTAGACGGCAGCAGGCGTCATGTGCTAATAGTAGATATACATTATGGAGTGGATAGAATGATATGTGATGATTAGGAAGCTAACTATAGTCTCCACTGGTCATACATTTCCCTAAATGGGTCAATAATTCAGCCGGTAGAATATTTCTTGCCACCAGAAATAGGCTATACGAAGGACAAATGAAGAAACTGCCCTGATCTCCACCATCTGGGGATGACTGAATGTTGTGAATCAAACCAGCTTTGAAGGATTCGAAAAAAACATGACTGCTTTCCTCCAAAAACAGCGCCACACGTGTGCAGAGACTGTGTGTGTTATGACATCACAGACCTAGTCACTTCACTAGAGTTGAGATGCAATACCAGATGCAATCTAATATGGATCAGTATGAAAAAAGCCAGGTTTCCTAATTGTATACAACCCCTTTAACCCCTTAAAGATCAGGTCATTTTTGGTGTCAAAGACCAAAGGATGTTTTTGCTTGTTTTTGGCTCTCGGCATTCTAGCAATCATCATTTTATAATTTAAAGAGGTTGTCCCACGAAAAATAGTCCACATTTTTTAACCTGGCACATGGATCTGAATATATTTATAATTGCATGTTATTAAAAATATATTATAGCCGCAGAGTTATTCTATATCTGTACAGCGCCACCTGCTGTTTCTCTGTCCACCTACTGAGATGGTGGCATATGCTCAGTTCCTTCCTCCAACTGTCAGCAGCCCGATCTTCTGTTAGAAACTTTGACAGTTACAGGGAGAGAACTGCAGCAGAAAGGACACATTCCTTGAGAAAGGGCACACTCTCTAAGCTGCAGCAGAAAGGACATGCTTCCTGAGAGGCAGCAGAAACGACATGTCCCTTGAGAGAGGACACAACCCCTGAGCTGCCGCAGAAAGGACACACAACCCTGAGAATGGACACGCTCCTTGAGCTACCAGCCTGAAATAAATCTAGCAGAACAATTGGAGTAATTAATGTGGAGATCTCTGGATCCATGTGAGGTACAGGGCTGGTTCTTCCTTTAAAAGAAGGAGATTGTTATGTATGATGTCTGATTTTAAGCGTCCCTTGGATATTTCTTTGGGACACTTTGATATGTTCTTGAGATGTCTTTTCTACCAATTATATGTTGATCCTTGGGACAAGGACTCCATTATTATACAGGGTGTCAATATTTACCAGAGAGGGCTTAGCCACTGAGAGGTGGGGTTGCCCCTTTCGGGGCGGGTGTTCTGCCTGTAGGCAGGGGTAGTTTCAGGGATTTCATAGGGACAGTGAGGTTCATTGTCCCAAAAAACAGAACTGGTGTTCTTCAGACGGACACCTATTGAGTCCCGCCTCTGAAAATTTGATCATCCTGTATAATGAATATGATATAATTATTTAGGGGCATTCTAAAGGGTTTTGACTATCAGATTAAAAGTTATATTTTAGTTAGGGAGGGATTTATATATTCTATCTTAGGTCAGGTTGCTTGACTAAGGACTTGTTTTTTTGCAGAACTAGTTTTGTTACTATTTTTGGTGCATAAATGTTACTGATTAATGTTCTTTCTATTTTGACAGAAATGCAAAAAAAAGTAATTTTTCCATGTTTCTATTTTATTTATTTTTTTAAGCTATGCAATAATCACCTTGACTGATCTAAGGCTACTTTCACACTTACGGTAGCCTTTTCCGGCAGGCTGCTCCCCCTGCCGGATCCGTGCTAACGCTAGCTGACCGCGCCGCCGGAAGTCCACTCTGTCCCCATTCACTATAATGGGGGCGGGCTGGAGGTCTGGCCACAGCACGGAAAACATGCCAAGAGGCGGCTGGACGAAAACTACAGCTTGTTTCCGGCGGCACGGTGGGCTAGCCTTAGCACCAGAACAGCCTGCCGGACCTTGCTACCGGAAGTGTGAAAGTAGCCTAATACATTTATAGAACATAATAATAAAGTTCTGGTAATAAATTTGTGTCTATGATGTGTTGTTTTTTAACTATTTCTCATAATTTTAGTTATTTCTCATAATTTCTCAATTTTTTTTTTATCCCATGTTGGGATTTTTAATAATGATTAATTATTTTACACAATGATATATATGCATATCTAAAGAAGAAATTTAGGGGTGGTCATACACTTTAGATAGTTGTCAGCCAAATGCTCTGCTATCCAACCCAATCCGCCTATACACATGCAAGCTCAGCTCGGCCGAGTGTGCATCTGTTCGTAATGGGGAGAGGGGAGTAAGACTCTTTCAGACACCACTGGCAGCGCCTTATACCCCTTAAAAAAATATATATATTAAATCCAGCAGCCCATATTTGCAATTTGGGGAGAATTGGGAGACCTCCATTCACAATAGATGGTCGGCCAGTTCCTGCTAATCTAATGTGCATGGCCACTAACAAAGCTAGAACCAGTCCCCATGGATCTAGAGCTCTCTCCGTTCATTGCTCTAATTGCTCTGCTATAATATCCTAAGGTCAGCGGTTCAGGAGGCACGTTCATTCTCGGTGGCATGACCTTTCTGCTGGAGCTCTCCCTATCACAGCTTAGAGGGCACGCCATTTCGTCATCACCTCTCTCCTTATCACAGCTAAGGATGTGTGTCTTTTCTGCTGCAGCTCTCTCCCTAACTGTCATAGCTTCTGGTGGCAATTGAAGGATGAAACTGAGCATGTGCGACCACCAGAGGACACCATTGTAATGAAGTAAAGAGAAAATTCTCACAACTGGAGCATTTGTATAACAAAAAGTGAAATACTAAACAAACTATTTGTTCATGCCAAATTATTTTAAAATAATTCAAAATTTCAAGAGATTCACGGTCAACCTTATCCAATTTGGAGTTCCACTCACGGTGTTATATATCATTGATCAGGACCACATAAAAACTCTAGTGGTGCTCAATGCAAAATAGAAAGTCCATGAGTAATTCCAGGAATAGAAAAAAGTCACATGGCACTCCCCATAAAAATTTGCCTTCTATATTCCACTTCACTTGGGAAAACGGCTGCTGACTATGAAGTGCCTCCATGGGCTTTCGATCTGTGCCTCTGCACCGCAAAGAGATAGAACATGTTCTATCTTTGGGCGTATGTTGCGAATTATTAATCCATTTAAGCCAATGGAACATCATCCACAAACCGAGTGTACACGGCGGACCACAGCATGGGCACTGAGTCTGTACGCTTCTAGTCACGTTAATTGCTTGGATCTAAGTCTGAGACATTCTATGTTGAGTCTAGTTTCAACTTACCATGGCCCAGAAAAGACCACTGTATGTTGAAAATATTGTATCCTGAGGCCATTGTATTGTAAGTAGTGATGATCGAGCATGCTGGGCCGAACACCTGTTCGGCTCGAGCATCTCGATACTCGGCACATAGCGTTACTCGGCCGAGTACCGCACATGTGCTCGAGCGCAATGCTCAAGTCTCCTTCCCGCACATTTCTTGGCTGCTACACAGCCAATAAATGTGCAGGTAAGTGCTACCCTTCACTGTAATGCCGTAGCCATGTTGGTTACTGGCATTACAGTGATTGGCTGGCCGGAACGCGTCATCGGGTGCTATAAAGCATCGCGATGACACATGTTTGGCTCAGTGTTAGTCAGGGAGAGCTGAGCTTAGTAAGGGAAAGACAGTGTAGGGAGTGTTATTGGAAGATTTTTATTACAAAAACTTTTCAGAGACCCAAAAGTTCTTTTAAGGACTATTGTGTGTGACAGCAGCAATATATGTTTGTAGCGCAACCTGCGCTAAATTGCTCAGTCTTAGGGAGAGCTGTGCATAGGAAGGGACAGAGTGTAGGGAGTGTTATTGGAATATTTTTATTAGAAAAACTTTTCAGAGACCCAAAAGTCCTTTTAAGAACTATTGTCTGTGACAGTAGCAATATATATTTTTAGTGCATCCTGTGCTAAATAGTGTCTAATAGGCCGCTGCGGACAGTGAAATTATCTGCGCCACATCTCCAGTGTAAAGTGTGCGCATCCAAAATATATCTGTGACATCCAGTGAACTTTTTCCATAGACGGTGTCCACTGTGGACAGTAACATAGTTTATAAGGCCGAAAAAATACATTTATCCATCCAGTTCGGCCTGTTATCCTGCAAGTAAAATTATCAGCGCCACATCTCCTGTGTAAAGTGTGCGCATCCCTAAGGCCTCTTTCACACTTGCGTTGTCCGGATCCGGCGTGTACTCCACTTGCGATCACGTCATCCATGCGCTTGGGGCGCCCTGACGTCACTCTGGAGCGCCCCGGGAGCCGCACGGATGGTAAGTATGCTGCTCCCCCGCTCCCCGCTACACTTTACCATGGCTGCCAGGACTTTAGCGTCCTGGCAGCCATGGTAACCACTCTAAAAAAGCTAAATGTCGTATCCGGCAATGCGCCGAAACGACGTTTAGCTTAAGGCCGGATCCGGATCAATGCCTTTCAATGGGCATTCATTCCGGATCCGGCCTTGCGGCAAGTCTTCAGTTTTTTTGGCCGGAGCAAAAAGCGCAGCATGCTGCGGTATTTTCTCCGGCCAAAAAACGTTCCGTTCCGGAACTGAAGACATCCTGATGCATCCTGAACGGATTTCACTCCATTCAGAATGCATTAGGATAATCCTGATCAGGATTCTTCCGGCATAGAGCCCCGACGACGGAACTCTATGCCGGAAGACAATAACGCAGTTGTGAAAGAGCCCTAAATTATCAGAGACATCCAGTGTACTATTTCCGTAGACAGTGTCTGCTGCGGACAGTTAAATTATCCGCACCACATCTTCTGTGTAAAGTGTGCGCATCCCTAAAATATCAGTGATATCCAGGGTACTTTTTCCATAGACGGTGTCAGCTGTGGACAGTGACATTACCAGTGCCACATCTCCAGTGTAACGTGTGCACCTAAATTTTTTTATCTGTGACATACAGTGTACTTTTTACGTAGACATTTTGGACAGTGACATTACCAGTGGTACCTCTCCTGTAAAACGTTTCCTCATCCCAAATACCTGTGACATTCCCTGAATTTTTTATTATTAGCCGCTGGTGACAGCATTGACATTATCTGTGGGATATCTCCTGTGTGACGTTTCCAGATCCCAAATACCTTTTTTTAATTTGTTTGCACATACACTTCCAAATCCTACGCTACTGTACGTGTGACATACTTTCAAGCATTTATCACATTTAAAATGAAGAAGGCAAGCAGTAAGGGACAGGGAAGTGGCCGTGATGCTGATGGTGCACGCAGAGGCCGTGGCCCTGGGCGCGTTGAAACTGTGCCTGCTGACAGACCACAAGAAAAACAGTCATCCACGATACCAAGCTTCTTGTCCTAGTTTGCAGGGCGGCACAGGGCACCACTCTTGAAGTCAGACCAGTGCGACCAGGTGGTCGGTTGGATTGCAGCAGAAAATGCTTCCAGTCGGTTAAGCATCACCCTGTCTTCCACCAAGTCCAGTCTTGATACTCCTTCCTCCCACCATGGAGAGTCTGACCAAACAAGTGATCCTCTTTTCCTTGCCATTCCTTGATTTGGCCCTCTCGCCAAGCACGCTTGAAGAGGGACAGATCTTGTGGCCTGATTCCCAAACTCTTGAGCATCCACAGTCACAAGAAGATGACGGTGGGGAACGGCAATTACAATTTAATGAGGTGGATGATGATGAGACACAGTGGCCAATAACTCAACAACAATTACTGTGTCAAGAGGTTGAGGAAGAGGATGAGACACAGTTGTCAATCACTGAGGTTGTGGTTTGGTCAACAAGTCAGGAGGATGAGCAGAGTAAGGAAGTGGAAGAGGAGGTGGTGAACGATGAAGTCACTGACCCAACCTGGGAAGGTGGAAAGCCGAGCGAGGACAGCAGTACAGAGGGGGAGGGATCTGCTGCACCGCAACAGGCTGACTACACCAAATTAAACAAAGGGACACACATATATAATAATCACAAATTTTATTAAGTAATAGATATTACAAAAAAGACATAAAGAAATAATGTTAGCAGCAGCAATGCAGACTAGCGCTGCGACAAGCAGCTCATTTTACCGGACACAGAATATAATTGATCCAAAAATGAAGGGAAAGCTCCAAAAAATTACATAAATGCCGCAGAATGCAAGCAATGTTGGAACAGCCTCAATAAAATGTAAAAGACCCCTCACTAAACATATGAAAATTGCACAATAATGGGCCAATATGAGGACCACATATAAAACACCTCAAAGGAAGCCCATAGGCAGTATAAGAAACAACAATAGTAGCAATAAAGCAAAGTCAAACAAGCAGACTAGAGCATATTACCTAAAGTTGAGTGGGATCACAGTAGGGATCAAATCCTGGACCGGCAAAGAGCGCACCCCGACGCACGTTTCGCTCCGCTTTCTCAAGGCTGAAAGAGTCAGTTGGGTGGCAAAAGGGAGAAGGCGGGCCATACCAAACAGGCCGCAACTGTTCCATGGAGCTCCGCCTTGCGGAATTCTCCCTTGCCAAGGGGTAGGTGTTCTGCAGTCTGGCGCTTTTTTCATGTAAGTGCAGACGACAAAAGAATTGTAATTTGCAACCTGTGCCATACAAAAATTAGCAGGGGCATGAACACTAGCAACCTCACTACCACCAGCATGATCCGCCACATGGCATCAAAGCACCGTAATGGGTCCACAATCTGTGTCTGCGGGTCACACCACTGCCTCCTCTTCCCCTGTGTTACATGCTGGCCAATCCCCTGTCCAACACGCAGGCCCAGATGCCTCCCGCCCTGCACCTGGACCTTCGCAAGCACCATCAGCGACCAGCGCAGAGTACAAATGTCCTTACCCCAGGCATTTGAACGCAAGCGCAAATACCCAACCACCCACCCACAGGCCATAGCACTAAATGCACAGTTTTCCAAATTACTGGCCCGGGAAATGTTGCCATTTAGGCTTGTGGACACTGAGGCCTTCCACAGCCTGATGTCGGCGGCTGTCCCGCATTACGCAGTCCCCAGCCGCAACTATCTTTCAAGGTGTGCCGTGCCCACCTTACACCAACATGTGTCCTGTAACAACACACAAACCCTGACCAACGCAGTTACTGGAAAGGTCCACTTAACCACGGACACATGGACAAATGCATTCGGCCAGGGACGCTACATTTCTGGGTGAATGTTGTGGAGGCCGGGAGCGAGTCGTACCCTGGGATGGCACAGGTGCTACAGACGCCAAGGACTGCGGGTCATATGTCGATCA
Organism: Bufo gargarizans; assembly: GCF_014858855.1. Lineage (NCBI taxonomy): Eukaryota > Metazoa > Chordata > Amphibia > Anura > Bufonidae > Bufo > Bufo gargarizans. The sequence goes on from NC_058083.1 coordinate 7,034,340, forward strand.
GGGCTTCCACCAGCACCTACGTTAGTGGCTCCAACCCCCACTTCTCCTCCTCCGCCTCCTCCTACACTTCCACCTCCGAATTATCTGCTTACAGCACCAGTCAGCCATCAGTCGGTAGCTGGAAGCAGTGTAGCACTGCAGTGGGGAATTGGCAACAGGCCTTGCTGAAGCTGATATGCTTAGGGGACAAACAGCACACCGCCGCAGAGCTGTGTCAGGGGATAAGAGACCAGACTGAGCTGTGGCTCTCGCCACTCAACCTAGAACCGGGCATGGTTGTGTCTGATAATGGCCGTAACTTGGTGGCAGCTTTGGAGCTCGGCAAGCTCAGACACATCCCATGCCTAGCCCACATCTTAAACTTAGTGGTTCAGCTGTTTCTCAAAACCTATCCCAATTTGCCTGAGCTACTGGTGAAGGTGCGCCACTTGTGTGCACATTTCCGCAAGTCATCGACAGCTTCAGCCGATCTGTCAACGCTGCAGCAGCGCTTGAAATTGCCAGATCACCAACTATTGTGCGACGAGAGCACGCGCTGGAACCCACATGTTGGCCAGGCTGCAGAGGGCAATAGTGGAATACCAGCTGCAACATGGTCGTCGCCTTTCCAGTCAGCTTCCGCTCTTCACAAGCGAGGAGTGGGCATGGATGCCTGACCTATGTGAGGTTTTAAGAAACTTTGAGGAATCAACACAGATGGTGAGCAGCGATAACGCTATTATCAGTGCAACCATTCCACTTTTGTGTCTACTGCCAAAAAAGTGAAATTTTGAAATTGTGTCTCTATTTTCCATTATTTCTTCTGGAACACCTAAAGGTTAAACGACATTTGTAAAATTAGTTTTGAATACCTTGAGGGGTGTAGTTTCTTAGATGGGGTCACTTTTATGGAGTTTCTACTCTAGGGGTGCATCAGGGGGGCTTCAAATGGGACATGGTGCAAAAAAAACTGTCTAGCAAAATCTGCCTTCCAAAAGCCGTATGGCATTCCTTTCCTTCTGCGCCCTGCCGTGTGCCCGTACAGCAGTTTACAGCATACAGCAGTTTACGACCACATATGGGGTGTTTATGTAAACTACAGAATCAGGGACATAAATATTGAGTTTGGTTTGGCTGTTAACCCTTGCTTTGTAACTGGAAAAAAGTGAAATTTTGAAATTGTATCTCTATTTTCCATTATTTCTTGTGGAACACCTAAAGGGTTTTCAACGTTTGTAAAATCAGTTTTGAATACCTTGAGGGGTGTAGTTTCTTAGATGGGGTCACTTTTGGGTGGTTTCTATTATGTAAGCCTCACAAAATGACTTCAGACCTGAACTGGTCCTTAAAAAGTTGTTTTTTGAAAATTTCTGAGAAATGTTAAGATTTACTTCTAAACTTCTAAGCCTTGTAACGTCCCCCAAAAATAAAATGTCATTCCCAAAATGATCCTAACATGAAGTAGACATATGGGGAATGTAGATTATAGAAGTAGATAAATAGAAATTTGGAAATTGGCAAATTTTCCAAATTGTTTGCAAATTTGGTATTTTTTTATAAATAAAAATTATAATTTTTTACTCCATTTTACCACTGTCATGAAGTACAATATGTGATGAAAAAACTATCTCAGAATGGCCTGGATAAGTCAAAGCTTTTAAAAGTTATCACCACTTAAAGTGACACTGGTCAGATTAACAAAAAATGGCCTGGTCCTTTAGGTGAAAAAAGGCTGTGTCCTTAAGGAGTTAATGCTCGGGTTCTCCCATTGACTTCCATTATACTTGCGTACTCGGTAGAGCACCTAAGCATCCCGAGGTTTTCGGACCGAGCACCCGAGCACCTTAGCTCGATCAACACTAATTGTGAGGGATCACTGTACTACTGTCTACCTTGAGTATAAAATCTTCATGCCTTTATTTATTTTCAGACTCCTTGATATTCACTTAGCAACCTGCTCCTAGTTTCAGACTTTTCTCCTGTGGATTTGAGTGTGTCCTCCCAGTAATACATTCTGGATCCGTGTGTCTAGGATGCTTCTGTCATCACCCTGCCTCGATGAGCTGCCATCCTTAGATCCTCTCCCCCTCTAGATACAAATGTGCAGCATTTAACCTCCTAGGAAAAGGGAAGGCGAGAGCAGAGAGAATAGAAATAAGAACAGAGCTCTGTTGGTCTTATATCAGATGCAGCAGCACTAGCTGTTAGGTGAAGGACTTACACTCATTCTGCAGAAGAAAAATGGTAGGAATTTTTTAATGAAGACTATAGAACTCATTCCTTTTGCATTTAGGAAGCAAATAAACAATCATGAAAAATCAAGCGCAAAGGTGTCCATAACCTTTTATGTTATACAATAATGCATTTACCCTCAAAGCACGACTATACACCAAATTGTTATATACTCTGTATAAAACCTCTGCTTGCTGACTGTTAATATTGAGATGACTGGATATTGTTATTCAGTGCAGCTCTTTAGCTGTCAGAACATTTTATATTCGATGAGGAGCCATGCATGCATTCATCTGTGCTATCTCGTGTCTCGTGGAAGTTCCTGACATTTAATCAGATCTAGCAGGATACTTACGTTGCAAATAAAGACACTGAATTATTCACTGGCAGATCCCAATCAGATGCTCTTAGGAACTTTCTGCATTTACCATAAATATTGCCTGGTCTGGAACAGATAAACAGGAGGCACTGGGATGGAGCCGATAAAAGCATTGCTAAATGCATCCTAGGTGCCCCGCAGAAGTGATATGTCCTCATCAGGCACTTCAACTTATCCTACAAGCCTGAAGGATCTCATAAAGAAGAGATCTATGGCATGTAAGAGCAAAGACCAATGGGATGCCCTCAGATAATGAGCCGGTTATGTATCCTTTTTAAAGTTGCTTGTTCCTTTAAATGAGTGATTGTTCTGTCAGTAATAATGACATCATCCTCCCATAAAGTGTCTATTTCTACATTTTACACAATATTCTATGGGCACGGACTAGTAATAGACAGAGGTACAGTAAATCTATCTCTGCTTCACCGAGCTCTAAATTCATTTCAGTTTCACTCTAACGTACTGTATGTCCCTTAGGACAGGTTCTTGTTATACATTTCAGGCTTAAAGGGCTCTTGTCAGCTTTATTAACCCTATTAAACTTGACATACTGTCTGGTAGGGTTGATCCTGCTGATTGAAATGATACCTGCCTTGTGAAAATCGGTTGTGGCGTTCCCCAGAAAATTCTAATCACCCCCCCTTTCCCCAAAATGTAAATAAAAATATGTAAACAATAAAAAATTACACATCATGGGTGTCGCTGTGTGTGAAAACGCACATACTATTAAAATATAAAAATAGTTTTTGCAAACGGAAAAAAAAAGTCAAAATCGCAGATTTGCTGTTTTGGGTTTTTTCCACTCCCACAAGAAAATAAATAAAAAGTGATCATAAAGTCAAACGCACCCCAACATGGTATCATTGAAAAGTACAGATCACTTCACAAAAAATGAGCCCTCACACAGCTATGTACACATAACTAGGAAAAAGTTATACAGCAATGAAAAAGCAAACATTTTTTTTTACAAGTTTTTTTTTGTATCAAAATGCAAGAAAAAACATACATATGTGGTATCACCGTAATTATACTGACCTAGAGAATACAAGGAACAGGTCAGTTTTGCCACATAGGAAACCCCAGCGATGGCCCTCCTGATGCATTACAAGTAACAGCAGAGGTAGCTACTGACCCAAAGCTATTAAAAGAGCTCAGCGGTGAACTCTACAGTTCACTCTACAGAGTATAATTCCTAGCTCTTGTAAGAGCTGTTCCTGTTCCTGTTTTGCTCTCTGGACTAAGGAAAGGTTTACCCACTGGAAGCTGGAGCCTGGCCTTGGGTCAATGGTGGGTGGAGTACGGCGAAACCTCAAACCAAGCAGCAGCGGTTTGTGGGGTTTGCAGTGGTTATGGTGTCGAGTGCAGTGCTGATGGTCCTTGGCAAGCACTAGGAGCATCGTTCGACGGAGGCACCCAGTCGGGGTGGCAGGCATCACACAAGGCCTTTGACAGAGTCCATCATGACTACCTGTATCAGGTGTTGTTGAAGTACGGACTTCCTGCACACTTTGTACAATGGCTGCAGGTTCTCTATAAGGAGGCAGTAAGCCAGCCTAGGAGATCCCTTCAAGATCATGTCAGGTGTGAGGTGGGGCTGTTCTCTCAGCCCAGTGCTGTATGTCTTTAGTCTGGACCCTTTCTTGAGCCAATTGCAGAATAATACAGTTTTCAAGGGTTGAGATGTCATGTTCATGAAAAAGTGGAAGCTGTAAAGGTCTGGGTCTAGGCAGATGATGTGATGCTTCTGGTGTCTTCTAGAGATGATTGTGTAGTAGTAGAAAAAGAAATAACAGCTTTCTCCAAAGTCTCTAATTCAGCAGTGTCTTCTCTGTGCCCTTGAGGATAGTCCAGAGCCAGATTAAGATTCTAGGAGTTGTCTGTGGGGCAGTAGATAAAGGTGAGGTGAACTAGGAGGAGAAGCTGGTGGTGTGTGAGAAGAAGGTGAAGAGCTGGAAGCACTGGAAGCTGATGTATCGGAAGAAGATCTGCGTAATGAGAAGGTTCCTGCTTCCGCTCTTCCTGTATATCTCTGTGGTGTTTCCAGTGCCAGAGAGTTTGTGCCCCAGACTGACCAATGCCTTCTTACACTTCTTGTGGGGTAGCAGGGTGAGTGTAGTCAGGAGGAACATTGCCTATCTCCCCCATAGGGAGGGTGGACTCTCTATGCCTTGTCCAGAGCTCTTCTTTAACTTGAGGTTTTTGATGAGAAATTTCTCATTTTGTAAGACTTCGACATTGAAACCTTGGTGCTATCTCTTTAAGAGCCAGATCCAGCAGTTTGTGTCTGTGTGGTCGGTAGGTGACTCTATTAAGAGGATCTCAGGGCGCATTAAGAACAACGTGTCTTGGTATGGAGTTCATATTATCAGTAAGATCATAAGATGGAGGATCCTTTACGATGAGGAAGGGTCTGGGGGGTCAGAATACTCTGCAGGAAGATGATCTATGACAACCTACTGAAATCTCAGTTTAGTGTTCAGATTCAGTTGAGGCAGGCTGCAAAAATCTTACAAGATCCTAGAGTGCCTCCTCACATGAGAGACGTGGCGTGGCTAGCATTTTATGGCAAGATGTACGTCAGAGCCAATCTAAAATGCCGTAATGTATCAGACAGGTCCTGTCCTAGGGAAGAGTGTGATCAGATAGTAGAGAAAATGGAACATCTCCTGTCAGAGTGTCCCTTTAGTATCCAGGTATGGAGGGTCATGTCTCTGGTCCTGCAGTTACCCCATCTTATAGCTCAGCCGTATCATCAGTTAATATATGGAGACTTCCCGTCGCAGCTCAGGACATATAACAAAAGTACTTTATATGTGATAAATGTGGTGATCATGTATCATCTGTGGTGTGCGCGGTGCTGCCGGGTGATTAATAAAGAGGTCCTCTCCTGTAATAATGTCAAGTATAACATCATAGAAAGTCTAAAGTCAGTATACAAGAAAGACCTGCAAAATAATGTATACTGGAGGAAGATCCGTGTACCGCGTACTGTCTGATTGTTCTGATGTCATTAAGTGATGTTGTTTTTATTTTGTTTTTCTTGTGATTTTATTATAAATATATTGTAATATTTTGTTTCTAGTTTTTAAATAAAAAGATTATAGTAGTTATATTCTTATATATAGGAGCAGTATTATAGTGGTTATGTACTTATGTTCTATTAGTTATATTCTTGCACATAGGAGCAGTATTATAGTAGTTATATTCTTGTACATAGGAGCAGTATTATAGTAGTTATATTCTTGTACTTAGGAGCAGCATTATAGTAGTTATATTCTTGTACATAGGAGGCAGTATTATAGTAGTTATATTCTTGTACATAGGAGCAGTATTATAGTAGTTATATTCTTGTACATAGGAGCAGTATTATAGTAGTTATATTCTTGTACATAGGAGGAAGTATTATAGTAGTTATATTCTTGTACATAGTAGGCAGTATTATAGTAATTATATTCTTGTACATAGGAGCAGTATTATAGTAGTTATATTCTTGTACATAGTAGGCAGTATTATAGTAGTTATATTCTTGTACATAGGAGCAGTATTATAGTAGTTATATTCTTGCACATAGGAGCAGTATTATAGTAGTTATATTCTTGTACTTAGGAGCCGGATTATAGTAGTTATATTCTTGTACATAGGAGGCAGTATTATAGTAGTTATATTCTTGTACATAGGAGCAGTATTATAGTAGTTATATTCTTGTACATAGGAGCAGTATTATAGTAGTTATATTCTTGTACATAGGAGGCAGTATTATAGTAGTTATATTCTTGCATATAGGAGGAAGTATTATAGAAGTTATATTCTTGTACATAGGAGCAGTATTATAGTAGTTATATTCTTGTACATAGGAGCAGTATTATAGTAGTTATATTCTTGTACATAGGAGGAAGTATTATAGAAGTTATATACTTGTATATAACATTATTACAGTAGTCATATTCTTGTATACAGGTGGCAGTATTATAGTAGTTATATTCTTGTACATAGGAGGCAGCATTATAGTAGTTATATTCTTGTACATAGGAGCAGTATTATAGTAGTTATATTCTTGTACATAGGAGGCAGTATTATAGTAGTTATATACTTGTACATAGGAGCAGTATTATAGTAATTATATTCTGTACATAGGAGCAGTATTATATTAGTTATATTCTTGTACATAGGAGGCAGTATTATAGTAGTTATATTCTTGTACATATGAAGCGGTATTACAGCAGTTATATTCTTGTACACAGGGGCAGTATTATATTATGGTAAATAAATTGTACATAGGATCAGTATTTTAACATTTATATTCTTGTACATTCTGCTTGTATTTTTTATCATGTACTCACTTGCATTCATCCGATGTAAGCCTGCGAAGAGTCTGCATGATGTATGCTAATGAGAAAGTCCTGTTATAATATTTCTCTGAGTTTAGGAGTCCTCAGTATGCATTAGCATGCTGCATGCGTACTGTTTGCAGGCCGAAACTTGAGGGATTGTACAGGTGCATCTAAATAAATTAGAATATAATTGAAAAGTTAGTTTATTTCAGTAATTAATTTTTAAAAAGTAAAACTCATATATTCTATAGATTAATGACACACAGCGTGATCTATTTCAAGTGTTTATTTAGTTAATGTTGATGATTATGGCTTACAGCTAATGAAAACCCAAATGTCAGTATCTTAGAATATTAGAATATTGTGAACAAATGCAATACTGTAGACTCCTGTAGGTTTCCTAAGCCTTTAAATGGTCTCTCATTCTGGCTCAGTAGGCTACACAATCATGGGGAAGATTGCTGACTTGACAGTTGTCCAGTAGATAGTCATTGACACCCTCCACAAAAGGGCATCGCTAAAGAAGCTGGCTGTTTTATTTATATTAATGGAATGTTGAGTGGAAGTAAAATGTGCAGTAGAAAAAGGTGCATAAGCAACAGGGATAACTGCAGCCTTGAAAGGACTGTCAATAAATAGGCATTCAAGAATCTGGCAAAGATTCACAAGGAGTGGACTGCAGTTAAAGTTAGTGCTCAAGAGCTAACAAACACAGATGTATCCAGGACATTGGCTACAACTGTCAAGATGGCTGCGACTGCCTCTCTGCTTTCAAATGGATGAAGTGAGTATGTGTTTCTGATAGTCTGATAGTCTGAATGTGACTCTCAGATGCTGCGATTAGCTTTGAAAACGGCATTTAAGGGGTTAATTCCTCATCATTGTGCCTACTCCATACAATGGAATATGATTTGTCATGAAATAAGTCTTAAATAATTTAATTTCTTGTCGAAGTTTGGTGAAGCAGCCGAATCAAATTTTTAAAAACTTTGTTCATCACTAGCCATAATCATCTTTATAATCATATGCTGTGCCTGTAAATCAACCAGCAACATGTATTAGCTTTCTAAGTATAGAAAACTTCCATTCTCAATATAGTTATGCTATAGCCTTTTTTTATGGGTTAATTGAGTTAGGCCTCTTTCACACTTGCGTTGTCCGGATCCGGCGTGTGCTCCATTTGCCGTAATTACACGCCGGATCCGGAAAAATGCAAGTGAAATGAAAGCATTTGAAGACGGATCCGTCTTCAAAATGCGTTCAGTGTTACTATGGCAGCCAGGACGCTATTAAAGTCCTGGTTGCCATAGTAGTAGTGGGGAGCGGGGGAGCAGTATACTTACAGTCCGTGCGGCTCCCGGGGCGCTCCAGAATGACGTCAGAGCGCCCCATGCGCATGGATGACGTGCCATGCGATCACGTCATCCATGCGCGTGGGGCGCCCTGACGTCACTCTGGAGCGCCCCGGGAGCCGCACGGACGGTAAGTATACTGCTCCCCCGCTCCCCACTACACTTTACCATGGCAAACAGGAATTTAGCGTCCCGGCAGCCATGGTAACCATTTAGAAAAAGCTAAACGTCGGATCCGGCAATGCGCCGAAGCGACGTTTAGCTTAAGGCCGGATCCAGATTAATGCCTTTCAATGGGCATTAATTCCGGATCCGGCCTTGCGGCAAGTGTTCAGGATTTTTGGCCGGAGCAAAAAGCGCAGCATGCTGCGGTATTTTCTCCGGCCAAAAAACGTTCCGGTCCTGAACTGAAGACATCCTGATGCATCCTGAACGGATTTCTCTCCTTTCAGAATGCATTAGGATAAAACTGATCAGGATTCTTCCAGCATAGAGCCCCGACGATGGAACTCTATGCCGGAAGAAAAGAACGCAAGTGTGAAAGATGCCTAAGAGAAAAAAATAAGTGAAGAAAACTGAGAAGTCTCTCCGCTGATTTGAACCCGGGACATAGACATGTAAGGTTGATGACTTAGCTCCAGGCTATAACCTTAACATATTGAGAACAGTAGACTTCTATACCTAGAAAGCTAATACATATTACTGGTATCTTTATAATCATATTGTGTGCCTGTGAATAAAGCAGTAATATGTATTAGCTTGCTAAGTATAGAAAACCTCTTTTCTCAATATAGTAAGGCTATAGTACGTAAAGTATATGATATATACATGCTAGGACAAAGCTCTGTCCTCAGCATGCTGATCTCTAACCCTGCCAAAGAGAGGGGTGAGTATGCAGAGCACAGGGGTTTTACAAAAGCAGTGGATTCAAGGATTTAGAGTTAGAATGTGCTCATTAAAATGCAGGTATCTCTGCAGCTGTTTAACACACAGACAAAAGAAAGCTTTAATCAGGGTGATCAACCCTACCAAGGCAGGCTGATAGAGGTTTTTTAATATTATATTTCTTGGACTAATATCTAGTCGTGTTCATTTTTCCAGGAGGAGTCATGAGAGTAGACATACAGGTGGTACAGGTGGCCATCAATATGTACCACATTCATTGCTAAACAATGTACTAGAACTTAAAGCATACCTGCCAATTTTCCAAGAAATGGTTCACGGAAAAAGGGGAGACCTTCCTGACTTTCTAAAACACTGGCAAATCAGCCATCCATGAACTCTAACTATATGAGGTGCTGGGATTGTAGATTCACCCCTGGCATCCATCTTAATGTGCAGTTTTGAGGAAGAGCAATGCATGAAAATGGGCATGGCTCTTTCCAAAATGGGTATGGACTATGGCGAGAGGGGGCACGGTCTGATAAAAGGGATACGTCAAAATCCAATTCTGTCTTAATGGTCTGCAATCTATGGCTCATCAGCTACTGCAAAAGTAAAAGTGGGTCACACTTTGTAGATCACTGCCTTGAAGTGTTAACAATATCCTTGAACTGAACGTGTTCCTCCATACTTTGCTCTGTGGACTCTATGTGGCCTCTTCTCTGGGCACATAATGATGATCCTAAGCCGCTTTTCTGGGTCTCACTTCCCAGTTCTATTCTATGGATTTTGGATTACTTTTCTGTTTGATGAGAGCATCAAAGACTCCTACGGAAGAGCCTCTCAGTAGTTTTGCCTGATTTATGTACTGCCCTCGAACAATGAGGCATATGTTTGTATGTGATTCAGACAGGAGGAAGACAATTGAATTATTTTGGGATATTTTTAGTTCCTTGTCTTAAACAGATGTCGGCGAAACATCAAAAAGGTGTTTATGGAAGTGAAAATCCATTAATTCTGCCGAGCAGATAAACAGCAGGTCTTAAAGCCAAGTACATCACAGAAAAGACATTTCTCTATCATAATAGAGCATTCTAAAAAGCTATTATCAAACTACACAATAAAGCAAAACCAATGCTAGACAGTGAATGTGACGCCGTCCTGCAGCATAACTCCATTATATTACATTGAGGACCCCCTAGTACGATATTTCTCAACTTCAGTCCAGCGGGTCATGTTTTCAGGATTTTCTTAGTATTAAGCAGGTGAAAACATTATTGTCAATGCATCAGGACCTAACACAGGTATTCATTCTGCGGGATATTCTCAAATCATGACCGGTAGGTGGGCCGAGAGGACTGGAGTTGAGAAATACTGCCCTAATAGGGCTGGTTTTACGGGACGGCAAAGTGGTTAGGTCAGGTTCACATCATTATTTCACTTTCCGTTCTTCAGCAAATAGCAAATTTTTAAATCACTTCATTTAAAAAATCTGCCTGCATCCACCTGAAATTAGGCTGTAAAATCATGGCCACCAGGGGTCTCACTTCCACCTAATTTTCTGTCCACTGCTTGTTGTCAGGCAGTGGACATAGATGATGGCAGAGAGGAAGTGGGGGCCCTAGCTGAGATCCTGAGCCTGACTAAAGAACTGCTTCTACACTGCTCCTGAAGGTCGCAGGATCGCCCTGTTTTTCTATAAGTGTGATCTCTCCCCCCTTATCTGTTTTGTGAGCTCTGAAGCTGAAAATAAACATAGTGGGAATAAATGGAAGAATGTCACAGCAATACAGTGCTGGCAGGTTCCACAGAAGGAAGATGCAACTTCTTGGGAGAGAAATACATCTATCTGTGCAGGCTGAAAAAGACATTAGGGAAGCCCAAAAAAATACATACTACTGTACAGTTATGATTGAACAAAGAAGCACGACCATTATGCAAACTTTTTTTTAAAAACTTAGGTACACTTTAAGCTACCTGAAATTCAGACAACTTCCGCCCTTTAGATACCTGCCAATTGCTACAAATTGGTATGGCTGGAGGGAGAAGCTTCCTCTGTCACCATATCAGCACCCCCATAATGTGACAGCTAGGTGCCAATGGGCTGCCACCACAGTCAGGGGCTAACATGTCTTTATGCCAATTAGCTTGACCTACTGAGAGATATAATACCTTGTAAAAAAAATAGTATAGTGTGCAAGTAATATTAACAATGGGAGTGAATGAAAATAAGGTTAATAAAGTTTATTGGAAAAAAAGTTTCCAAAAAGAAACTTTTTTTAAATTAAAATTAAAAATTATAGAAAAACTTGTACAATGTCAATGATGTACAGAAAAAAAAAAAAAAGATTGCCTTTTTCTCCATTCTCATCTAAAGTGTATAAACGGTATTAAAAAGTCATAGGTACCCCAAAATGATGCCATTGACAAATCCATCAAAAAAATCCCTCATAAAGCTACATCAACAGGAGAAAAACTGAGTCACGAATCTTGGAATGTGATGATGTCAGAACATGAAAGTAAAAAATTGCCCATGTCCTTAAAAGGTTTATAGGGGTTCTCCATGAATTTAATATTAATAATCGCTAATAAGAGTTAGTGATTATCTGGTGTTGTAAAGGTTCTGTTGACTACCAGATAAAAAAAATATGCTCATTTGTGTAGGCACCTAAATCGTTATTTGCCGGCAGCAGATCATACTGTCCAAACATGGTGCCAGCAAACAATGATTCTGTATAGGGTAGAGCGATAGCATTAGTGATCGCTCCTCTGCATACTGTGGGGGAGATCACTGCATGTCATAGCAGAGGTCTCCTCCACTAACGAGCAGGCAATTGACAGGAAGGAATGTTTCCTTCCCAACAGTGTTGCTGCAATACCATACTCCTGCACCTGGGTAACTGGAATATTGCAGCTTCCTCTTCTGGCTGATGGATGGGAGCGTCTGGAGTTGCACCCCAACTGATTCAATATTAATGGCCAGCTGCGTACCCAGATCTCATAGGTCTTCTCTCTTTGAACTGAGCTCCCCCTAGTGGTGGCTAATGGAAAATGCTGTAAATCTATAACAGGAATAGGAGAAGCAGTTCAGTGCCGGATTCACCCCTCCACCCTGGTGCTATAGGATTCTTCTGGTCGGCCTCTATGGTAGGCCATCAATACTGTAGTCCCTGTTAGATTAAAGCTACAGGCATGTCATCAATGGTTATGTTCTGCTATGTTCTGCAGACCCCCTTTAGGGCCGCTAAAATTATTTTTATGTCATTAGATAATAATTAGTGTTAATCGCGAATATTCCAATCGTCAATTTTTATCGCAATTATTGGCACTTTGAGAATTTGCGAATATCTAGAATATAGTGCTATATCTTTGTAATTGCGAATATTCTAGATTTTTTTCATCAATACCCATGATCCCTCACTGCTTTTTTTTGCTTGTGGGCCAATGAGAAGGCTGCAATATATTTGACTTTAGGAGTAGTGTTGATCGCAAATTTTCGTATCGCTAAGTTTCCGATTGCCGATTTTCGCAATCAAGAAAATAATGAATGGAGATCACGTAATTCTCGAATTTGCAAATATATGATGAATATTCACCCAAATATTTGTGAAATATCGCAAATTCGAATATTGCCCCTGTTGCTCATCACTGATGATAATCCAGAAAACCTGACAATCCAGCATCTGCCCAGTCTCTCTGGTATTATGACATTTTACCTTAGGCACAGGAGTGTTTTTTTTATGTCAATACTATAGAATATACGTAAATGAATGATGCTAATATACATATGCACAAAAACTTTCCCACTTTTTTCTTGAAGGTGCACACTGCGCTTAAGACGTCTCCTAATAGATTGTATTTATGAAATGGAAATTGATTCCGATCTACTTGTTAGCTGAGGACGTGCCGCCTCTAAATATGCCTCTTGCCGGGCTCTTCATGGGCTGGATCATGACACTGATTAATTTCCTCAGCAAAATATGGCACAAGTATCATTTTCCAGCAGGAATCATCTAGGGTAGAAATACAAGCTCCTTCTCATTTGGAAACAGCGTGTCAGAAGATTTGACTGGTTCATAATTCACAGCTTTTTCCTATGTGATCTGAATGCTGACTGTGAGCAATTACAATGATAGATATCATCCATTAAGGTCAGACACCACTTTCCCTGTTAAATTCATCTCTCCAGCCACTCATAAGTCTGGAAGGAAATGCAGAGACCCGAGTGAGCTTTGCAGTTTTAGAGCAATCTTGGGGCACATTTTATTTTGATGCATTTTCTTACAAATGTTGCTTGTGTTTGACTACCAAATAGCTCCTTTCTTTATCATGTTGCACAGAGAGATGAATAAATAATACATTTCTTCAAAGGCGAGAAGATCACATGTGCAGTGTTCCCTGGCAGATGTTTGTTCAATTCAATTTTCCTTTGGCAAAAAATCCACTTCACCCACAAAAATCCACCTGAGTCTTCAAAGATGTTATAGTAACAAGTAAAGTTTAGAATAGACAAATGCAAAGTTAGACCTGTATCTCCTTGCTTTGCTCCTCATAGCTCCCTGTCCTTGGTTCCTGGGTTTACTATCATTGTAGTTGGTAATCCCCCACCTGGGATTGGCCACTTATGGGTTGTGCTTACACATTTCTGGCCAGGTGAAGCCCAAATTTGGGTAAATTTGACCAAGCTGAACTCTTGCACCAGGGCCCATGAGCCTTTAGCTACGCCCCTGACTGATGCTATCTATTGTCCGTCTGTCCGTTTTTATTTTTTTGATGGAGCAAGATTGTATTGATTTTGTGTTCTGAGAAACTGGAGCCCTTAAAAGGTTTGTTCAAGACCTGGCGGTTACATGAGACTGGCAGTGTAGCAATGACATGCCCAACCACACCAAGTGAGGCTATTTATTGGCTGCAGAGGTCATATGGAGTAGTCGGGCATGTCACTGCTGCAGCAGAGTGGCAACACTGGAATGGTGGGGAATTGAGAAGGTGAATGAGGTTTTTTCGTTCATATTTTAAAACTTGTGGACACATCTGTGTATGAAAGAAAGGCATTTGGACACCTTCCTCATGACACCTTCCTCATGCACCAGGACCCAGGTATGATTTCTACTTCTGAACCCCTTGTATCTACATCTCTGCTAATAGTCACTTCTTCAGTGTTCATCCAGCTATTTAATCCTGTTGTGTTCATAATTTTATCTCCAGCTCTGTTTCTAATTTCTGCCTCATACTCCTACATATATCCCTTAGTCCATTACTGTTAATGTAATGACCCCAAGTGGCATTAGCACTCCTACACCCTGCTTATGTCTGTACATGCAATAACCATTTTAATCTTATGTCTTTATTCCAGGTCCTCCATGTAGTGTGCAGTTAATCCTATGCATTAGTGTTTGTTTATGTAATAACCTGGTTCCCCAGCGGGTGGCAGCAGACTTGGCAGTGCTACTTTACAGAGGGTGGAACCTGGCTTTCCAGCTCTCTTAGACACTCTTCTTCGAGGAGACAGTACGGTCTAGGGAGAACCAATTGGTTCCTGTATGCCATGCTGTGAGGAGAAACAGCAGACGCTCATCCCTGAGAGACTGAGCTCTCCATAAAATCCATCCAGGACAAGAAGTCCTAGAATCAAAGTGAGAGACAGACATTGGAACAGCAGCAACATGCAGGAAGGAACGCATTCCTATTTAAAGAGGACCTTTCACTCGTATACAAACTAAAAACTAACTTTATCTGTGGGCAGAGCCTGGGCGCCGCTCCGTTCGCCCGGTATAGGCTCCGGTGTCTCAGCTCCGTCTATTGTACTGGACAGATTTTTTGTAGGAGGCGTGTCCCTTGCTGCAGCACTGGCCAATCGCAGCGCACAGCTCATAGATGTACCACCCCTATTTTTAACTAAACAAGTTCAATACAACATGGTAGCAGTCTTCAATTCAAAACACAACCACTGGGTTTCCTACTGTCTCCCAGTGACTGGATTCGATCTATATGCTTATAGGCACTAATAGGGCATAGAGTCATCATACAGGAGGGTACCTTACGTAGGAACCCAGTTTGTTTACCAGAGTGGCTCATGTACTGGTCTTTTCTGGCCTGGCTAGTATCACAAAGCTGGCTATTTACTTGAAAGGACATCATGTGACACTACAAATATAGCTAGCAGTAACTTTCACCAGCAATAATAGCTGATCAAGAAGGGATTCATATGCTTGACCTGCTGTGATCACCTGCTTGGCTCACTGTGAAGAGGAGATGCCTTGAGGAGTTACTAAACAGGTCAGATAGCCTCTGTGTGTCATGTCTAATTCAAGAAAACATTTCTGCATTCCATCTTGCATCAAGCAATTCCAGAAATCTACCTACAATCTCTCAGTTGTCAACTTCCTGAACTTCTATCTACAACCTCAAAATGTAGTTCATTCATTCATTTTGGTGGTAGCCATAATAATTCTCTAATTTGCAAACATGTTATTTCTATACCAAAATCTTGAGATGATGTGAGCTGGTCCTAATTGTTCCTAATTCTTAATATCAAGATGGCTCAAGTCTGCCAGAGCAGGAGCTCTGGGTCAGAAAAGGAGGTCTTTTATGACATCCTTATACCCTAACAGGCTGAATAGCCAGGACCTGTCTTCAGGAAACAACATATTTAAGAAAGTAACTGTAGCTCTCTAGAGTGCCTTAGGCTAAGTGCACACTAGCAATAAAGATCAGGCAAGCTGCTTTGGCAGGGAACAGTCTTCTGGACCTCTGAATACTCTGGCATTGCTGGAGGTTTGTAAGGCTCCTTCTGTCCCCATTCAGATCTGTCCGATTTCAAATATGACGAGAATAAGCTGGAAGAAAACCACTGCACGCAGCAGTTTTCTTCCGATTTATGGAAGAACCAGTTTCAAATAAGTGGTCTTATAAGTTATTCATTAAAAATAAGTGGCAAATCCAAGTTCACCTGTTAAGTACTTTGCAGCTACTTAAGACAGACCAGAGACATTGATGATTAATGACACTTGTTAGAAGAATATTTTTCTATTTTATAAATTAGGTGGCGATTACTCAGCAGTATGCAGCTCTGGTGAGAGGGATGCATTTGAATTGACCTGAACTAGACATAAGCAAATTTCTTAAAATTCATTTTGTGACTGGCTCGGTGAAATAAAAAAAAAATTCAATTTGGGTCTGCATCAATTTTGCCTCAAATTAGTATATAATTGTCTCTAGTCTCCCAGCATCTATACTTTTTCTGAAAAGATTCAGAGAATAAATATTAGTCCTAGAAAATGGGAGAGATAATACTCCATTGAAAATAAGAAATGCTATCCAGTAATCCTTCCAAAAGGACAACAGTGTAAAGTGTCAAGAGAAAATTGCCCTGGTTAGCTGAGTGGCCTTGGGAGTACTCTTGGGGTTGCTCTTTCTCATTAGGGAGATCAACAAATATGCATGAGTATTGTAGTCCAGCCAATGCTGCTCTGCCTTTCTGGGAAACATATATACAAATTTTTGTATCTTACATCTGCTGGAATCCGATAGGCTTAATGTTTTTTTCTTTTTGAAGGAAAGCTAATTTGAGTAACTTTCCCAGAAACCCAAATTAGCATTCCTTTCAAAAGGAAAACACTGAACCTATGTGATGTCAGCAGATGTAAGATACTAAAATTTGCATATATATTTCCCAGAAAATCAGTGCAGCATTGACTGGACTACAATACTCCCCATGCATACTTTTCTTTTATTGAGCATCCACAGTGCAGGGAGAAAAAGCACGTGAACCTTGTGTTAATGATTTCTCCAAGAGCTAATTTTCAAAAAGGAATTTCAATTAAGGATATAAGATTGGGATTGTGGGTTTTATAGGCGATTTGACCATTAAATAAAGGCACACAATGCTTGGTTACTGACAAGTGTAATTTTCTCAAGAAAATCCATGCTTTCATGCAAACTACTTTTAGAAGACCTCATAAAGTGTGTTATAGAGATGTATGAAACTGGAAAAGTCTACAAAAGCACTGCTAAAGACCTAGGGGTACTTTAATGTACAAATTATCTACAAATGGAGAAAAATCTGGACTTTAGACAGTCTCCCTAGGAGTGTTCATCCTGTTAAAAGCACTTCAAGAGCACATCAGTCAAACCTGAATGAGATGAGACAAAACTCAAGGGTATCAGGAAGACATACTGTACAGGAATGTCTACAAAGTACTAACACCTCTGTTCCTGTGTACACTACTAGAAAAACAGTAGACAAGAATGGTGATCATGAAATGACATAAAAAAGGAAGCTGCTGCTATAAAAGGAAAAATAAAAAACCTTGTGGCCCATTTCAAGTATTCATGAGACAGCCTAGATGGTCAATGGTTCTTCTAGAAAATGTTATATGGACAAACAAAAGTGGAACTTCTTAGCATAATGTCACAACACTACCATGCACTCCAACACCAAACCTCATCCCAACATTGAAGCATGGTGGAGGGAGCATCATCGTTTCGGTGCTGTTTTTCTGTGTCAAGACCTGACGCTTTGCGATTGTTGAGGGTTCAATGAATTCTAAGCATTTTACAGTAGAGTCGAAGGGCAGCATCCATGACATCAAGCTGAAGAAACATTGAGTGTGTAACAGCGGCTGCTGTGTGCCGCTGTTCCCTTGCTTACCGTCGCGGTACCGTGTGCCATGTTCAGCGGTGATCTGCTGCCAGTGTTTCCTTTCAGCCCTGGCTACAGCATGCTTGCTGCTTGCTTCCTGCAGCATTTCCTTACTCTGCTACCTGTTTGATCCCTGTCTGCTTGCCTTGACTCTCCTGTTGCCGACCCAGATTGCCTGACCTGTACCTGTGGCGCCTTCCCTGAGCTATTGCCTGTCTGACTTCGCCTCTGCCTCATCCTTTGGTCCTGCACTGTTCCTCCTTGTAACGACTCAGCCTGCTGACTTTCTCAGGTACCTGCTGGAATGCCTGGACCAGCTACCTCGTGTGCCTATCCTCCTCAAGAGGTAGCGACCTGGTATTTCCCTCGGGAAAGTATATCCCCACCATCAGGGGTACTGAGAAGATCGAGGGGTGCATACTTAGACAACGCCCTTAGAGAAGGTAGGACACGTGGCACAGTGGGTTCACACCCGCTGGTTCGTGACAGAGAGATATAACAAAACAATGATCCAAATCACACAAGCAAATCCACGATAGAATGGTGGGAAAAGAAGATCTGTGTTCACAGTCCTGATTCTAACCCTATCAGATGCTTCTGCATGGCTTGAAGATTGCTGTGCATGCAAGACATGCCAGAAATATTGATTAGCTGAGACACATTTGCAGGGAGAAATGGTCAAAAGTTTCATTTCAATTGTATAAATCTAATTTGCAGCTGCAGGAACTGTCTGGTGGAGGTGTTTGCTGCTAAAGTTAAGATCTGAAGGTTATTAAATTCAAGGGTTCACTTACTTTTTCACCCTCCACAATGAGTCATTGCGCAGTATGCTCAATAAAAGACATGAACAGTACAACTGTGTGTTATTTGTTTACCTTGTGTTTGTCTACAATTGCGACTTAGATAACAAACAGATCACATTTTACTAGTACTTTATTAGTAATTAAAGGGGTATCCCCATCTGAGACAATAGGGGCATATCGTTAGGATATGTCCCCATTGTTTGACAGGTGTGGGTCCCACACCTATATCGAAAACAGAGCGGGGAAAGTGGTGGCCGGAGGACCCCAGAGGTGGGACCCACACGGCCACACCTATCAAACAATGGGCAATATGCCCCCATTCTCTGAGATGGCAAAACCCCTTTAAGTTACTTTTTCTTACAATTATACAGTCTCATAATACACAGTACATCTGCCATTGGCTGCATACATACATTTTTTTAATCGCTGATGTTAAGAAGCGTAATCATCTGTGCTTTTCAATAAGCTAAGGCAGTTGTAAAGTGGTAATCTTTGAACACTTTGCCTATTAAAGTCTAAGAGCACATCAGACTTACAGTAAATCATTCTATCCTTATTACTATTGGCTGGCACTAGTTATTTAAATGGGTTTGCTCATTTCAGACATTGCTGACATATCTCACCCCTGGGACCCTCTCCTATCTCCAGAACTGGGCCCCTGAAGTAAAGGGGAGCACACTGCGCATGCACGTCCATCTCTCCATCCCTGTGGGACTGCCAGAAATAACTGAGCCAACACTTAGCTATTTTCAGAACTCTCATAATGGTGAACACAGGTTGGTTGTGCTTGCGTGGCACGCTCACCTTAACTTGAGATTAACTCAAAAAAATCTTAAAGAGGTTTTCTGGTTCTTTAAAACCTTAGCAGCCTATCACAATCTCTGTTTAAGGGGCCACAATGCCCTGACAGGGCTTTTAACATCAAGAGGACTGTGAAACTAAACTTTTATTCTTCCAGGCTGTACTCCTGTAAGTGCTCTGAAGGTGGTCCATCGCTTCAAACTGCCGTCTGCTTCACAGTCCCTCCTTCTTGAGATGTCAGCCAGTCAAGGAGAAGAGTGGGCCAGTGGGGGACATGCTAACAGGCTCCACAGTGGAAAGACATAGCTTGTCTCTCCCTATGTAACTCAACATGACCTCAGGGGGATAGTAACATGGTGTCACAGCGGTGACAGGTTTTAGAAGGTCTGAAAGATTATCTGCACATTAGTGATCTGACAGCCTCTTTTGGTTTTGGTTTCACTTTGTCTGTGTGTTGCTTGTATGTCCACACCTCCTGTTCAGGTGTGGATCATGTGACCTTTACCTCCCCCTATTTAGTCTGACTTTACCCATCACTCCTTGCTCTGGATAGCTTCAGAGCTGGAGTGTGGTTCTAGTTGAAGTCCTGTCCATCCATCATCCATCAGCCTCAGAAGTTAAGTGTTTCGCTTGTATTTTGTATTCCCTCCCACCTTTGTTGTTTACTAGGCCTCAGCGAGACGCTGGTTCCTTCACCAGGGAAGGAGCAGATTGTCTCTGCCCTGTCATTACCATTAGGGCATCCGAGGGCCACCAGGGTTTTCTAGGTTCCTGTGTATGGGCATCTCTACCATCGAGTGCCCATACGGATAGGAGTTAGGGCCAGGATCAGGGTTTTATAGGTGGTAACCCTTTTCCTTCCCTAGCGGTGAGGCCTAATGTCTTTTCCCTTCCTCCTTGTTGTCTTTTGGTGTTCTGCCCTACTACATCCGTGACACATGGACCTTTGTGCAGAAAAGGAGTGTGCTTGCTTGTATTATCACCTCTTTATGACTAATTAGACCATTTATTGATGCTATGACCCAGATGTGTACCAGCTTTTTGATAAAGGCACCAAATAAGTACCAAACACATAAGCATCAATAAACTTTACATTTTACACTGTCCCTCCTGTTCATACCTGATAATATAGCGTAAAATATACTGACTACTTCTCCAGCGATACCCGTTACACGCTGCTGTAATAGCCATGACTAATACCACTAGAATAAGATACCTAATATATCTCTGACAGATGGAGTATATTTTCATTAATCAGAAAATACATTTTACTCATTGACTGTCACCATAAGCAATCTATTTCAATCATTTTAGTTTAAAAAAAAAAAATATGTATTCAGCTGCTTTTCAGAGAGGTGTAATAAAGTTTTTTGCCCATATTGTGGTTGGCAAATTCCTACGGTATTTTCATTTCTTTAACACATGCAGTATTTCCATGTGTGGTATGTATTAACTCCTCACAAATTGCACTTTTTATGCAGACTATATTATATTTTCATAAGGGCTCTGCTACAATACTCATTTCTGTCAGATTTGAATTGTTGTCCAATGTTTGCTAATAATCACAGTTTGCTGCAAAGTTGCATGAAGGTTGTTGTGTGTATGGATTATTAGTAGAGACGAGCGAACATTTGGAAAATTCTATTCAACTGCTTCACTGAATTTTACAAAAGAATTTGCTTCATTTCGAATTACTTTGTCACAAACCACAATTTTTTGTAAGTAGCGGTTGCAATGACAGGGAGCTGCGACAGCGGTACTCCCCGTCATTGTACCCTTGAGATGCCACGTCCATTCATGATTGCGGCATCTGAGTGTAAAAACAGTGTAAAATGGAAAAAAAATTATCGTACTTACGCCTTCATTTGCTCACGACGTGTTGTCCGCCGCCATCTTCTTGATGATCTTGCGCGAAACCTCATGCAGCCCGTCATGCCACCCGGCGTGATGACGTGATATGTCACTATGCACGGGATTTTGGCCAAGATCTTCAATCAAGATGACGGCAGCCGGCCCGTTGCGAGCAAATGGAGGTGTTAAGTATGAATTTTTTTAGGATGGAGCAAAATGGAATACCTCTTAAAGGCTTCCGTTTTGCATTCCGTCCTAGAATTCCATTATATTCCATTATAACTCTGTTGTAATGGAACCTACAACGAAATTCAATAACGCCAATGTGAACCCGACCTTATTAACATGAAATGGTATGCAATTTTTATGAAAAATTCGACTTTGACGCAAAGTTGTACGAGGGTGTCTGTGTTTATATAAACTGCATAGTGACATTCTAACAATGCTATTCTGCTATTTTCAACGGCCCTATAGTAATGAATGGAGGACGGCTGCGCATTCGCAGTGCACCCCTTTATCTTGCGGGGGCCCCGTTCTCTATATAGGTATGGGTCTCAGCGGTGGGACCCGCACCTATCAGACAATGGGGACATATCCTAGCGATATCCCCCCATTGTCTGAGATGGGAATACCCCTTTAAGCCTTTCATGTTGTGAACTTACTTGCTACTGAAGGTGGTCTTGGTGCAGAGGGAATGATCCCACGATTTGGTACAGGGTCCCTTGATGACTGTTATGCCCTTACTGATAACAGGGACAGATTACACATTGTCCTCGAAAGCTGGTGTAATTTTTTTGCGTCTGATAGAATGATTAGACTGAGAACTGCATTTGCGTGACGCACGGCCGCACAAATTACCAATTACGAAGTGATGAGATACTTTATTAAACACTTCATCAAATGCGTAAAAAAATGTGGCAGAGATTCAATGTTCCACAAGTAAAAGCGCACAATGGCATTCCTATTTATTAGACAGCATATATATTTATACTTTTATACATTTTTTAAATGTTTTCATTTTCATTATGATTTTTTTCATTATATCCATCATAATATAATTTATTTTTTTTTAGATTAAAGTTTTATACATTTTTTCAGAAAAAATAATCACATTAACATTTTTCCAAATGGCATATCATTTCATTCAGTTAAAAACATTCTTATATCTTTTCTTTCTTTTAATATCTGAAAATGTATGTTATATGGGATAATTTATCTGTACCCCCCCCCCCCAACCCTCCCTCACTTTCTAATCTTCTCACCCAAATGGAAAAAAAAAAAAAAAAATGTAAAAAGAAAAGGGGGGGGGGGGAGGGAGGGGCTAATATACCCTAATCCCTCAGTCCCTATTGCTTAGCCTGTGCCGCCACATAACCCTATACTGAAGTAGTGCATTATTTCAGATCATGACGTGTCACACAATGTACACAAAGCCCATTAGTGTTTTACACAGCCATGTTTAACACTGGTGCCAATATGGAGGGTCAGCCTTTTAATTAAGGTATATTGAAGACGTTCTCTCAAGGAAATATTCTACATTTTTCAAACTAGCCCCTTGACCTGAATACTTTTGTAAATGCATGGACATCAAAATTTGGTATGGCCAGTGAGTTATTCAAAAAAATATATCTGTATAGCGCCATCTGTTGCTTGTTCTTTTCCTTATTTCTCGTAACATCGCTGAGGTGGTCGCACATGCTTAGTTCCACCCTTCAACTGTTTTCAGCTGTATCTACCATTAGAAGATGTGACAGTTACAGGAAGATGCCTGCAGCAGAAAGGACAGACCCCTGAGAAAGGACACATTCCTGAGCTGTGATAGAAAGGAAGCTACAGCAGAAAGGACGCATCTCCTGAGAATGGGCACGCCGCCTGAGTTGCCATTTTGAAATAAATCTAGCAGGGAAATTGGAACAATGAAGGAGGAGATCTATGGATCTATGTGAGGCACAGGGCTGGTTCTAGCTTTCCAAGAAAGAGATTGTCATGTATCATATGATGTTTGATCTTCTTTTTTTCATAGTAATCATGGGATAACCCCTTTAAGTGAGACATTGTGTTGATTGTTCATAGAATACTATTTAATCCATAATCAGTATTTTTAATCTAGGACCCAATGAGGATATGAGTTAAAACATAACTTTTAAGTTAATAAATTAAAATAGTAAACAAAAAAGGTGCTTAAGTGCTTTGCGTTGCGGCTAGCTGTTATGCACCCTACCAAAGGTTGGCATTGCTGGGTCAGTTGCCTATATAAACCATATAACAGTAAAATCAGAAAACAAGATGGAAGATATTATAAGGTTGATACTTAGCTTTGGGGCTAGGCTTTGGCTCAGTAATGTTGCAGACGCCGGGAGGCCATCGGACGCCGCACACTGACAGAAAACACTGCTTTAAAGACGGCAGTGTCACTGGTTCAGAGTTATCATATATGGATTGGGCCCCGTAGATTTACCATCTAAAAGGTCGGCGGAGGCACCACTAAAGTACTATTATGTCCTTCTGATTACTGGACCCCGGCAATTAGTCAGTACTACACACGGCAATACAGACACATCTTTCTGCATGTTACAACTCATAAAGCTAACCATAACCAGGTGGCTACTACTACATGGAGATATCGGGTATAACGCCCTCATCCGTGATACGCAAGTAGACAAATATTTATCAATGTCATAACTACCAATTGAAATATCATTTAGATACTAAGGCACTATTTATACCCCTGTTTCTGAATTACAATTTGGTCCCCTGTTGGACCCGAGTACAGTAGGGGTGAAACGCGTTGGGACAATGGTGTCATCAACTTAGATAGCATCATAATATCTATGCAATAAAGGGATATTGATACAACCAACTCTAGGTGATGTCAAACATTCTGTTTAACTAGAATATGGGATTATGTGCCATCTGACAACTAATAGTATGCATCTACAAGTATGAGCAGGAGATAGACTAATCATTTCATGATCTGTCTCTAAACTTTCATAACTTTTTATGGTATATTTGTTTTTTGTTTTCTTGTACCTTCAGTCGTTAGCTATTACAATAATGATTAACTAATAGGTTAGCATACAATAGCTACCAGGGACATCCCAACCCAGGGCCATCCAAGGGCATTCAGGAGGTTTCTGATATGGGATCACCCCTATCGGGGCGGGCATTCCGTTTGTAGGCAGGGCATAAATAGCGAGAGGGTCAGCTATAGCGAGAGAGCCCATAGCTATATATTAGGCCCAATCTCTGCCATTCCTAGCCCCAAAGCTAAGTATCAACCTAATGATATCTTCCGTCTTGTTTTTTTATTTTACTGTTATGTGGTTTGTGTTGGACGGTTTGTAGCTATTTTACATAGATATTAAAGGTTAAGTTTTAAGGGTGATTACCTGTGACATTGTTAATTGGAATTTGCCACCCCAAACACATAAGACCTGCAGACAGGTTATTGTCTGAACTGTGAAACTCAGTTGCCTATGTATCAGCAGTGGGCCTATAATAGTCTATAGAATGCTCTGTAGTATCCCCAAATTTAGAGGATTTTCCTGCCCACTATCTGTGGGGTTTTCCCTAACATGGCTGTAGTAGGAGCATCTACTCTCTGAAGAGCAACCCCCAGCCTCTGGAACCTAGGACCTAAACTAGCTCTCTCTGCCCTAACCCTCCAGTTCTTAAATAGTCTTAATAAATTCCAGGCTGAATCTGGTGGGTTGTCTCCCAGTACCTAATCAAGAAGCACTTTCTCATATCAGGCTATGCTATGCTCTAGTCCAGCCTAGGGGTGCAATGATCACAAAGATAGACCTGTACTATGTCCCTCTGGTGTGACTGCAGGTGTTCTGCCCAGTTGGGTTTAAATTTAATTCTATTTCACGTCAGCCAGAGTTTACTATTATTGCTGTGGTTAGTAGTTTGGTAATAGCATCATCTAGCAGTCTTAAAAATGTACTACACCTTGTTTTTTTGTTAACAAGGATTATTGTATTGTGGGAGGTGCAAAGCATTGTGGGACTGTAATGCATCCTGGGAAAGAGAAGCCCAGTCTCCAGTCTTCATGTTACAGGACAACACAGTGCTGTCTCCTGCACATCTCCCTTTCAAACCCCACCATCATTGTGACAGCATATCTGGTAAGACATTCACCGCTGTCTCAGGGATATTGTGTTATGCAGTGGTGTTTAGCTAGGTATAAGTGTTACTTAGGGAAAGAGGTTGCAACTGTTAGATGCTAGACATGCATTCCTATGTATAGGCAACCATTTTGGACATATGCCCAGTGTTAATGTAATGTTATAATACATGCTGTTCTATGATTTATACTTGCTATCTGTATTCTTATAGTTTTAACAATTGATCTCTTCAAATACTCCTGTTTTGCCAATAAACAAGTTAGACTACAGAGAACAGTCCTCTTATTTGGAAGACAGGAATGGTTTATACTGAATGTCAGACTGCACATTGTGTGAACGTGTATGAAGACAGAACAGCAGGCCTAAAGGCTGTTAAAACCCAGCCATGGACTGTGGAGTCTAGTAGCCACAACACGAACATTACCTCCACAGTCTCTTCCCTCTCACCCTTCAATTTGCTCAACCTTCTTTATAATATTATTTTTCCTCACTCAGTCTGGTAAGTTTCCTGGAGTTCCTCTCTGGGCCTCAAAATCTGACTGTAGATGCTTACAGGTCTCAGGATTCATATAGTGTAGTGTTACACCTAGCAATGCATTAGAAAACAAAACCCTATTATTAGCAGTGTCCTACAGGATCACTGCATGGGTTGCATTTCCTTTGTTGTAGAATTATTGCATTGCATTGAGAAACTCTAGCACAGGGTTCAACAACCTTCCGCACTCCAGCTGCTGTGAAACTATGCTTGGTTGTTCTTCTAACTCCCTAGAAGTGAATTACACACTCTGGGAGTTGTAGTTTTAGAACAGCTGCAGTGCCGGATGTTGCTGATCTCTGGTCTAGTTTATCACAGCAGTTCCTAATTACTACCGACTCATTTTGTACGATACAGGATAACATTTTATTTGGCTACCCTGCTGGTTATTTCATTTTAGCAGGAGAGCAGTCAAGCTTGATATTGCACATGTATTTTCCAATTTCTTTAATGACCAAAATCTGAGGATGAGAGTGTTAGGGGTTAAAACTAATGTCGCCAGTCAGTGCAACCCTACACCTATCCGCCAACAGATGGATCCTTGTACTGTAAATAATTGGCCATTGCCATGTTCAGTTGATGCTATTGTGTTGTGCATTGCGCTGACAATCTCCATATTGCAGGATGTGCATGTAACTGCATATAATGCATGTGATATACTATATCTACATTTTTTATTTAAGTCCTTGGAGCACAGCACTGTCACTAATTTTGGCCGCAGGGTAACAGAAGTTATAAATTGAGGATGCTCAGAGTAGCATGTGGCAGTAGCTAGTGAATGTGTTGGAGCAGAGCAAACCTTTTTAATGAATTACTTCTTATGTCTAATTAGTAAGCAGTGAATGGTGCCGGTGGGAATTGGACCACCTTAAGCGTGTTGTCCCTGATATCTGGGTCAGGAATTCCACCTTTACACCACACCCAACTCTGGAATGCATGATTATTGGGTGTGCTGTACTCTCTTTGGAGCATTCCAAGGAGTCTTAGACTGGGTTTAGACCAGATCTCAGCTGAGTGACTGTGATTGAGTCATGCTCAAGACAGATATGAGCCTATGACTAGATCTCAGCCCCAGTGACTGTGGAGGAGCCATGCCTGTTGCAGAGAGGAACTTGTGAGGGGTTAGCTTCTGCTGTCCAGTGTATCTTGGTGGGTGGCTGTGCACCCTGTATATGTCACTTGAGACAAGTGTGAGCCACCAGTCATTAATTCTGTGAAGGCCTGAGTAGGGTAAAGCTATGTAAACCACACTAATACCATGACTGACACTGTCTGGCTGGTGAAATTCTGCAAAGTGGTGTAGAGAGATAGCGTTATCAGGGACATTTTCCAGTTAGTGTAACCACCAGGCACAGTGCCTCTGCCAAGAAGTGCAACTGCCAAGTGTTGTGCCCTTTGTGGTAATGTAAACAGTGCTGGAAGGTGTGTTGTCCCACTTCAGGTACCTCAGATGGGTGAGACAGATGAAATCCACAGAGTGGCAGTAGTCTCAGCAAAACATAGTTTGCTGAGACATTTCTGTATACATTTTCTGGGCTGGATTTTACTTGGACTGGTGGCTAGGCTTGGTAGAGGGAGTTCCCAGTTTACAGCCTTCCAGTACTGGAGTTCCTTTCTACCTGAGGTAATCGCAGGTGAGGCCTGCTGTAATCAGGCTGGCATAAAGCGCCTCAGAGTAGGTTAGTCTGGGGAGGGAGAGCGAGACTGTTTTGTGAAGCAGAGGCTCTGTGTGTGGCCTCAGTCAGGAGGACTGAGGGGCCACAAGGCTTGGAATAGCCTGAGGTTTGGAAGACCTAGCAACACCTAGAGAACGAGGGTTGCACGCCAAGCGTATGGAGGACTACTGGGTCACACTCCCCCAAAAGTACTGGAGTTACCACAGCCTGGAGGCTGCAGTATTGATGTTGGCTGAGTAAAGCCGCATACAGTCATGTGAAAAAATTAGGACACCCTTTGAAAGCATGTGGTTTTTTGTAACATTTTTAATAAAAGGTTATTTCATCTCCGTTTCAACAATACAGAGAGATTAAAGAATTCCGACTAAACAAAGAAAACTGAAGAAAAGTCTTTTCAAGATCTTCTGTAAATGTCATTCTACAAAAATGCCTATTCTAACTGAGGAAAAAGATAGGACACCCTTGCCCCTAATAGCGAGTGTTACCTCCTTTGGCTGAAATAACTGCAGTGAGACGGTTCTTGTAGCCATCTACCAGTCTTCGACATCGGTCTGAGGAAATTTTACCCCACTCCTCAATGCAGAACTTTTTCAGCTGTGAGATGTTTGAGGGGTTTCTTGCACGTACAGCCCTTTTCAAGTCACCCCACAGCATCTCAATGGGATTCAAATCTGGACTTTGACTTGGCCATTCCAGGACTCTCCATTTCTTCTTTTTCAGCCAATCTTTGGTTGATTTACTAGTATGTTTTGGGTCATTGTCATGTTGCATGGTCCAGTTCCGCTTCAGCTTTAATTTTCTAACTGATGGTCTCACATGTTCTTCAAGCACCTTCTGATACACAGTAGAATTCATCGTGGATTCTATGATGGTGAGCTGACCAGGTCCTGCTGCAGCAAAGCAGCCCCAAACCATGACACTTCCACCTCCATGCTTCACAGTTGGTATGAGGTTCTTTTCTTGGAATGCTGTGTTTGGTTTACGCCAAACATGTCCTCTGCTGTTGTGTCCAAATAATTCAATTTTGGACTCATCTGTCCAAAGAACATTATTCCAGAAGTCCTGGTCTTTGTCAACTTTATCTCTGGCAAATGTCAGTCTGGCCTCGATGTTTCTCTTGGAAAGCAAAGGTTTCCTCCTTGCACACCTCCCATGCAAGTTAAACTTGTACAGTCTCTTTCTGATTGTAGAGGCATGTACTTCTACATCAACAGTAGCCAGAGCCTGCTGTAGTTCTCGAGATGACACTTTAGGGTTTTTGGAGACCTCTTTTAGCATCTTGCGGTCTGCTCTTGGGGTGAACTTGCTGGGGCGACCAGTCCTGGGCATGTTGGCAGTTGTTTTGAAAGCCCTCCACTTGTAGACTATCTTCCGGACAGTGGAATGGCTGATTTCAAAATCTTTTGAGATCTTTTTAAATCCCTTCCCAGACTCATAGGCTGCTACAATCTTTTTTCTGAAGTCCTCTGACAGCTCTTTTGCTCTCACCATGGTGCTCACTCTCACTTCAACAGTCAGGAGCACACCAAACTAAATGTCTGAGGTTTAAATAGGGCAAGCCTCATTCAACATGCAGAGTAACGATCTACTAATTATGTGCACCTGGTGTGATATACCTGTGTGAGATCTGAGCCAATTTAAGAGGGAATACATGTGAGGGTGTCCTATCTTTTTCCTCAGTTAGAATAGGCATTTTTGTAGAATGACATTTACAGAAGATCTTGAAAAGACTTTTCTTCAGTTTTCTTTGTTTAGTTGGATTACTTTAATCTCTCTGTATTGTTGAAAAACGGAGATGAAATAACCTTTTATTAAAAATGTTACAAAAAACCACATGCTTTCAAAGGGTGTCCTAATTTTTTCACATGACTGTATAATGTCCATGTGTGAACTAAGCTCTGTGAGTGAGGTAGGGACGTATTTTGTTTAGGTAGCGCCTAGATGGGCAGGAGTTTATTTGTGTTTTAAGTGTTGCCGGTGCGGGAACCTCTCCCCACCCAGTGATGTATAACTGGACTATCCTTTATAAGAAGACTGTCAAAATAAATGCACAGTTTGGACATGAAAATCCATTGTCTGGTGAGATATCTGTGAGTGTGACCCCCTGAAAAGAGACGATCCCTTACACCTTGTAAATATTGATATGTGTAGCCATTAAAGAGGACTTTTCATGAGTTTGTACTTTCTAAAATCAATACCTCACATTGTAGGTCAAGATTAGGAGATGTAATTGCCCAATTTTTTTTACTGATGCGCTGCTCTGTTGCCCCGCTGTGTCCTCTGTTCTATTTTGGTACCCTGTATGCTAAACAATAGCATTGGTACAGGGAGGAGGAGACGGACGTGTTTCTCAGGGGAGCGTCTCCTTCTTCCCCTCCCTATGAGCTGACCAATCACAGCGGACTGCGTCACAGCCAGGAGAAGGTGAGCTGTTTTTCTCAATAGCTGTGACGCGGTTGGACAGCTATCTTGCTCACAGCACTGCATAAAATGGACTTTAGCCTTTTTCCTAAAATTTTTAACCTTTTTTGAGAAATTTGTCTTTATTACCAACATTTTAACTTTTCTGTTATTAACGGAGACCTTGACATAAGTATACATCCTGGAGTGTCTTGCCGTGTCACTAGGGACAGCCAGGAGAGGGAGCTGATGCCCAATCCCCAATGCAGACCAGAGTCTTCAGACCTAGGCTTAGAGCGGATCAGCCACAGCAGATGACTAGGCCGCAGACCTGGGCCTAATGACCAGAAAAGTTGGACAGCCAGATGAGGTCTCAAAATCCAATGATGGAGAAGCAGAGAAGCAGCTGACACTGGGTTAGTGCCACCGGATCATATAGGTTGTATACTGCTGGTCCACATGTCAGCCCCAGTGGGTTTAGTTGGAGCTACAGTAGGGAAGTTGATGCACCTGATGATGGCCTTCATAATCAGGACTGTATATAGTTAATAGGGCTGCCATATAGTAGAGACTGTTGCCCTGTGTGGCTGTAAGATCATGTGAGCTGTGATCTGTTATAGTATCATTGCAACTAATGTATGCTGCTTGGTTGCTGCATCAGAATTTGGCGTCCACCTGCCTTTATTTCACACACCATCAAAACAACCTGCAACCCCCAATCACGACCACTAGGGCGCCACAATCACGAAAACTGGTAACCCCAAGCCCCCACCACTACATTATTTTCAGGATAACAGGCTGAACTGGATGGACGATAGTCCTTTTAAGCCTTACAAACTATGCTATGTTACTATGTATTCACCTCTATGGGACTGCTAGAGATACCTGAGTACTTTATTCAGTAGTCCCATAGACAGTATAGCAATATAGCGGTGGTACTGCATGCCCACTGCTGAAGTGAGACAACCCCTTTAACAGTGACCTCCACAGCGGCCCACCCCCTTAACAGTGACCCCCCACAGAACCCCATTCCCTTAACAGTGACCTTCACAGCAACCCACCCCTTTAACAGCGTCCTCCACAGCGCTCCACCCGCTTAACAGTGACTACCACAGTGCTCCATCTCCTTAACAGTGACCTTCACAGCAGTCCGCCCCTTAACAGTGACCTCCACAGCACTACACTCCTGTTACAGTGTCCTCCACAGCAGCCCAACTCCTTAACAATGACCTCCACAGCAGAGTTATTTTGGAAACCTGATGTAAAACTGTGTGTATGTTAAGATTGAAAGACCTGGAAACTTCTATTGGCTAAAAAGGGTCATGTTACTCCTACTGGCTAGTACATTTTTGGGAATATCTCATGAAGGGTACTTCTTAAAGAATTAAGAATTTTATGAAAACCTTCCCGGAACACCGGATGTACCTAAATACCAAATTTGGTGCAAATCGGTCCAGTCATTTGGCCGTGCATAAAAAGCAGACAGACAACATACAGACATTTTTATACAGGGTGGCCCATGAAAAAGTAGCCCGCCTTTAATATCTCATAATCAAACTTCCTAATAGTAAATCTGTCTTAGTTGTCCATAGCAACAAATCAGAGCTCAGCTTTCATCTCTTCAGAGCCCTGTAGGAACTGAAAGATGAGATCTGATTGGTTAGTATGGACAACTAAGACAGCTTTACTATTAGGCAGTTTAATTTGGAGATCTTGGAGGCGGGCTACTTATTCATGAGCTACCCTGTATATATAAGAGATAAAAATCTGGAAAGTGTGGTGTGCATTTGTATTCAGCCTCCTGTACTCTGATACCCCTAAATAAAATCTAGACCAATTGCCTTCAGAAGTCACCTAATTAAGTACATAGAGTCCACTTCTGTGTAATTTATTCTTATTATTACTATGGCTGTTCTGTGAAGGCCTCAGAGGTTTGTAGAGAACATTAGTGATCAAACAGCATCATGAAAATCAAGGAACACACCACAAGTTGTGGAAAAGTGTAAAGCAGGGTTAGGTAATAAAAAATATCCCAAGCTCTGACATCTCATGGAGCAGTGTTCATCATCCGAAAATGGAAGGAGTATGGCACAACTGCAACCTACCAAGACATGGCCGTCCACCTAAACTGACAGCCCAGTCAAGGAGAACACTAATTAGAGAAGCAGCCAAGAGTCCCATGGTCACTCTGGAGAAGCTGCATAGATCCATAGGGTAGGTGGGAGAATCTGTCCACAGGACAACTATTAGTTGTGTACTCCACAAACCTGGCCACAAACTGGCAAGCAGAAAACCATTGTTGGAAGCAAGCCATAAGAAGTCTCATTTGCAGTTTGCCATAAGCCATGACTGGACATAGAAAACATGTGGAAGAAGGTGCTCTGACCAGAAGAGACCAAAATTGAACTTTTTAGCCTAAATCCAAAATGTGTGGTGGAAAACTAACACATCACCCTGAATACACCATCCCCACACTAAAATATGGTGTGGGCAGCATCATTGTGTGGGGATGCTTTTCTTCAGCAGGGACAGGAAAGATGGTCAGAGTTGATGGGAAGATGGATGGAGCTAAATACAGGGAAATCCTGGAAGAAAACCTGGTAGAGGCTGCAAAAGACTTGAGACTGGGGTGGAGGTTCACCTTCCAACAGGACAACTAAGCACACATCCAGAGCTACAATAGAATGGTTTAGAGCAAAGCATCTTCACATGTTAGAATGGCTCAGTCACAGTCCAGACCTAAATGATCTAAATCCCATTGAGAATCTGTGGCAAGACTTGTAAATTGCTGTTCACAGACTCTCTCTGCCCAATCTGACTGAGCTTGAGCCTTTAGATGTGCAAAGCTGGTAGATACATACCCAAAAGATGTGCAGCTGTAATTGCAGTGAAACGTGGTCCTAAGTACTGACTCAGGGGGGCTAAATACAAATGCATGCCGCACTTTCCAGGTTTTTATTTATTAAAAAATTAGGAAACCAGGTATCATTTTCTTTTCACATCACACACACTTGCTACTTTGTGTTGGTCTATCACATAAAATCCCAATAAAATACATTTAAGTTTGTGGTCACACGCGCTCAGTTTAAATCTTCAAGCTACCTGAGCTACCGGCCAGAAATAAATCCTGCAGAGCAACTAGAGCAAATAATGGGGATAGCTCTGGTTCTATGTGCGGTACAGGGCTCGTTCTAGCTTTGTTAGAAAGGGTTTGTCATGTACTATGTGGTATCTGGAGAGGATGGGACTAGTTCTATTCACGGTGAGAGTCATCGCTAATATATGTCACTCCCTGTTCCATGCAGTGAAGAGAAGGGCACACCTTTCCTCCTTTTTCGTGGGGCACTCCCTGACTTTGAGAATTCTCCTGCCTGCTGGTTGCTGAGGGTGCCCTTGGTGTTATTAGGTTTAGAGGGGTAAGACAGGGTTCCTTGAAGTGTGAGCCAGTGATGAGGCCAGGCTTAATGCAACAAGTCCACATTGTAATTTACTGAAGCAGTTCAATAGATGGTTCCCACACAGGAACTGAACAAATGAAATGTAGTCTTTACACTTGACAATATGCAGTTCCCAAGGCAGTGTACGGAAGGCTAGCATTTCTTTTCAACCAATCTCTCCTTTCCTGGCCTAATGGGTACACTTTCTCTATCTCCACAGTATCCTCAGTGGAATAGTCTCTGAGCAGAGGGTCCTTCTGTTGTTTTGTAATGGTAGGGAATCTGAAGCTTATTGCTCCCACCAGTTTGCAGAGAAGTCTGTAGCCACACTATAAATGCATTTACCTTCATCTGGCAAAATCTTTGCACTTTCCCCTACTGCCGGCTGAACGTTCCCCTGAATCGGTAGCTCTTTATGCTGTCACTTTGCTCCTTAAAATCCACAGGGTGAAGTATTCTCTGGTCAGCTCTGTTCCATAGCTGTTTATTCATCTACAGCCTATACTCCTAGAAAGAGAGGGGTGGTGCCAGCCATACCTAGCAACAGTAGTTAGGGAAACTCCCATTATCTCTATACAGTTTATTGGGCATAAGATGCACAAAATACAGTGACATTAACACCGGCAGTGGGGACACTGCACATCAATCATGGCATAACCACTTTAAATGTCCCTTAAACGCCACAATTAGTAGTGACTGTGGCATATAAAAAGCTTGGCAGAGGGAGGGGATTATTGGTTCCCCTTGATGTAATCTTGGTGTGCCTATGGATAACCATGACAGCTGGGGGCCCAACAAGTGCAGCTCAGTTAATCACTGATTTTATAGCAGAACTGTAGGCAGTGCTTGAATGAGTGAACTGTAGACTCAGATCTGGCACAGCAAAGGAGCTTATGTGGCAGAGCTGAGGAGCTGATGTAGGAAACCTAGAAGGCCAGTGTTAGGGCGCATGGAACATCCTGTATAATCAAGTAGAATCCAGCTGTCTGAGCCCTGGTTAAATAATCCAGCTCAATGATATCATCAGAGTGGAAGGGGTTAGGTTAAGAAACTGGCATTGGGGAGGGGGGACGCCGTTCCAGTTTTTCGCCTCAGGCAGCAGAAAGGCTAGGTGCACCCCTGACCATGACAGGGCCCATTCTAGAAATAAGAGTAAGTCCCAGAGTGGGACCTGAACTTATTGGACATTTATGGCATATCTTGTATATATGCTGCAAATGTCTAGATGGGAATATCCCTTTAAGGGATTAAAAAAAGAAGGTTAAAAAAGACAAATAAAAAAGTAAAATGCATGAACGGATACCTCTGAAAACCATATCATGCGATTGGAACAGTTCTGTTTGTTAGCTAGAAATACCTTCACTATACACAGAGAACACAGTGATATCAAGAAATGTCTTCTTCTGAAGAGGTTTCATAAATTTCCACTAAGCCCGCACAGATTAAGAGCTACAGTTTTGTGTCCACCTGGTTGACAATTTTATATAACACTCAGGCGCAAAAAAAAAAAAATTCAATGCCAAAAAACTCAACATGCTGAATGTCATAAATTTATTTTCCAAGAATAAATAACTTTTCTTGAGTCTTTTTCCACCACAGCTATAACAGATTCCTTAAAGGGGTTTTCCAGCCTTTAAAATAAATCAATATTGAAGGTCGCTGTAATTTTGTTATATATTTATTTTACTTTTATTGCTCCCATCTCCTGTTCTGGGCTGTGGTCACATGACCATGTCCATGCAGCTCTTTCTTATTTCCTGTGATGTCATGTCCATGGGCGTGGCAGTGATAGGGGAGTGTCTATGTAACTAGCTGGGTGGGAGGAGCTATAAACCGGCTGGGTGGAGTTTAGGACAGTGATAGGGGAGTGTCTATGTAACTAGCTGGGTGGGAGGGGCTATAAACTAGTTGGGTGGGAGGAGCTATAAACCAGCTGGGTGGTGTTAGGGGCAGTGATAGGAGAGTGTTTATATAACTAGCTAAGTGGGAGGAGCTATAAACCAGCTGGACACTGTTAGGAGCAGGGATACGGCAGTGTCTATGTAACTAGGTAATATTGGCTAAAAAGAAGAGAAGGCGCTCATAGGGTAAGTAAGTCAAACAACAATGCCTTCACAAAGGGGAGGTGGTTTGCTCACCTATTCGGGTTGCACCAAATTGGGCACAACCACAATGTAGGCCGGATGAAGATAGTTGTTGGTGCAGCCGGATTTGTCCAATAACCTTGGGCGGGAGCCAAACCGCCGGTCGGGTGAGCAGTAGTACTAGAGAAAAGCAGGACCATAGGAGTCAAGCGAATGTGTGGACAACACAAGGCGCAGGAACACAACCAGGTGTCAAGTACATTTTGATTTATTCAAGGACAACGCGTTTCGGGGTACAACAGAACTCCAATCCTATGTAAGAGACTCTTCACAACTCATCTCACTATTGAAGGACATCAATCGGGAACCATCTTATAGTTAGTTGACATTGGATGTGGCTGCATTGTACTCCAATATTCCACGTGAAGCAGGAATTAGTACAGCACGTTATTATCTTGAAACAGACTGCCACCTCTCCCCTAAGCATAAAACTTTCTTTATAGATGCAATTCATTTCATCCTTACACATAATGTGTTTTCTTTTGAGGATAAAATCTACAAACAGCGGAAAGGGGACGGCGAGAGGTACGCGATTTGCACCAAGTTTTGCAAATATGTACATGGGCCGCTTTGAGGAGGAATACATCCACAGCGGACACCACTGGAAGGACAAGGTCGTCTTTTACGAACGTTATATCGACGACCTGATCCTCATCTGGAGAGGCAGTAGTAAAGAGGCCCAGGCTTTCATCTCTCATCTCAATGCCAATAGGTGGAATCTGACTTTCACAGCCAACAGTTCAACCACATCCATGGAATATCTGGATTTGGTTTTATATTCAGACAACAAAACAATTATGTCTAAGACGTTTTTTCAAAAAGTCGATGGTAACAGTTACCTTGACTATAGAAGTGCGCACTATAAGAAATGGAAGGATAATATTCCTTTCAGTCAATTTTAATGACTAAGAAGGAATTGCACCAATACGGGTGATTTTATTTCACAGAGCCAAATCTTACGTTCAAAATTTTTAAATAAAAGATACCCTAGCGGGATCATTGAAGGTGCCTTTATGCGAGCTAGCAAACAAAGTCAAGACGGGTGTTTGATGATTAAGGACAAATCCAAAGAAGTGGAGGACATTAAGAAGTATAAATCCTAATGTATTCCTACCTACAATCCCATTAATGAGGTCCTGATAAGTTTTTTAACAAAACACTGGTACATATTAAAAAATGACCCCTATCTAAAGGAGGCCATTCCATCTAGACCACAGATTACTTTCAGGAGGGCAAGGATTCTGAAGAACATACTATCGCCAAGTAAATTATAAAAGAAAGTGTTGATACCAACAATTACTGCTAGTTGTTATCCCGACTATGTGGGTAGCTACAAATGTAGCCATACCCGATGTAAGTGCTGTACCAGCATTTCCAATCGAACCAAAACCTTCAGGAGCAATGTAACGGGAGAAGAATTCCCCATAAAACGTTTTGTGAATTGTTCATCCTCCTATATCGTTTATCTTCTACAATGTGAGTGCGGTCTACAGTATGTGGGCCGTACTATCCAGTCCCTCAGGGAGCACTTGAACATTACGCGTGGGTTTTTAAAGCATAGTGTGTCCGGACATTTTCTCTCTGCCCACGATAACGACCCCTCCAAACTGACCATCACACCCATTGAACACATCACTAATACCTGTTCCGATAGATTTAGAACACTGCAAAAGAGAGAAATGTTTTGGATTTTTAAGTTACAGACGCTTGAACCATATGGCGATTTTGGAATAGATGTATTGTATTATTTATTATTTATGATTTATTTCTGTATATAAAGGGTCCATTTTTTAACTATGAATAATTAAAAGTTACGTCTTAGAATTAATGGTTACTCTGTGAAGATTTTGGAATAGATGGTCTTCCCCAGATGGGCATCCTGGTTTGGGGACTCGATGATCACTACTACACTGTTTATTCAACTATGAATATTAGTATTCATTATCTCTTTCCCCTTGTATACAAATATTTCAAGTTGGGATTCCTATTTTTATATTCACCCTATACACATTAGCTTATATAGTAGATTGGCATCTACACCAGGCAACTGATTATGATTATGTGATCTGACATTAAACCTCCTCTGCCTCTATTGTGTGTGTATATACACCCATGAGATCCACTCCTGGGAGCCGACCTTTCATTGGTTCATTTGGAGTTTAATTTTATATAGGATGTGATACATTTTAAATTTTTCATTATTTTTAGTAATTGTTTTATCAATTCCTATATTATTTATCTGGTAATACACATTTTTACAAATACATGTATATATATATATATATATATATACATATATATATATATATATATATATATTATATAAATCTTTTTTTAAACTTGACAAAGGGGTCTGTTGTACCCCGAAATGCATTGTCCTTGAATAAATGAAAATGTAATTGACACCTGGTTATGTTCCTGCTCCTTGTGTTGTCCACACGTTCACTTGGCTCCTATGGTCCAGCATTTCTCTAGTACTATGTAACTACCTGGGTGGGAGGAGCTATAAACTAGCTGGGCGTTGTTAGGGGCGGTGAAAGGGGAGTGTCTATATTACTAGCTCGGTGGTAGAAGCTATAAACTAGTTGGGTGTTGTTAGGGGCGGTGCTGTAGCCGTGGCAGAGGAAGGAGAAGTGCATCATGGATTTAGTTGGAAACAGCAACAGGAAGTGCTACATACAGGATGGAAACTAATGGCATGGCTGTGATTGGCCAGTGCAGCATGTGACACAGCTTCTATATAAGCTGGAGTCACGTAGCGCTTCACGTCACTCTGCTTTTATTAGTGTAAGGATAGGATGCTGCTGCTGTGAGGGAAAGAATAGGAAAGAATCTGTTATCAGAAGTGCTTGTTAACTCTGCGGTCTACAGCGATTTTGTTTTGTGGGTGCAGTGCAATTTTTTTTTACCCTGTCCTGAGCCCAGTGACACAGAAAAATAACTTTTATCCGTCTGTTAGTTAGGTGGGCGTCGGCGGCCATTTTGTGCAAGTTCAGTGCACCAGCACAGCATATGTGCATTTGTGAAAGTCAAATACAAGGTTTAACCGCTTGCCGCCGCGCTAACGCCGAAAGGCGTCATCGCGGCGGCTCTCCCAGGTCACACTAACGCCAATAGGCGTCATCTCGCGAGACGCGAGATTTCCTGTGAACGCGCGCACACAGGCGCGCGCGCTCACAGGAACGGAAGGTAAGCGAGTGGATCTCCAGCATGCCAGCGGCGATCGCTCGCTGGCAGGCTGGAGATCCGAATTTTTTAACCCCTAACAGGTATATTAGACGCTGTTTTCATAACAGCGTCTAATATACCTCCTACCTGGTCCTCTGGTGGTCCCTTTTGTTAGGATCGACCACCAGAGGACTCAGGTAGGTCAGTACAGTCGCACCAAACACCACACTACACTACACCCCCCCCCGTCACTTATTAACCCCTTATAAACCCCTGATCACCCATGATCACCCCATATAAACTCCCTGATCACCCCCCTGTCATTGATCACCGCCCTGTCATTGATCACCCCCCTGTCAGGCTCCGTTCAGACGTCCGTATGATTTTTACGGATCCACGGATACATGGATTGGATCCGCAAAAAGCATACGGACGTCTGAATGGAGCCGTACAGGGGGGTGATCAATGACAGGCGGGTGATCACCCATATACACTCCCTGATCACCCCCTGTCATTGATCACTCCCCTGTAAGGCTCCATTCAGACGTCCGCATGATTTTTACGGATCCATGGATACATGGATCGGATCCGCAAAACACATGCGGACGTCTGAATGGAGCCTTACAGGGGGTGATCAATGACAGGCGGGTGATCACCCATATACACTCCCTGATCACCCCCCTGTCATTGATAACCCCCCTGTAAGGCTCCATTCAGACGTCCGCATGCGTTTTGTGGATCCGATCCATGTATCCATGGATCCGTAAAAAATCATGCGGATGTCTGAATGGAGCCTTACAGGGGGGGTGATCAGTGACAGGGGGGTGATTACCCTGATCACCCCCTGTCATTGATAACCCCCCTGTAAGGCTCCATTCAGACGTCAGCATGCGTTTTGTGGATCCGATCCATGTATCCATGGATCCGTAAAAAATCATGCGGATGTCTGAATGGAGCCTTACAGGGGGGGTGATCAGTGACAGGGGGGTGATTACCCTGATCACCCCCTGTCATTGATAACCCCCCTGTAAGGCTCCATTCAGACGTCCGCATGCGTTTTGTGGATCCGATCCATGTATCCATGGATCCGTAAAAAATCATGCGGATGTCTCAATGGAGCCTTACAGGGGGGGTGATCAGTGACAGGGGGGTGATCACCCTGATTACCCTGATCACCCCCTGTCATTGATAACCCCCCTGTAAGGCTCCATTCAGACGTCCGCATGCGTTTTGTGGATCCGATACATGTATCCATGGATCCGTAAAAAATCATGCGGATGTCTGAATGGAGCCTTACAGGGGGGGTGATCAGTGACAGGGGGGTGATTACCCTGATCACCCCCTGTCATTGATAAGGCCCTTGTAAGGCTCCATTCAGACGTCCGCATGCGTTTTGTGGATCCGATCCATGTATCCATGGATCCGTAAAAAATCATGCGGATGTCTGAATGGAGCCTTACAGGGGGGGTGATCAGTGACAGGGGGGTGATCACCCTGATTACCCTGATCACCCCCTGTCATTGATAACCCCCCTGTAAGGCTCCATTCAGACGTCCGCATGCGTTCTGTGGATCCGATACATGTATCCATGGATCCGTAAAAAATCATGCGGATGTCTGAATGGAGCCTTACAGGGGGGGTGATCAGTGACAGGGGGGTGATCACCCTGATTACCCTGATCACCCCCTGTCATTGATAACCCCCCTGTAAGGCTCCATTCAGACGTCCGCATGCGTTCTGTGGATCCGATACATGTATCCATGGATCCGTAAAAAATCATGCGGATGTCTGAATGGAGCCTTACAGGGGGGGTGATCAATGACAGGGGGGTGATCAGGGAGTCTATATGGGTGATCACCCCCCTGTCATTGATCACCCCCCTGTCATTGATCACCCCCCCCCCCCTGGTAAGGCTCCATTCAGACATTTTTTTTGGCACAAGTTAGCGGAAATTTTTTGTTTGTTTTTGATTTTTTTTTTCTTACTAAGTCTCATATTCCACTAACTTGTGTCAAAAAATAAAATCTCACATGGACGCACCATACCCCTCACGGAATCCAAATGCGTAAACATTTTTAGACATTTATATTCCAGACTTCTTCTCACGCTTTAGGGCCCCTAAAAAGCCAGGGCAGTATAAATACCCCACATGTGACCCCATTTCGGAAAAAAGACACCCCAAGGTATTCCGTGAGGGGCATATTGAGTCCATGAAAGATTGAAATTTTTGTCCTAAGTTAGCGGAAAGTGAGACTTTGTGAGAAAAAAACAAAAAAAATCAATATCCGCTAACTTATGCAAAAAAAAAAAAAATTCTAGGAACTCGCCATGCCCCTCATTGAATACCTTGGGGTGTCTTCTTTCCAAAGTGGGGTCACATGTGGGGTATTTATACTGCCCTGGCTTTTTAGGGGCCCGAAAGTGTGAGAAGAAGTCTGGGATCCAAATGTCTAAAAATGCCCTCCTAAAAGGAATTTGGGCCCCTTTGCGCATCTAGGCTGCAAAAAAGTGTCACACATGTGGTATCGCCGTACTCAGGAGAAGTTGGGGAATGTGTTTTGGGGTGTCATTTTACATATACCCATGCTGGGTGAGAAAAATATCTTGGTCAAATGCCAACTTTGTATAAAAAAATTGGAAAAGTTGTCTTTTGCCAAGATATTTCTCTCACCCAGCATGGGTATATGTAAAATGACACCCCAAAACACATTGCCCAACTTCTCCTGAGTACGGCGATACCAGATGTGTCACACTTTTTTGATGCCAAGGTGGGCAAAGGGGCGCATATTCCAAAGTGCACCTTTCGGATTTCACCGGCCATTTTTTACACATTTTGATTGCAAGGTACTTCTTACACATTTGGGCCCCTAAATTGCCAGGGCAGTATAACTACGCCACAAGTGACCCCATTTTGGAAAGAAGACACCCCAAGGTATTCCGTGAGGGGCACGGCGAGTTCCTAGAATTTTTTATTTTTTGTCACAAGTTAGCGGAAAATGATGGTTTTTCTTTTTTTTTCTTTTTTCCTTACAAAGTCTCATATTCCACTAACTTGCGACAAAAAATAAAAAATTCTAGGAACTCGCCATGCCCCTCACGGAATACCTTGGGGTGTCTTCTTTCCAAAATGGGGTCACTTGTGGCGTAGTTATACTGCCCTGGCAATTTAGGGGCCCAAATGTGTGAGAAGAACTTTGCAATCAAAATGTGTAAAAAATGCCCTGCAAAATCCGAAAGGTGCACTTTGGAATATGTGCCCCTTTGCCCACCTTGGCAGCAAAAAAGTGTGACACATCTGGTATCGCCGTACTCAGGAGAAGTTGGGGAATGTGTTTTGGGGTGTCATTTTACATATACCCATGCTGGGTGAGAAAAATATCTTGGTCAAATGCCAACTTTGTATAAAAAAATGGGAAAAGTTGTCTTTTGCCAAGATATTTCTCTCACCCAGCATGGGTATATGTAAAATGATACCCCAAAACACATTCCCCAACTTCTCCTGAGTACGGCGATACCAGATGTGTCACACTTTTTTGATGCCAAGGTGGGCAAAGGGGCACATATTCCAAAGTGCACCTTTCGGATTTCACCGGCCATTTTTTACACATTTTGATTGCAAAGTACTTCTCACACATTTGGGCCCCTAAATTGCCAGGGCAGTATAACTACGCCACAAGTGACACCATTTTGGAAAGAAGACACCCCAAGGTATTCCGTGAGGGGAATGGCGAGTTCCTAGAATTTTTTATTTTTTGTCGCAAGTTAGTGGAATATGAGACTTTGTAAGGAAAAAAGATAAAAAAAAAAAAATCATCATTTTCCGCTAACTTGTGACAAAAAATAAAAAATTCTAGGAACTCGCCATGCCCCTCACGGAATACCTTGGGGTGTCTTCTTTCCAAAATGGGGTCACTTGTGGCGTAGTTATACTGCCCTGGCAATTTAGGGGCCCAAATGTGTGAGAAGTACCTTGCAATCAAAATGTGTAAAAAATGGCCTGCAAAATCTGAAAGGTGCACTTTGGAATATGTGCCCCTTTGCCCACCTTGGCAGCAAAAAAGTGTCACACATGTGGTATCGCCGTACTCAGGAGAAGTTGGGGAATGTGGTTTGGGGTGTCATTTTACATATACCCATGCTGGGTGAGAGAAATATCTTGGCAAAAGACAACTTTTCCCATTTTTTTATACAAAGTTGGCATTTGACCAAGATATTTTTCTCACCCAGCATGGGTATATGTAAAATGACACCCCAAAACACATTCCCCAACTTCTCCT
Source organism: Bufo gargarizans (assembly GCF_014858855.1). Lineage (NCBI taxonomy): Eukaryota > Metazoa > Chordata > Amphibia > Anura > Bufonidae > Bufo > Bufo gargarizans. Next base: position 7,077,361 of record NC_058083.1, read on the forward strand.
GAGTACGGCGATACCAGATGTGTCACACTTTTTTGCTGCCAAGGTGGGCAAAGGGGCACATATTCCAAAGTGCACCTTTTGGATTTCACCGGTCATTTTTTACACATTTTGATTGCAAAGTACTTCTCACACATTTGGGCCCCTAAATTGCCAGGGCAGTATAACTACCCCACATGTGACCCCATTTTGGAAAGAAGACACCCCAAGGTATTCCGTGAGGGGCATGGCAAGTTTTTAGAATTTTTTATTTTTTGTCGCAAGTTAGTGGAATATGAGACTTTGTAAGAAAAAATAAAAAAAATAAAATCATCATCATTTTCCGCTAACTTGTGACAAAAAATAAAAAGTTCTATGAACTCACTATGCCCATCAGCGAATACCTTAGGGTGTCTACTTTCCGAAATGGGGTCATTTGTGGGGGTTTTCTACTGTTTGGGCATTGTAGAACCTCAGGAATCATGACAGGTGCTCAGAAAGTCAGAGCTGTTTCAAAAAGCGGAAATTCACATTTTTGTACCATAGTTTGCAAATGCTATAACTTTTACCCAAACCATTTTTTTTTTGCCCAAACATTTTTTTTTATCAAAGACATGTAGAACAATAAATTTGGCGAAAAATGTATATATGGATGTCGTTTTTTTTGCAAAATTTTACAGCTGAAAGTGAAAAATGTCATTTTTTTGCAAAAAAATCGTTAAATTTCGATTAATAACAAAAAAAGTAAAAATGTCAGCGGCAATGAAATACCACCAAATGAAAGCTCTATTAGTGAGAAGAAAAGGAGGTAAAATTCATTTGGGTGGTAAGTTGCATGACCGAGCAATAAACCGCTAAAGTTGTGGAGTGCCGATTTGTAAAAATGGGCCTGGTCACTAGGGGGGTATAAACCTGTGGTCCTTAAGTGGTTAAATACTGCAGTTATATTCAGGGATTAAAAAAACACCCATTTTTTGCAAGATAATACATTTTGGGCCCTTTGCTGAATTTGTGACAGTCAAATACAAACTTTAAATACTGCAGCTATATTCTGGGTTTAAAAAAACATCAATTTTTTGCACTACCCTACATCTGGGGCCTTTGCTTCATTTGTCACAGTGAAATACAAGCATGAAATACTGCAATAATATTCTGGGTTTCAAAAAACACTTGCGTTGTCCGGATCCGGCGTGTACTCTATTTGCCGGAATTACACGCCGGATCCGGAAAAACGCAAGTGAACTGAAAGCATTTGAAGACGGATCCGTCTTTAAAATGCGTTCAGTGTTACTATGGCAGCCAGGACGCTATATAAGTCCTGGTTGCCATAGTAGTAGTGGGGAGCGGGGGAGCAGTATACTTACAGTCCGTGCGGCTCCCGGGGCGCATGGATGACATGTCCATGTGATCACCTCATCCATGCATGTGGGGCGCCCTGACGTCACTCTGGAGCACCCGGGTGCCGCACGGACGGTAAGTATACTGCTCCCCAGCTCCCCACTACACTTTGCCATGGCTGCCAGGACTTTAGCGTCCTGGCAGCCATGGTAACCATTCAGAAAAAGCTAAACGTCGGATACGGTAATGCGCCAAAACGACGTTTAGCTTAAGGCCGGATCCGGATCAATGCCTTTCAATGGGCAATTATTCCGGATCCGGCCTTGCGGCAAGTGTTCAGGATTTTTGGCCGGAGCAAAAAGCGCAGCATGCTGCGGTATTTTCTCCGTCCAAAAAACGTTCCGGTCCGGAAATGAAGACATCCTGATGCATCCTGAACGGATTTCTCTCCATTCAGAATGCATTGGGGTAATCCTGATCAGGATTCTTCCGGAATAGAGCCCTGACGACGGAACTCTATGCCGGAACAGAAGAACGCAAGTGTGAAAGAGCCCTAAGAGTACTTGATAGATGCGCTGGATCTGTTTAAAATGTATCAATATCACCAGCTATATAACAAGTGGCAACTGTAACCAATTGTTGCAACAGTATAGTTCAACTAGCAAGTATATACAAATGGTGATTGGGATAGATAAATAGCGGGTGAGAGCTTTTTTATTTAAGCTCTGCTTACAACCCTGCTTCTCTTAACCTCTAATATCCCATCACCATATCAACAAAAAATGGACTGTCCCTGCCTATTCATGCGTCTGCTCGACGCGTTTCTATATCACTGTAAATACCAGTGACATGTCTTCAGGAGCAGAATTTCAATTAGCATAAGTGCAGTTCATCTAGTCAATTTCTCAGAACTAGCACTATGCTTGCTGGTAGAGAACGCTGCACGCTCCTGTTTGAGCGCGTGCAGCTCAAGAGACACTTGTTTACGGCCATCGCGCGGCCACCGATCTTATATTATCACCACTCCCACTGGGCAGAGCTTCCTCGGCATGCGGTTATGTCACCAAGAGGGGTGAGACATACTATCGTTCCGCTCTGCCTAATCTCTTCTGCTAGCCGCTATCGTGGGTAAACTCGAAAACCCTCTCAGATACCATTGGTCGCAATTAACCACAAACTTTTTTATATACATTTTTATTTTTATCTATTATATAAGAAACATATCCAAAATCAGACCATCCACAGATCCATATTACATAAATCAACAATATAATAACATTTTACCCCAAGTACCCACCCCCCACCCTTTGGAGAGAGAGAGAGAAAAAAACATTTGGCCCTAGTTTAATAATTTTTTCCATATTTTATACATTTTTCCTACTCTCTCACTATATCTCTCGGATACCTGTTCCAATTTAATCAAATTAGTAACTGCTTCTTGCCACTGTCCCACTGTGGGGGAATCTCCATTTACCCACTTCTGAAGTATGAGAAGTCTGGCTTGAAATAGTACTTTGCCTAAAACCAATCGTATCTCTTTATTTAATTTGAGATGTTCTGTAGCCCCTAATATACAAACTACTGGGTCTTTAAAAACACCCAGTAGGCCAGTAATACTGATATAATCTCTGCAATCTCTTTCCAATACCTAAAAAGTTTAGGGCATCTCCAAAAGCAATGTACTAGATCCGCCTTCTCTCCCTTACATTTTGGGCACTTATCAGAAGTTCTTACCCCCATTTTCTTTAACACCCAAGGAGATCGATGTAGCCTGTGAACTATAAAAAACTGAAAGATCTTATGTGAGGCCCTTTCCGACACCATAATATAACTTCTAAGAGCATCCTTCCATTTTTCTTCCGTAAAAAACGGGAGCTCTTTTTCCCATTTTCCTCTGGCAAGTATTGTAATCCTTTTTTTTTTCCATCCATCAAAATCCCATATCTTTTTGCCGTTGTTCCTCTTTTTTCTCCTCCATTAGTAAATTTATCTATTCTATCTGAATGTTCCTTTCTATATTTATCTAAATTCACCGGTATCTTCATAGCATTTTTGAGCTGAAAATATTTATAGATATCCTTTTGGGGGATCCCAAACTCCCTTACCAAGGTGCCAAAATCCTTCAGTTTATCTTCCTCAAATACTTGACCTAGATATTTCACCCCCTTTTTATCCCAGTCTATATAAGACCTAATCATTTGCACTTCCTTTAAATTAATATTTTTCCAAATAGGTGTATACTGCAAATAACCTTTAATATCTAATATTTTTTTAACTTCCACCCATATATATTCAATTGAATTCAATATTCTATTTTCTGTGATATTTTTTCCCAATGTTCCTGACTCCAAAACCTCAAAGTGATTCATTACCATCCCATTACCATCATACTCAACCAATCTGCAAATAGTCACTGCTAACTGCATACTGCAAATAAACTATTAGTTATACCTCAGATATACCTCTCAGAGAGGTCATAAAGTGCTTAAATAACTTAAAGTAAGAGTACAGATACTCAAGAGAGAAATATATCCACCATTTTATGTTGAATGACAAGATTGAACAGTTGAACCACCATCTTATGCATACCGCCATTTTGTGATATCTTTTCAACACGTGTTTTGTACATGGACTATCTGCTGTGGAGGCGGCAGTGTTATATAAAGAAAAGTTTAAGTTAATAAAGAAGTTATTTTAAGCATTTAGTGTGCTCTTTAAACCTACTGTTTCCATAGAACGGCGCTAGAGGAATTACAGAGTAATAGACAGTCTGGTTAGACTAAAAGTCAGAGATATCAAAATTATTGATTATACCACAGCACAAACGGTACTTCATAGTGCTGCGCCTGCCACAGGAGGGGTTTGGGTTCCAGGAGAACTGGGCCGACTTTCCTGTTGGCTACAGGCTCTATCATAGGGATAAGCTGCACCTCAATGGGGAAGGGGCAGCTGTGTTGGGGAAGAAGATGGCTAGAAGGTTGGAGGAGTGTTTAAACTAGGGACTGGGGGGAGGGTAATTACGTTATAGGAGGGGAAGATAGAGACCGGGGGAAAGGTAATGGGACTGGGGAGAAATGGAAGGAGGGACTAGAACAGCTCAGAAGGAAAAGTGTAGGGTACAAAATATACATTAACCTCCTAAATGTATGTATACTAATGCCAGAAGCCTGACTAATAAAACTGGGGAACTGGAATTAGTGATGTGTGAGGAGGACTATGACATAGTGGGAATAACTGAGACATGGCTGGATGATAGCTATAACTGGGCAGCTAACATACAGGCTACAGAATAGGATATAATTTTTTGCGGGATGAGGTAACGGTTTGATTGGTACAATTTTGGGGGTCATAAGCCTTTTTGATCGCTTGCTGTTGCACTTTTTGTGATGTAAGGTGACAAAAATGGCTTTTTTTACAAATTTTCTTTTATGGTGTTTATTGGACGGGGTCTATCATGTGATATATTTATAGAGATGGTCGTTACGGACGCGGTGATACCTAATATGTGTATTTTTTTTTCTTTTTTATAGGAAAAGCAATTTATTTTTTTAATTTTGCATTTTTATTTATTTATTTTTACTTTTATTATCTTAACATTTTTTTTAATCAAGTCACTCTTGCCATGGCAACCATCGCAGCAGCCCCGATGGTGGAGAGAGGGAGCCCCCTTCCTCTATTAACCCCATGGATGCCGCTGCCGCGGCATCTATGGGGTTACAGCTGAGTGTCAGCATACAGCTGACACTCTCTGCTGATGGCGGCGGCTCAGGAATGGAGCTGCTGCCATCACACACAGCAGGGGGACCGCACGGCATGGGGGCAGCGCTGGAAAGGGGGGGTGTCACGGCCAGCATTGAGGGAGGTGATGCATCACAAAATGGGGGCAGGAGGAATGTATGGGGCGGGGAGGGGGCGTACCGCATCAGGGCAGGAGGCAGTAGATAAGCTTCAGCGGCAGGCGGACACAAGGGGGTGCTTGGAGGGGCACAGATGAGGAGCACAGATGAGGGGCACAGATCGGGGGGGCACGAGGACACTACCTGATTTCAGGGTCTGATCTGCAGACCGCAGATCAGAGCCTGAAACCGGCATTTTTTCACTGCCGCAATCCGATTGCTTAGTCTGCACAGACTAACCAATCGGATCGATTGTCGGCAAGGGGCCACTCTGATTGGTCCCTTGCCGGCATTACTGCACTGTATGCTTTCCGTGACAGCAGCAGTGCTCGGGCAGAAGCTTTAATCCAAGCGCTTTGCAGTGCTTGGATTAAAGAGCTGCCATGACGTCTATACACGTGGTAGCTGCACGGGGCATGTGCAGCTATCACGTATATATACAGATTGCGGTCGTGAAGGGGTTAAGGAACAAGAAAAACCATAGATAAATAGAAATGTAAAGAAAGCAATAAATGACAAAAGAAAGGAAAAAAATGTAATATTTAAAAAACAAATAAAAGCAGCCAAAATAGAGATTGAGAGATTACTTGCCAAAGAGGGCAAAACTAACCCTAAAATGTTTTTCAATTATATAAATGTTAAAAAGTATAATTCTGAAGGTGTCGGCCCTTTACAGAGTGATAAGGGGGAGTTGCAAAGAGCGATGAGGAGAAAGCAAAGTTATTAAATAATTTTTTTCTCCACTGTATTCACTGAAGAAAATAAACTGTCAGATGAAATGCAGAATGTAAAAGTAAATTCCCCATTAAAAGTGTCCTGTCTGACCCAGGAAGAAGTACAGCGGCATCTTGAAAAGATTAAAATATATATTTTTGCCTTCCTCTGGATCAACTTGCAGAATAACAGGCCGAACTGGATGGAAAAATGAATTTTTTCGGCCTTATATACTATGTTACTATGTTACATATTGAGTTTCTAGATCTGGAGATAATAAAGGGGCAAATAAAGACAAATTCACACCTCAGTCATTTGGTCAGTTATTTTCATCAGTTATTTGGAGCCAAAACCAGGTGCGGGTCAAAAACACAGAACAGGAGGAAATCTTTACATTATATCTTATTCCTGAGTAGGGTTCACTACTGGCTTTGGCTCACAATTACCTATGGAAATAACTGACCAAATAACTGAAGTGTGAGCTCGGCCTTACACATCCTAACTTGGACTTTTTTCAAAACAGTTGAGGTAAATAGCTGCATCCAGTTCAATAGTGGCCACTACTTCTCATGGCTAAAGATCATTCCCCACGGTCAGTTCAAGTGTGTGAGAAAAATTGTAGTAGGGACATGGACTTTAGAGAACAGTCCACATTAATCAAAAAACGTTTCTTGAGTAAGGCTTATCCAAAGAGTCCAGTGTCCTCAGCATTCCATTAAGTCGAGCAGCTTTCTCAGGGTGATTGCCTCAAAACCAAATCACAGGATACCCCTCAGAAGGTATCTAGTCATTTTAGAACTACTAGAGATGAGCGAGTCGAATCCCACAAAGTGGAATTCGATCCGAATTTCAGGAATTATTCGATTCGCCTAGAAGCCGAATTTCCTTGAGCTTCGTGTCTGCGAATCGATTAATCCTGAAATTCAAACTTACCGCCTCCATTTTGCTTGAAGATCTTGGCCGAAATCCCGTGCGGCGCGAGATTACATCATCATGCCGACTGGTGTGATGGCGTTATACATTACCACGCTGGCCGGCATAATGAAGTAATCTCGCGCCGCACGTGATTTCGGCCGAGATCTTCAAGCAAGATGGCGGCAGCCGGGCCGTTGCGCGCAAATGGACGCGGTAAGTTTGATGCAATGTTTTTTTTTATGTTAATTTCACAGTGTTTGTACACTCAGATGCCGCGATCATGTATGAACGTGTCATCTGAGGGGTACAATGACAGGGGGAACGCTATCGCAGATCCCTGTCATTGCACTCGCTACTTACAAAAAAATGTGCTTCGTGGCAAAGTAATTAGTCACGAAGCGAATATTTTTGTGAAATTCGGCGAATCAGCCGAATTAAATTTTCAAGAAATTTACTTATCTCTAATAACTACCGTTAATTCTGCACATCGGGAGGTTGGCACTGGCCCATCCTTCTTTGAGACCCTATATTAAAGGGTCTACCTTTCAAACATCCTAGGAGGTCCCAAAATCTTAAAGACCTATTGGCCCCTAGCTCCCTTAGAGCGGCTGGAGGTATGACTAGTACCTCTCCTTTGTCTCTCCTTTGGTTCCTGGTTAGTACCTTTTTGCTGTCAGCAGTCTATAGATTTCTAGTCCCTGTTGTGACATTCTTTTTGGACTGCTGGGTACATTTATGGAGACTTTTTGTCCCTTATGCATATTTTGCTATAATGTATGAGACTCAGCTACACGGATAGATTTTTATAAACTGCTGTTTACTATAATATATGTAGCCAGTGTCCCACTGGGATGGTGTTTTTCTTTGCTGCTACCTTTTTTATCTACAACGTCTTTTATGTATGTACAATTGTAATTCAATAAAGTATATATTTTTTGCATTGGTACCCGTGACTTTCAATTTTTGTAGGTTCTGTGTTTTGTTGTAGGAGCTGGTACTCTTATATCTTTTCAAGTTGTTGGCCCCTAGAATTTGCCGCAATATGTATTGCATATACTAACTGTAGTTTTGGCATGTGGGCCAGCATTGGTCTTTTGTTTATATTAACCTATGTTTTTACATAGTATTTATATTTATGTCCACCACTATGGGTCAGCACGTTTCACACTCACATATTTCTAATGTTCACCTTCAATGTCTCATTTATCTATCGAACGTCTTTTTATTTCCACATTCACTTGTCTCTATTATTTTTAATGGATCATTACGCATGGGATAGGACCACCATGCCTTGAATTGCATTATATACAAAGGACCATTTCTAGGTTCCGGCATTTCCTTTTCTCTGTTTATTCTACGGATTCGAGCAGCAGATTACCAGCATACTCTCCATCCGGATTTCATCTGTCTGTATGTATTTTAGTGGTGTGCACCCTATTCAGCATGTTATCAGCATATTCCCACATTCTTTGTAACATTGTATCCCTATAGAATAGGAATGAATAACATGTGACTCATACGCCCTCAGATCCTCCTTGTCTCCGTTGTTTATTGGTTACCTAGCAACCACCTCTTCATAGGAGCATGCTATTCATCAATTCTGTTATCTGTTATGCATTGTCAGAAGATATTAATGCATATTTACAAAAGATATCTGGATGCCCTCATTCCTACAAATATTTAGTATGCTTTGTTTATGAAATTTTATTTTAACATATATATATATATATATATATATACATACAATGTAAAGTAGTCAGTGTACAGCTTGTGCCCTCAAAATAACTCCACACAGCCATTTAGACATGTCTAAAACGCTGGCAACAAATGTGAGTACAGCCATTTTCCCTCCCTGGTGTCATGTGACTCGTTAGTGTTACAGATGCAGTGTCCCACTATGTGCTGTATGTGGGCACTTTAAATTTTTGCCGCTAACTGTTAAATGTAATGTATTGTAATTCCTAATATCAGGCTGGCATTGTCATTGCATCTATTCGCCCCTAGGTGGTGTTGGCGCCACATATTATACATAGCCAGGGGTCTGCTAATAAAGTTGAGTTCAGAAATGTAGGAGAGGAGAAGGAAGGAAGTGTATGGAGGAGCATAGCAGGCTCAGTCCAAGATGTAGCTGCCTTTCTTTCCTCTGGACCCTGATCAAGCCTGGAGAGGACAGACCAAGTAGTCACAGCAGCCCAGCACAGACAAGTGAGTCTATGTACGAATATAAAGCAAGTCTAGTGAAGATTAGAGCTGAGTCTAGCCAAGGGACTTCACAAGCACCAGTGACCAGGAGGAACTTAAAGGTACCTGGAGACAACTGGATGATTAGTGCACAGAATTATACTTTTTCACTAAATGCCTTCTGGGACATAGTGAACCTGAACATTTCAGGAGAGCATCCTACATCAATAATGTAGCAAAGAGTTTGCCTGCCAAGAGGGAGAACACTCTTATTGGATTGCTCAATATAAAAGTAAGGAAACCATTATATTCAGTAACTGAGTGCTAGAGATTGGATTTAAAGTAAGAAGAGAATTTTTGTCTTGCCTGTAAAGTAACAGCATTAGGAAAACTCCTCAACTGACAACTGTCAGACCTGTTATAAGGATCTCAGCTAAATTAACATTTGGATTATGACCTTTGATATATAAATGAACTGCACCAACTATCCTAAAACCATTGATTCAGTAAAAGTTCAACTGTGTTTTACTACAACTGACTCCTCATCCTTTCTACTACCCTCAACATTTGCACCTTACGGTGCTGGCGTCACGAACACAGGGGCCAGCCACCAAAGCACCTTAAACACCTATACCACCTACACCTCAACCAACATTTGGCTGGTATTCTCTGCAATAGAGAGTTTCCCTTAGGATTTAGTGCTGTCTTTCCCATCACTGCACGCTGATCCAAGGAGGCTCTGCTTACCGTGAGTAAATGAAGTATTACCCCCATCACACCACCGTAACACTCACTGTACCCTGTGGCCCAGTGGTCGCACAAGGTCTCAGGTGTGAATGGGGAGAAGATGTGTTACATTTGATGTTATCGCTCTCACACTCTCTCATACTGCTCACTCGAAGTTCAACATGGCACCTCATGGCAAAGAACTCTCAGAGGATCTCAAAAAAAGAATTGTTGCTCTACATAACGATGGCCTCGGATATAGGAAGATTGCCAACCCCCAGAAACTGAGCTGCAGCACGGTGGCCAAGACTATACAGTGGTTCAACAAGACAGGTTCCACTCAGAACAGGCCTCGCCATGGTCTGTCAAAGAAGTTGAGTACACGAGCTCAGCGTCATATACAGAGGTTGTCTTTTCAAAATAGACGTATGACTGCTGCCAACATTGCTGCAGGGGTTACAGGGGTGGGGTTTCAGCCTGTCAGTGCTCAGACCATACGCCACACAGTGCATCAAATTGGTCTGCATGGCTGTCATCCCAGAAGGAAGCCTCTTGTACGGATGATGCACAAGAAAGCCCGCAAACAGTTAGATTAAGAAAAGCAGTCTAAGGGCATGGATTACTGGAACCATATCCTGTGGTCTAATGAGACCATGATAAACTTATTTAGTTCAGATGGTGTCAGGCATGTGTGGTGGCAACCAGGTGAGTAGTACAAAGACAAAGGTGTCTTGCCTACAGTCAAGCATGGTGGTGGGAGTGTCATGGTTTGGGGCTGCATGAGTGCTGCCGGGTGTGCAGAGGTACAGCTCATTGAGGGAACCATGAATGCAACATGTACTATGACATACTGAAGCAGAGCATGATCCCTCCCTTCGGAAACTGGACCGCAGGGCAGAATTCCTACATGATAAAGACCCTAAACACACCTCCAAGATGACCACTGCCTTGCTAAAGAAACTGTGAGTTAATGTGCTGGACTGGCCAAGCATGTCTCCAGACCTAAACCCTATTGAGCATCTGTGGGTCATCCTCAAATGGAAGGTGGAGGAGCGCAAGGTCTCTAACATCCATCAGCTCCGTGATGTCGTTATGGAGGAATGGTAGAGAATTCCAGTGGCAACCTGTGAAGCTCTAGGGAACTCCATGCCTAAGGCCTCATTCACACATATGTGGATTTTCATGGACCACGGTCCGTGAAAACCCAGCCTACTGTCCTGCTGAGTGCATGAGTGCACAGCGTCATTGGTTGCTACAACGCCATGCGCTTCGTGCCACTGCTGCTGTACAGTAATACACTTGTATAGATCATACGAGCGTATTACTGTACAGCAGCGGCAGCATGAAGCGCATGGCGTCGTAGCAACCAATGACGCTGTGCGCTCGTGCACTCAGCAGGGCGGCAGGATGGGTTTTCATGGACCGTGGTCCGTGAAAATCCAAGTATGTGTGAATAAAGCCTAAGAGAGTTACGGCAGTGCTGGAAAATATTGGTGGCCACACAACATATGCCACACAAAATATTGACACTTTGGGCACAATTTGGCCATTTTCACTTAGAGGTGTACAGATTTTTGTTGCCGGCAGCTTAGACATAAATGGCTGTGTGTTGAGTTATTTTGAGGGCACACCAAATTTACAGTGTTATACAAGCTGTACACTGACTACTTTACATTGTATCAAAGTGTCATATCTTCAGTGTTGTCGCATGAAAAGATATAATAAAAGATTTACAAAAATGTGAAGGGTGTATTCACTTAGGTGAGATACTGTGTATATATACACTCACCTAAAGAATTATTAGGAACACCATACTAATACGGTGTTGGACCCCCTTTTGCCTTCAGAACTGCCTTAATTCTACGTGGCATTGATTCAACAAGGTGCTGATAGCATTCTTTAGAAATGTTGGCCCATATTGATAGGATAGCATCTTGCAGTTGATGGAGATTTGAGGGATGCACATCCAGGGCACGAAGCTCCCATTCCACCACATCCCAAAGATGCTCTATTGGGTTGAGATCTGGTGACTGTGGGGGCCATTTTAGTACAGTGAACTCATTGTCATGTTCAAGAAACCAATTTTCCAGTCTTCAACAGTCCAATTTTGGTGAGCTTGTGCAAATTGTAGCCTCTTTTTCCTATTTGTAGTGGAGATGAGTGGTACCCGGTGGGGTCTTCTGCTGTTGTAGCCCATCCGCCTCAAGGTTGTGCGTGTTGTGGCTTCACAAATGCTTTGCTGCATACCTCGGTTGTAACGAGTGGTTATTTCAGTCAACGTTGCTCTTCTATCGGCCCATTCTCCTCTGACCTCTAGCATCAACAAGACATTTTCGCCCACAGGACTGCCGCATACTGGATGTTTTTCCCTTTTCACACCATTCTTTGTAAACCCTAGAAATGGTTGTGCGTGAAAATCCCAGTAACTGAGCAGATTGTGAAATACTCAGACCGGCCCGTCTGGCACCAACAACCATGCCACGCTCAAAATTGCTTAAATCACCTTTCTGACATTCAGTTTAGAATTCAGGAGATTGTCTTGACCAGGACCACAACCCTACATGCATTAAAGCAACTGCCATGTGATTGGTTGACTAGATAATCGCATTAATGAGAAATAGAACAGGTGTTCCAAATAATTCTTTAGGTGAGTGTATATCTATATCTATCTATATATATATATATATATATATGTATATACTTCCAGTATGTGAAAACTGTGGGGGTGCACTTCTGGAAACGGATGAGGAAGGCGTCATCAAAGCTTTGTATATGTGCAGTACCCCAGACCTAGGAGTACCTGCAATTGATTGCATATAGTTATATTTTGTATTGCATTGTTTATGTTTAGGCCATAGCCATCAGTAATGGTGTGGTTGGCAGGAATAGGGCTAACCACCCTGTTTCTACCCTTTTTATAGAAGTGGGCTGGTCCTCCTTCTGGTCATTGCGAGACAGGAGGAGAGTAAAAACACTTCAGAGCTCCTGCAAAGGAGTCTCCAGAGAGAACAACTAAAATTCTTCCTCAAGTAAATCCTTGAGGAGTCAGACAGCAAAGTGACCAGCTGTGAGGCGATGGACTACGGCTAAGACACCTTTCCTTCCTGGAAGAGGACAAATGGATTTATTTTCAGGGTCTAGGGAGCAGTGAGTATGGTGCTCCTAGTCCTAGCACTAGTATTACTCAGTTTCCTAAGGCCTCGTTCCCATCTCTGTCTGGAGATTTGGCAAGCTGTTCCGGCACAGAGCAGCCTACCGGATCTCACAGATCTGGTGTTGCTAGATCCTCTACTTCACCACCATATCCCCATTGATTGCAGAGGGGATCTGGTCTATTTCCAGCATAAATGATAGGTTTCGGTCAGACAAAAAAATGTTGCATGCAATGATGTTTTTGTCCAGCCTGCATTTGTGCCAGATCAGACTGCTGAATCTCCAAAATTAAGATGTGAATGCAGCCGAAGGGCTCATGCCACGACCGTAGCCATTTTTGCAGTCCACAAATCATGTATCAGCAAAACACAGATACCTGCTGAGTGCATGCCGCCTTGTGGATCAGATGTGGACCTAACCCACAGTCGTGTACATAAGTCAGAGAAGAACCAGGCTGCTGTACCTCCTCGCAGGACAATCACTGGACAGCCAGAATCACAATGACAAAAAGATCAAAATAGAAATGGAGTATAGGGCGCTGTACTGGATATTAAAATCAATTTATAAAAAAAATTAATAGAAACAATTCAAGTTAAGAGCATTCAACAGAAAATGCCATGAAAAGCCCACCCAGGCAATCACTGGCTGAGCTAGATCAATGCTGTGGCCAGTGATTGGCTAAGCAGGCATCTCCGAGCATTTGCTGTAAATCAAACCGGGACAAGGAAGTGAAGAGTAGTGGGGGCCAGTAAATGTAGGAACCGCGGCAGTACTGGACTGGTCAGGATCTGCATTGTGCAGATAAGGGTGGGTTTGCACTAGCGTTATGCCATTCCATTATAGGTTCCATTTATAACGGAATAGCCAGACGGAATGCAAAATGGAAGCCTTTAAGAGGCATCACGTTTCGCTCCATCCTAATAGAAGTCTATGGGCAAGCATAACGGATCCTTCTTTTTCCTGTCAACAAAACTATTTTTTCCGTCCTGCATAACGGAAACCAAACGGATCCGTTCTTCTTGCCCATAGACTTCTATTAGGATGGAGCAAAATGGAATGCCTCTTAAAGGATTCCATTTTGCATTCCGTCTGGCCATTCCGTTATATTACGTTATTAACAGAACCTATAACAAAATGGCATAACACTAGTGCGAACCCACCCTAAGGGGGCATTCACATCACCGTTTTATTTTCCCTTCTTCTGATACGTCAGAAGAAGCGAGAGAGAGAGAAAAAAAAACGGATCCTGTTGCATCAGTTGTCATCCGTTTGAGCCATTTCCGTCTGAGATCCGTTTTTTTAGATGGAAACAAAAGTACTGCATGCAGGACTTTTTTTCCCCTTTTTCTCTCTCTTTTTCTGATGGATCAGAAGAACAGAAAGCTAAACGGTGATGTGAATGCCCCCTAAACTGTTAAAGGGGTTTTATCCCCAGTATAGGCGAGGTTCCCAGAAGTTGGACTTCTGCTGTACCTTAAGATTTTAAGATCGGAGTACCCCATTAAAAAATAAATAATTTTTTTATATTTATTAATATTTTTTTTATCACTAGTGTACAAGCTTGCATAGCTCAGGAACATATTACATTTATCAGCAGTGCACCAAATTGAAATCACATCTCTCTAGAACTAGGCCATTCCCTTTGTACCACTAATTACTAAATCCTTGAAATAAAGCCAACATTACCCTTCTGTTATAATTCACACTTAAAATACTAATCAGACAACCTGCTGGAGTAGAGAGCTGCAGTCATGTGAGACCCCTGAGGTGCTTCTTCGGAGAATTCATGACTACTGCATTTCATATACACAATACAGATGTTTTCTATTAGATCTCATCATTAGTCAGTGCAAACAAACATCTTATTAACGAACGGAAACCTGCTTCTCAAAAAGCAGTCACAGACAAGTATGCAGCTTAAGGGCTCATTCACACGACCGTGGTTTGGTTCCGCATCTGAGCCTCATTTTTTGCAGCTCGGGTGCGGACCCATTCACTTCAACGGGGCCGCAAAAGATGCAGACAGCACTCCGTGTGCTGTCCGCATCCGTTGCTCCGTTCCGTGGCCCGCAAAAATTATAGATCATGTCCAATTCTTGCCCGGACAAGAATAGGTATTTCTATAATGGGCCGTCTGTTCGGTTCCGCAAATTGCAGAAAGCACACGGGTGGCATCCGTGTTTTGCGGACCGCAAAACGCGGCACGGTCGTGTGAATGAGCCCTAAGGGTCATGGGCCCTGGTGCAAAAATTCAGCTTGGGCACCCCCCATGTCATTTCCCTGAAAGACCCACCTGAAACCTTCAGCTGCATTGCTGGCATTTTTCTCTCAGAGCCTTTGTAGCTTATCTGTGGGCAGTTAGGGACCTGGACAATGCTCCCTCTAAACTGGCAATATAGGACTGCATTAAATATAGGACTGCTAGAAAGCATCAGATATATGGGGCCACATAGAATCCAGGCACATATTAAACAACACCCAAATCTAGCACAGTGACAGTTATTGTCTGAGTCCTTTGTGGAATAGGACATTGAAGGGGTTATTGTCTGTATCCCTGGTGGTCTAGAGCATTGAAGGATTTACTGTCTTCATTATTGGTGATCCATAGCAGTAAAGGCATCAGCGTCAGCATCCCTAGTGATCTAGGGGAGTAAAGTGGTTAATATCCCAATCCCTGGTCTGTCTAGGGCAATGAAGGGGTTAATGTCACAATCTCTTTGTGATCTAGCATAATGAAGAGTTTAATATCCGAATCCCTGGTGGTCTAGGGCAATGAAGATGTTAATGTCACAATCTCTTTGTGATCTAGGGCATTGAAAGGGTTTAATGTCAGAATCCCTGGTGTTCTAGGGCAGTTAAGACATTAATATCAGAATCCATGGTGGTCTCTGGCAGTGAAAAGGAAAAAGGTTAAAGGGGTTCTGCACTTTCATTTAACTGATGATCTATCCTCTGGATAGATCATCAGCTTCTGATCGGTGGGGTCCGACACCCGGGACCCCCGCAGATCAGCTGTTTGAGAAAGCAGCGGTGCTCCAGCAGCGCCGCGACCTTCTCACTGTTTACCGCCGGGCCGCCCGCCCACTGACGTCACAACTCCATTCAAGTAAACAGAGCTTAGCCACGCCCACGCTAGTTCATACTAGTCGTGACGTCAGTGGGTCAGCGGCCCGGCGGTAAACAGTGAGAAGGCTGCCATCTTAAACAGCTGATCAGCGGGGGTCCCGGGTGTCGGACCCCCGCCGATCAGAGGCTGATGATCTATCCAGAGGATAGATCATCAGTTAAATGAAAGTGCAGAACCCCTTTAATGTAAGATTTACTTGTGATCTAGGACTGTTGGTAGTCACTTTCAGGAAAGGAGAAGGGGGGTGAGGGAACCATCTAACCCTTGGCCCCAACATGCCCTCCCACCACAAATGACACAGACAACCTTGTCACGTTTATAACTTTTATTTAACAATTTTGTTGGGTGGTAGTCGGCCACAGCTAATTCTTTAAACGGCATAACCATAGCTGAGCCCATGCGATCCGCCAGCCGCTGGCCTCCCAGCGGGCGGATGACGCCAGTTCACCTGCTCAGTAACCAACTTCTGTTTACCAGCCGCCAGCTGTGACTTAATAGGATGCCCCAATTAACAAGACCTACATGACCAAAAACCCACCAACATAAACCTCGTATCCAAACAATAGGGAGGGAGGAAGGGACACAGCGCTTCTGCAAAGAGGAAGAGGGAGGGGACGCAGAGCCTTATAAAGGGGCACTCAGCAGCACGCCCCTTCCTGCCGGCAGGATGCAACCATTAACCCCCAACGCCCCAGAACCTTAACCCAAACGAATGGGGCCCTATAACAAGGATAGGGGACCTAGGAAAAGGGGAAGGGGGACCCACAGTCCCTGTACACCCTCCCCATATGGTCAGGTGTCCACCAGACACTAAATGGTTTAATGTCAATATGACTGGTGAACTAGGGAAACGTACAGGTTCATTTCAGTGTCCCCGGTGGTCTATGGCAATGAAATGGTTTAAAGCGGTTCTGCAGTGGTATAATATTGATGACCTATCCTCAGGATAGGTGTTACGGTTCCCCTAGCCGTTGCCAGAGGAATTAGGGATGCAGGGTGGCCCTTGCTGACGTCGGAGCCCCGGGCCAATGAGGAGGTGCGCCAAGGCTCCCGAAAGTCAGGGCGCATGGGTGGCAGCTCCATCTGGCATACCTGCTCATCAGCATGAGCTGTCTTTCTCTGGTATAAAAGGCACCTGCATCTGCAGATGTCAGGGAATTTCTTGTCCTCTGGCTCCCCCTACTGGTTCCCTGCATTATGCAAGACTCCCCTGGCTTTGGATTTCTGGATTTGGTTTAGCGACTACGTTTTTGGCTTCTGGCGTTTTGGCATCGTGTTTATCTCCTGGTTATGACTCTTTAGCATGTTTCGGATTTCTCGTTTGCCTCTGATGTTACTTTTCCTGTATTGTCCGACTGGCATTTGACCCTTTTTCCACACGACGACTCTCTTGGTGTATGTCCCTGTTTGTGTGTTGCCCTTCTTTTATTGCAGTATAGGGACTGTCACCCAGTTGTGGGGTCACTGCCTGGGGTGACCATGTAAGTAGGTACAGATAGTGGGTCTGGGCTGTTTTAGGGCTGCACTATCCCTGTTTGAGTGTGACAGTAGTCGTTATCCTGGTTATAGGTCATCAATATCAGATTGTGAGGGATCCTTTTAGTGGCGGTGCACTTGAGTGGGACGGGCAGTCGTAGTTACCCTGCATCGTCACTACAAGGGAGATGGCAAGCAGTTAAACTTTGAAGAGGGCCCCATCATATGGCAGAATTGTGTTTAATCTGGGATTTTAACTTTTAAGGCTTATCCTTAAAGGGGTTGTCCCATGAAAAGTATTCTATATTTTTAAAACCAGCACCTGGATCTGAATACTTTTGCAATTGCATATAAAAAAAAAAAAAAAATAGTATAGCCAGTGAGCTATTTAATAAAATGTATCTGTATAGTGCCATCTGCTGTTTGTTTTATTTCCTTATCTCTCTGTCCACCTCAGTAACATCACTGAGGTGGACACGCATGCTCAGTTTCACCCTTCAACTGCCACCAGTCATATCTGCTGAGCAAGATACAGGAAGATAGCTATGGCGGAAAGGCCACACTCCATGAGCCATGACAGAGAAAAAAAACTACATACCCCCTGAGAAAATAAACAACTGCTGTGCAATCTAGCAGAGCAATCGGAGCAATGAATAGTGGGAACTCTGGATCCATGTGCTGGTTCTAACTTTGTTAGAGATTGTCATATGATATCTACATGATATCTGATTAATTTTTTTTTACAGTAATCATGAGAAAACCCCTTTAAGTCTAAAGTCCAACACCCCAGCTTTAGCAAGCTTCGTGTCCTCTTCATGGTTTACCAGGCACAGCTCCGCACTTTTAGTAGTGACTGTGGCAGGCATTACAGCTCAGTCTAATATACTTAGGACTGAGCTGCAATACCAAGTATTGTAGACAACAACTGGGACCTCCTTCTAAAGGGTTGTAAAACTTAACTTTTACTATAACAATTAAAATCTTTAAATAGAGTCATATTTCGTGCTGGCAGATCATGAAGGGTTAAGTGTCAGGTCTCAATACAGATAACATCAACTGGTCGGGGTCAATGTAGTTTTAGTGGCGGTTAATCATAACAAAGGCAGTATGCTAGCCTACTTACGTGCTTTCCCTATTAAGCGCTAGTCTATGTAGCAAGGGGGAGCATCTCAAATTGGCTGTAGTCGGAGCACCTGCCCTGAGAAGAGCGACCCCCAGCCAGCTGCAACCTCGGACCTATTTAGAAAACCCTCATAGAGTATAAGCCCTAATTCCTTGACTACATTCGCAAGACAAAAAGAGAATTTAGAAGAAGAATTAGGGACCACTACAATGACATATGTAACAAAAGAGATACATCCATAGCCAGACACGTAAACGAGATACATGATGGTAATTCGGCATGTATCCGCTTCATAGGGATTCAACACATACCCCAGAACCCACAGTGGCGGTGACAGGGAGAACGTCATCCTAAGGGCTGAGCCATGATGGATTTTTAGGATGAAAAGTGTTACCCCATGTGGTCTCAATGAAGTTCTCTCTTTCAAGCCCTTCATATAACATACGGACTCTCTGGCATCCTACATGATGGAGATTGCATCTTATCATGGACCCTAGAGGAACCTGGTCGGGGACCTCTTTTTCACCCCTACTGCCTCTCTTCTGTCAATTTTTTTTATGTCATCTTCATACTATGGTTTCTTCCTCTCATCTATCTATAAGTGTTTTCACCCCTTTAATGTACACCCTGGTACACCCAGGTGTCAATACATACACTACTGATGTGTGTCCTTATGCCTCCTTAGATCTTTGTCTGTTGCTACGTGCGATTATTTTGGTTATGTATTTGGTTATTACTGTATACAGTAGCTAGCACCCGGGTCAATTAGGCACCAGGACCCGATTTTGGATATATGGTTTGTTACAGGATGTGAGTTGATTAGAGGAGTAGATCCAGTAGACTGTATATTGGTGGACTCTGGATATACTGTATATACATACACATTATTAGCCACATTTACTTAGCATCCAGGGTGGGCAGGAACGGAGGTGGCTTTGTGTGGTGGTGTCCTCTATCTATTGTGTTATCTGTATCTTTATGTATAATGTCCATTGCTTTGTCATCTCTATGTTATCAGTAAACTATTTTTATATATAAGTATCTGCGAGGGTTGTATGTTACTCCTGGGGTATATTAAGGACTGGAAGAGGTGTAATAATACACAAAATAATCGGGTTATATGCGAAACAGGGGCAACAGTCTAGGAATAGAATAGAAGGGACAGAAAACGGAGATAGACATAAATCTCCAATTTCCAAGAAGCAAAATTCCCTACATCATGGTTACTATGACAATCTAAATTATACAGGACCTGCGATGCCTGCAGTGCCCTGGCCTATCACTAACTGGCCCCGGCCTCTGGGATAAATACATTAACTGAGAATCGCATATAGGGCCAAGCCAAGGCTTAATACCGTATTTTTCACCCTATAAGAGGCACCGGCCCATAAGGCGCACCTAGGTTTTTGAGGATGAAAATAAGAAAAAAAATATTTTGAACCAATAGGTGTGCTTTTGGTAGGTTTTGAACTAATTGTGGTCTGTGAATGGCGCACTGTTATGGGGGATCTGTGGGTGACACTTATGGGGGATCTGTGGGTGACACTTATGGGGGATCTGTGGGTGACACTTATGGGGGTCTATGGATGGCACTGTTATGGGGATCTGTGTATGACACTGTTATGGGGGGGGGGGAATCTGTGCATGACACATATATAGCATCTTATGCTATGTGTCATCCACAGATCCCCTCCATAACAGTGTCCTTGTAGTGAATGACCCTCAATACAAGGGGTGGGGGTCGCATCTGCTTTTATAATGACAGCGGGGCCCGTGTAGTGACTGTATTCTACTACACGGGCCCCGCTCACTGTATAATCGTATCTGTATTCTGTAATAGTTAATTATGTATACAGTTGCAAGAAAAAGTATGTGAACCCTTTGGAATGATATGGATTTCTGCACAAATTGGTCATAAAATGTGATCTGATCTTCATCTAAGTCACAACAATAGACAATCACAGTCTGCTTAACCTAATAACACACAAAGAATTAAATGTTACCATGTTTTTATTGAACACACCATGTAAACATTCACAATGCAGGTGGAAAAAGTATGTGAACCCTTGGATTTAATAACTGGTTGAACCTCCTTTGGCAGCAATAAGTTCAACCAAACGTTTCCTGTAGTTGCAGATCAGACGTGCACAACGGTCAGGAGTAATTCTTGACCATTCCTCTTTCCAGAACTGTTTCAGTTCAGCAATGTTCTTGGGATGTCTGGTGTGAATAGCTTTCTTGAGGTCATGCCACAGCATCTCAATCGGGCTGAGGTCAGGACTCTGACTGGGTCACTCCAGAAGGCGTATTTTCTTCTGTTTAAGCCAGTCTGTTGTAGATTTACTTCTATGCTTTGTGTCGTTGTCCTGTTGCAACACCCATCTTCTGTTGAGCTTCAGCTGGTGGACAGATGGCCTTAAGTTCTCCTGAAAAATGTCTTGAAAAACTTGGGAATTCATTTTTCCTTCGATGATAGCAATCCGTCCAGGCCCTGACGCAGCAAAGCAGCCCCAATCATGATGCCCCCACCCCCATACTTCACAGTTGGGATGAGGTTTTGATGTTGGTGTGCTGTGCCTCTTTTCCTCCACACATAGTGTTATGTGTTTCTTCCAAACAACTCAACTTTGGTTCCATCTGTCCACAGAATATTTTGCCCGTACTGCTGTGGAACATCCAGGTTCTCTTGTGCAAACTGTAAACGTGCAGCAATGTTTTTTGAACAGCAGTGGCTTCCTCTGTGGTATCCTCCCATGAAATCCATTCTTGTTTAGTGTTTTACGTATCATAGATTCGCTAACAGGGATGTTAGCATATGCCAGAGACTTTTGTAAGTCTTTAGCTGACACTTTAGGATTCTTCTTCACCTCATTGAGCAGTCTGCACTGTGCTCCTGCAGTCATCTTTACAGGACGGTCACTCCTAGGGAGAGTAGCAGCAGTCCTGAACTTTCTCCATTTATAGACAATTTGTCTTACCGTGAACTGATGAACAGCAAGGCTTTTAAAGATACTTTTATAACCCTTTCCAGCTTTATGCAAGTCAACAATTATTAATCGTAGGTCTTCTGAGAGCTCTTTTGTGCGAGGCATCATTCACATCAGACAATGCTTCTTGTGAAAAGCAAACCCAGAACTGGTGTGTGTTTTTTATAGGGCAGGGCAGCTGTAACCAACACCTCCAATCTCATCTCATTGATTGGACTCCAGTTGTCTGACACCTCACTCCAATTAGCTCTTGGAGATGTCATTATTCTAGGGGTTCACATACTTTTTCCACCTGCACTGTGAATGTTTACAGGGTGTGTTCAATAAAAACATGGTAACATTTAATTCTTTGTGTGTTATTAGTTTAAGCAGACTGTGATTGTCTATTGTTGTGACTTAGATGAAGATCAGATCACATTTTATGACCAATTTGTGTAGAAATCCATATCATTCCAAAGGGTTCACATACTTTTTCTTGCAACTGTATACCGGTAATCGCATAATCAGCGCTACTTACAACTACAAGCGCTCGGTAGGTAGCAGAGAGGAGGGAGGAGGCAGGCCGGGAGGACGGGCGCTGGCAGCGTGAGTCACTACGTCATGCGCTCACGCCGCCTGCTTCATTCATAAAGTGGGCTGCGCAGGCGCGTGACGTAGTGAGTGACACGCCGCCCACCCGTCCTCCCGGCCTGCCTCCTCCCTCCTCTCTGCTACCTACCGAGCGCTTGTAGTTGTAAGTAGCGCTGATTATGCGATTATCGGTATATACACAATTAACTATTACAGAATACAGATACAATTATACAGTGAGTGGGGCCCGTGTAGTAGAATACAGTCACTGCACGGGCCCCGCTGTCATTATAAATGTAGATGCCGGCCCCCAGCCCCTCCTGCCTCACAGCTGATACACCCGCCGCGCGGCATCGCGGCGGGTGTATCATTGAAAATACGGCAAAATCAGCAGCATTCGCCCCATAAGACGCACTGCTATTTCCCCCCCACCTTTGGGGGAAAAATTGCGTCTTATAGGGCGAAAAATACGGTATAACCACTCCACCATACTCACAACATCAATGATGAGATACTAAATATTCCCCCAAACATATCAACAATAGTGTGTCCGCACTATGTTACAAGTTTGGTGACTTTTAGGTTTGCAGGATCTGCCGGGGAAGCGCTGCTCTGTCCCCTAGGTAGCGATCCCGCCTCTCGTCACGCATTGGCTGACAGAAGTATGATGCAAGGACTGGAGGCCGAGCAGATTAGCCGGCCCCTCCCTCTGCTTGCTATTGGCTAACTGTGTTGCCGAGCCCCCTGACTGGGTGGTACTCTGTGCTTAAATAGATCACGATTTCACTCAGAGTTTGCCACTGCCACTCTATACTTTGACTCCCCGCCACGCTGCTCCCTGAAGAGCCGGTTTTACCCGGCGAAACGCGTTAGTTCGCTTGTTCGATTCCGTCTTGAAGGAGGAGGAATTAGGGCTTATACTCTATGAGGCTTTTCTAAATAGGTACGAGGTTGCAGCTGGCTGGGGGTCGCTCTTCTCAGGGTGGGTGCTCCGACTACAGCCAATTTGAGATGCTCCCCCTTGCTAGACTAGGGCTTAATAGGGAAAGCACAAGAAGGCTGGCATAAAAATAGCACTGCCTTTGTTATGATTAACCGCCACTAAAACTACATTGACCCCGACCAGTTGATGTTATCTGTATTGAGACCTGACACTTAACCCTTCATGATCTGCCAGCACAAAATATGACTCTATTTGATTTTAATTGTTATAGTAAAAGTTAAGTTTTACAACACTTTAGAAGGAGGTCCCAGTTGTTGTCTACAATACCCTCTACTCCCTGGGCTATTCACTGACATTCGAGCACTTTACTAGTCAGTTAAGTTTTGAGCTGGAACACCGAGTACCGCCACTACTAAAAGTATGGTGCTGTGCCTGGTAAACTATGAAGAGGACAAGGTGCCCACAACTGATGGGTCGGGGAGCCCTAAGTCAGTCCCTCAACAATCTAATATTGATCGCCTTTCCTAAGGGTTCTGGAAAAAAACTTAAACATGTTACAATATAAATGCTGGGTTATATTCCTGACATTAACACTTAAAACTAAACAATTCACAAAATAATCAATATAGTAGATCACAAACACGTACAAATGAGATGATATACGATATCAGTTTGAAGATCATGAGTTGGTTATGATTTCATACAATTTCCTGTGGTGGAATTCATGGTCTCCATAATAGGTGGCAATTAGAGGTTTACACTATTTGCATATATTAGCATAACGAGTACTTGCTGCAATGAGATTATGGTGTCTATGGCTGGATGACACGGACCCCTACGAGAAAATTACATAGGGAGATATATATGTCCATCTCCCTTTGTGAAGAACAGACACATATATGGAAATATACCACCATATCTCATCAGTCAGTGATTGGCTGGGCAGACATTTCCACCCATTTCCTGTGTGTTAAGCCAGGACCAGGAAGTGGAGAGAAGAACGAACAAGAGCAGCATCTGACCGGCAGTGGCGGAGATCAGTGAGGTGAATAATGCAAATTATTTTTTTTACCCATTGTAATATCCACTGGATGACCCCCTTTAATATTAGTCAGGTCAGCACTTGACCTTCTCCTGTCAAGCTTCTTCTCTAGTGCATTCCCAGTCAGTGCAGGCAGAAAATAAAAGATGATTACCAAGTCTTGATTATTTTGTGTGCTACGATGTTTAATGAGTAGAAGAGTTCTGCTCAGGGGCGGACACAGACAGCAGAAGGCCCAGATTGTAGCCGATCTCTGCCAGACCCCATTATAGTTAATGTGGCCGGCGGACATTCTCTCTGCATTTCAGCAGTGCTGGAGCATTCTGGCAGGCTGTTCTCTGCTGGAAGAGCCTGCCAGAATCACTAACTCAGATGTGAAGGTAGCCTAATACAGGTCCACATGCCTCTTACATACAGGGACGTCTTCGTTGATGTAGATGTTCTATGTCCTCATCTTCTTTCAGACCACACCGCCATGATGATTTCTTCCAGCCATCTCTTCTCTCTTTAGGGTTTGACAGACAGACATCTTAGTTTCCTAGTTTTTCATCATCCTCCCACCTAATCAACACCCCTCTAATACTGTGCCCGCTGTGCTCCATATACTAGTTACACACAGATAGTTCCCCTTCAATAATTATTGGCACACGGTGTCCTAAAAAATAACTGTGCCCAGGAAACAGTGTCCCCGACACTAATAGTGTAAACATAATGTTCCCCAAAAATAATTGTGCTAAGCTGATACTGTGCCAGGGTGCCCACCAATGTAACAGTGCTGCCCAAAGTCCCACCAATAGAAATAATTATCTACTGACAACACGTAGTAGTAATAGTGCCCCTACAGTAATAATGACCACACTGTGCCCCAGAAGTAATAATGCTCCCATAGTGCTCATACTAGTATTCAAGTTCCTCATAGTCCCTCAACTGTAATAAAGGCCACCATAATGCCCCCAGTAGTAATAATTCTCTTTATAATGTGTAACAGTAGAAAAATGCCTCCTTATATTGTGCGCCAGTACATAAAAGTGCCCTGTTGTGTGGCAGTATAAAAAATATCTCCTCTTAGTGCCCCCTGTAGAGTCAATGTTCCCATAGTACCCTCATAATGTGTGCCAATGCCCCCTACTGTGTGCTCTAAAAACCCTCTTAGTGCCCCCAGTAGAGCCAAGGTCCCCAAAGTGCCCTATAATTTGTGCCAGTATAAAATTCTCTTATATCGTGTGCCTCCCCTTGTCCCCATGGTGCCTGACAATGTGCCAGTATAAAATGCCCCCATCATTTGTGCCAGTATATCAGATAGGGTCACTAGTAGATGCCCCCATAGTGCTCCCACCTTCTCCATAGTGCTACTCCCCCTCCATAGTGCCCCCCATGTCTGCCAATATATAAGATAGAGCCCCAGAAGATGCCCCCATAGTGCTTCTCTCCCCCCTTCTCCATAGTACCCCCCATGTGTGCCAGTAACTAAGATAGGGCCCCCATAGTGCTCCTCCCCCTCCATAGTGCCCCCCATGTGTGCCAGTATATAAAATAGGGCCCCAATAGTACTCCTCCCCTCCATAGTGCTCCCATGTGTGTCAGTATTTAATATAGGGCCCCCCATAGTGCTCCTCCCCCTCCATAGTGCCCCCTATGTGTGCCAATATATAAAATAGGGCCCCAATAGTACTCACCTCCTCCATAGTGCCCCCCATGTGTGTCAGTATTTAAAATAGGGCCTCCATAGTGCTCCTCCTCCTCCATAGTGCCCCCCATGTGTGCCAGTACATAAGATAGGGCCCCCAGTAGATGCCCCCATGAGTGCCAGATAGGGCCCCTAGTAAAGTGTAAATAAAAAACAAAAAAAAATTCACATACTTACCTCCTTGCCGCTTTCAGCGATGCGATGCAGGCCTCTTCCGTCCTGTGTCATGCTCTGTACGGCTCAGGCGGCGTGATGACGTCATTGCGCCGCCTGCGCCGCCCTCTGATAGCTTGCAGGCCTAGTGCCTGTAGCCTAGGAGAGGACTGGGGAAGGCAGACGCCTCTCCCCTGCCCCCCCGCAGCATCCATCCGTATCGCCGTCCTAAGGACAGCGATACAGATGAATAGAGATGAGCGCTTCCACAATGGAAGCGCTCCTCTCCCCCTGCTGCCGGAAAGAAGGGGCCCCCTCCTGCTATGGGCCCCTGTGCAGCCGCACCAGCTGCACATGCGGTATGTCCGCCCCTGGTTCTGATGGTTTCTCAGCAGTGGCAGAGACACAGCTGAATCGTAAACATTATGGTTTATTTTACTAGTGATCGTTGAGCAAACATATGGAAATAAAGATTTCTGACTATACCCCAGCATCAG
Source organism: Bufo gargarizans (assembly GCF_014858855.1). Lineage (NCBI taxonomy): Eukaryota > Metazoa > Chordata > Amphibia > Anura > Bufonidae > Bufo > Bufo gargarizans. The sequence goes on from NC_058083.1 coordinate 7,103,865, forward strand.
TCTAACCTCTCATTATTAGGACATCTTTGAGACAATCCAGCCTTAATGTACAAATAATAAAGTACGGTCAGTAATATTCACAGGCTCTTAAAATGAATGAAATTATAAAATGGAAAATGAAGAGATTCAAAGTATTCATCAACCTCTTCTTGCCCATCAAAGCCTTAAAGTGATCCTCCAGTTCAAGAAACAAAAAAATATCATGTTAACTGGGGAACAAACAGAACTCTTACCTGGTGACCTTCTTTTCATCTTTTCAGCTCCTGGGCATCGGTTAGTCCAAGACACGTCCTGCTTGTCCAGCCCTGCTCTTCATTTGGCCAGCACTATTCATGTGAGAAGTGCTGGCAAATCTGAGGGCAGCAGGAAGTGTCTTGGGCTACCAACAGGGGTGTACCACCAATGAGGCCAGGTGAAGCGATCGCCTCAGGCAGCACCAGGATGGGGCAAAATGGGCCATTGGCAATGAGGCTTTCATTGTGGCAAAGAGGTTAGGTTAAGAAACTGGCATGGGGGGGAGCACCATTTTGGTTTTCGCCTCCGGAAGCAGAAAGGCTGGGTGCACCCCTGGCTACCAAATGCGCCATATGCATGAGGTAGTCTGAGAAGTGGTGCCGCCATCTTATAAGTGCCCGGGAATTGGTGAATCTGCAGCTGAAAAGATGAAAAGGAGGGAACCATGTAAGTGTTCTGTTGATTTCGCCATTAATGTGATTCTTCTTGAGCTGGAGAGTCACTTTATTAAAGGAGAAATTAATCTATCTATCTATTGTGACACAGTGAGGGGTTGTGTCTGGCAAGGCAGGTATTTTCCTCCCAGCATGTGCGGCTGGGCTGGTTTCCAGCCAGGTGAGATCAAATACCGGACCGGAGTTTAAGTGTCGATCCAGTTTTTGGCAGCACCTGGCTGTCCTTAAATAGGCAGCTCAGCAGAGATGTCTCTGTTTTGGGATCTGAGGCTTGGTCCTGTGCTGGAGGGCTGTGGACTAATGGAGGCAGAACTGCCAGCAAGGTTATACTTGTGTTATATGAACTTTCCATTGTGTGTGAATTAACACCAAGACTGCAAAGTTATGGTGCTGTTTTGTGCAATTGCCTCAAGTGTGAATAAACACTGACGTTTGAGTTAAGAACTTGTCTTTTGCCTCTGTACTGCGCCCGCTTACCCTATCTACCAGAGCGAAACCCCACACAATGTAACTATCCACAACACTGCTACTATTCACTCCAGGTGGGATATAGAATTAGAATACATATTGATGTACTAAGCTTCAAGGGGATCTGCCAGCTTAATACAATATGCCGCCCTATGGAAGGACAGCATATTGCAAGTCCATACTTAACAACATTGTAGCTGGTAACTTTGGAAAATTTAAACCACTCCCGGGAACACCCATAAACCCAGGGGATAACTATTAGATTGGTGATTGGTGATCAAATAGTTATCACTTCTTATAATTGGAATACCCCTTTAATCATGGGATAATGCCTTTCAGATGCATGCACAGTGACCGGGTTTGGGGTGGCCCCAATGCTACGCTGGGTCCTCCAGACACTGTTGAGGTGTCACCACATGTTGCTGTTCTCTGAAAGGGATGGTAAGGTGTGGTGCACCCCCGATGGGAAATAAGTCCAGAGAGTCAGGGTCTGCAGTAACCAGGGTGCTTCTTTACTGGAGGAATTCAGGTGCAAAACAATAAAGGCGAGGCACAGGGCTAGCTTCTCCAGTCTCCAGTCTCCTCACTAGCAGAAGAAGGGTTTGACGCTGAAGAAAGACCTGAGCTAGCTTTGCCTCTGTCTGTCTCAGAAGGCATAGTGATCCATGGTCTGTGGCAGAGTATCCCTGTCTCATCGTCTTCTTCTGGTCACTCAGTAATCTGTCAGAGTCGCCTCTTCTGAGCATGGATCTCCAACTACAGAACACTAGGGTCTGTGACTGCTCTCGCCAGTGGCGGATTATAATTTGGGGCTGTGGGCCCGGCATTGCTGGGGGGCCCAACGCCGACCCAAATGCCCACAAACTACGGCGGGGCACGGGAGCGCATAGTTCCTTGCCCCGCCGCCGTCTGCCGATCACCGCCATAGGTTTCAGGCCTAGTAGGCCTGAAGCCTATGCGGTAATAAAATCCCAGAGCAGGTGGGCTTGATGACGCCTGGCGCCTGCACCATCTACGAGTGACCGCTGACTGGGACACAGGTAAGTATTAGCTTTTATTTTTTTTATTTTGTGTGTGCCGACTTTGGGGGACATTACTGAAGGGACAGTGGGGGGCAAACTACTAGTGTGGGGGACAATTAATACTGTGGGGGCAAATTACTACCATGGGGGTATTAATACTGTGAGGGCAGTGTGGAGAAATTAATACTGTAGGGGCAGTGTGGAGAAATTAATACTGTAGGGGTAGTGTGGAGAAATTAATACTGTAGGGGTAGTGTGGAGAAATTAATACTGTGAGGGAAAATTACTTTATGGATGGCAATGTCAGGGCAAATTATCTAATGGGGGCAGTGTGGGGGGTTATTACTTGATGGGGGCAGTGTGGGGGCAAATTACTATATGGATGGCAGTGTCAGGGCAAATTATCTAATGGGGGCAGTGTGGGGGGTTATTTATTGATGGGGGCAGTGTGGGGGGGATTACTTTGTGGGGGGAATTACTATATAGGAGCCGTGTGGGGGAAATTACTATATGGGGCAGTGTGGGGGAAAATTTTATATGGGGCAGTGTGGGGGAAATAACTATATGGGGGCAGTGTGGGGGAAATTACTATATGGGGCAGTGTGGGGGAAATTACTATATGGGGGCAGTGTGGGAGAAATTACTATATGGGGGAAGTGTGGGGGAAATTACTATATGGGGGAAGTGTGGGGGAAATTACTATATTGGGGAAGTGTGGGGGAAATTACTGTATAGGAGTAGTGTGGGGGAAATTACTATATGGGGCAGTGTGGTGGAAATTACTGTGTGGGGGTAGTGTGGGGGAAAGTACTGTATAGGGATAGTTTTGGGGAAATTCCTATATGGAGGCAATGTGGGGGCGTTTCTATTAGGGGACATTATTTTTGGGGACAATATACAGGCATTATTACCTGGAGCACAATATAGGGTGTTATAATTACTAGGGGCACTCTAGGGGACATTATAATTGCTGTAGACACTATAGAGACCTTTGGGGTAATTTATTAAACTGGTGTAAAGTAGAACTGGGTTAGTTACCCATAGCAATAGATTCCACCTTTCATTTTTCACAGCTCCTTTGGAAAATGAAAGGTGGAATCTGATTGGTTGCTATGGGCACCTAAGCCAGTTCTACTTTACACCAGTTTGATAAATGACCCCAATTATAAGAACTCTAATGTGTCTGTAACAAACTCTGTAGAGACGAGATGCGGCTGATAGAATTAGTCATGGTGGTCTGGGTCAAACGGAGGAGAAGAGGAAAGAGAAGGTCTACATGACAGGAGAAGTGACAGGAAGTAAGAGGTATGTGGTGTTGTATTCCCCTATATGTAGAGCTGGCTCACTACTGTGACCTGTGCCTCATCTTCTCCTCCAAGTCTTTTTTTATCATAATCATATGTATTTTAAATTTGGCAACAAAAATTTGTCACCTGCAGTCCTATGTAACAGCCCAGATAACAGTGATAACTTTCTGTGTGCAGATAATGTAGTAGATGTTCCATGTAGTCCTATGTAACACCCCACATAACACAATAATTAATTGTGTTCTGTGGGGTGTTACATAGGACTGCAGGTAACATCTATGACATCTGTACTCAGAGAGTTATGAGATGGTGGGCATCCGACTCCTGGCACCCCCTGCCAATCAGCTGTTTGAGGAGACCGTGATGTTAAAGTGAGCGTGGGCATGTTCTGTAAATTAGATTATGTAAATCCTCAAACAATCCATGTTAATTCCGGGTTGTGAGGCACCAAAACACGAAAAAAAGTCAAGGGGGGGTGAATACTTTTGCAAGGCACTGTATATATCACAACATATAAAATGTAGTTAAACAGTATTAAACAGTGCAAGTTAACCCTTTCAAGTGAAATAAAGTTAGAAGTTTATAACTTTGTATAGGGGAAACGGGCACATGTCCACAAATGTCCAGACTTCACAGTACCTCTGCTCCAGGGCATTACACATGGTTTTGCCCTAGCCATGTTAACCATCAGCCCCAAGGTTATGCCGAGGATACCCTATATTGTATGTTCTAGGGCATACTGTACTTGCGTGTGTCCTAAGAACTGCTGTTGTGACTAGCATGGTCAAGAATAATTATCAAAATGAATCTCTTCAATCACTGTTATAAAAAATGGTGTAAAAATGAACCTTCTTAAGGGAGTAATTTCATCTTAGATATGGCATAAATGTAGGTCCCACCCCTGGTATCCACACCTGATTCCGGTACAGGGGGTCCTCGGAGCCTAACAGCTCATAAACACTAATTTAAGCCATATAATCAGTTTGATAAGAATTTAGCTATAGTGGGTGTTTTTTGAGCTGTCAATTCATGATAACCGCTGCACATCGAGCCGTCAGAGCAGTTCCCTGATGGCCACACCGTGAAGCAGAAAGAAACAGTCTGCAGATACACCGAAAGTGAAAGCTGTAGAGCTAGCGACCAGTGAAGTTGTGCTTTTCTGACAGTCTGCCCATTTACCAAACCTCTGACCTTCCGCTGCCTGACTTGAGTTTAGTCTGACTTCTGTATTGACCCACTGCTACCTGCCCTGATCTCAGAATAGACTCTCGGGTACACACGTATTCTGCCTGCCCTGACCTCGGTTTGTTAACTGACTAAGAATGTTGCCTGACCCTTTGGTGCTTCGCACTGGTGTGGTTGTCTCTAACCCCCGTGGGTCAAGTGCCAACTACATTGGGATTATCCCAAAAGATAGGGGCCTCCCGACTCCCTTGCAAAGAAGACCAGATCCCTCTATAGTAGTTAAAGGGTGAAGACCAGGAGACTGCCAGGATAACACCTTTAGGGAAAGCCCAAAGCGAAACGAGTTAGTTGACACAGTGGCTCAACATCCACTGCCCGTTACACCTGTCTGCCAGAGACTTCCAGCCAATGGGGGTGAAGACAGAAGTGGCTCTGGGTGCTCTTTATAGAAATAAGGCACCATTAGGACCATTGCTTCCATTAGTCCTGGTGGTCATGGCACAGCACAACTATGACAGTTACAGCACTGACTACCCCAATACCCAGTAACCGTTATAGTAAAAAACTAAGGCATAAAAAAACAAAAATAGAAAACATAAATGCACAAACAAGTAAGTATTAACCCCCCAATACCCCATCCCGCTAATAGCACTAGCCATGACCTAATTGCCTAAATTCTGAAACACAGTAATTAAAAGTAGAGTTCACCCAGTATTCTTACAAGTTCTGGATGCATAATTAGAGGCTCATTGTAACTCTTCCATACAGATCACCGATCCTTGTGCAGTTATTACGGTTTGAACATCTATTTTTGCTGCGCAGAAAGTACTTTTTTTTAATAAACATATATTCTAGGGATGAAGCCAAAATGCTTCTCATGTTCCCTAGAAACTGTGTCAAACTGCAATTATTATAAATGTCTTGCCCGAAGAGACGGCCCAAACTCTATTTGTTATAAAATTCTGGACATGGCTTGAGAATCCAATTAAAATACACAGCTATATTGGAGGAACAACAGAAATACTTTATAGACTTCTAGATGGTCCCCTGAACTAGCTCTTCCCTACTTCATTCTTCTGAACCTGATCCATCAGTATCCACCACACCCCACACACTGAGAAGCACTGTAGATATCAGTCGGTGATGGCTCATGCAGCTTTATATCTACTCCCTTATTTTGTTACATGGCACAAAACAAGCACTCGTTACCTCTTGTGTCATCCCTACCTCCTCATAGATTGTAAGTTCTTGTGAGCAGGGCTCTCACTCCTCTTGTGTTACCTCATCTCCTCATAGATTGTAAGCTCTTGTGAGCAGGGCTCTCCCTCCTCTTGTGTTACCTCATCTGCTCATAGATTGTAAGTTCTTGTGAGCAGGGCCCTCACTCCTCTTGTGTTACCTCATCTCCTCATAGATTGTAAGCTCTTGTGAGCAGGGCTCTCCCTCCTCTTGTGTTACCTCATCTGCTCATAGATTGTAAGTTCTTGTGAGCAGGGCTCTCACTCCTCTTGTGTCACCTCATCTCCTCATAGACTGTAAGCTCTTCTGAGCAGGGCTCTCATTCCTCTTGTGTTACCTCATCTCCTCATAGATTAGAAGCTCTTGTGAGCAGGGTCCTTACTCCTCTTGTGTCACCCCTACCTCCTCATAGATTAGAAGCTCTTGTGAGCAGGGCCCTCATTCCTCTTGTGTCACCCCTACCTCCTCATATATTGTAAACTCTTGTTAGCAGGGCCGTCACTCCTCTTGTGTTACCTCATCTCGTCATAGATTGTAAGCTCTTGTGAGCAGGGCCCTCATTCCTCGAGTCTTGTGTCACCCCTATCTCCTCATAGATTGTAAGCTCTTGTGAGCAGGGTCCTCGCTCCTCGCTTTAATTGCTGACTCATTTGTTGCTATGTGGTTTATAAATTCTGTTTTTACATGAACCCCCTGATTGTAAACTGCTGTGGTTGTCGATATATAAATAAAGATTATTTTTCTATTATTATAGGTTTTCTAAGGCTTTGTGTTATACTAGATAACAACCGTTATATGATTTAGTTGCATCATATAACAGCTTCCCTGTTTGCTTCAACAGCCTATAATAATAATTTATGAAGGTCGCTGTAATTTTGTAATGTATTTCTTTTCCCTTTATTGCTCCTATCTCCTGTTCTGGGCTGTGGTCACATGACCATGTCCATGCAGCTCTTTCTTATTTCCTGTGTGTCCATGGGTTGGGCAGTGATAGGGGAGTGTCTATGTAACTAGCTGGGTGGGAGGAGCTATAAACTAGCTGGGTGTTGTTATGTATAGTGATAGGGAAGTGTCTATGTAACTAGCGGGGTGGGAGGAGCTATAAACTAGCTGGGCGAGGTTAGGGGCAATGATATGGGAGTGTGCATGTAACTAGCTGGTGGGAGGAGCTATAAACTAGCTGGGTGTTGATGGGGCGGTGATAGGGGAGTGTCTATGTAACTAGATGGGTGGGAGGAGCTATAAACTAGCTAGGCATTGTTAGGGGCGGCCCTGGAGCTGTGACAGAGAAAAGAGAAGTGGATCATGGGTTTGGTTGGATACAGGAACAGGAAGTGTTAAATACAGGATGGAAAGAAACAAAAGGGATTGGTTTACATGGTGAAAACGGGTCAGGAGAGTCCAAATTAAAATAAAATAATAAAAAAACTGTGAAAATGTACATGAGGTATCTGTTAAACACCATAGTAATCCTGAAACCCGGCTCTTTAAAAAGGAGTTTAACTTTGACTTATATTTTGACACTGAAACAATGTCCACTGTCAGTCCAAGTCCAACAGCTTGGAAAACGCAAAGAAGTTGTCATGGGGCTTGGTGACATATGTGGTCCTCTTTGACACTGGTCGAAGATTTCTGGGACTCAGGAGAAAAATTTGAATTCCCCTTTAAGATATCGCCCACACTTCAGCTCCTTCATATTATGTATGTTGCAGCAGCATCACACTTTATTAACGTGGTCGCGGCTCGTTTCTGACTTGTATTGTACCAGATTTTTGAAACATTTTGTATTAACAGCAGTTATAGTATATTATAACATTTATTATAGCTTTGTGACACGCTCCCCATATTGAGTCATATACTTATGGGCGTGGCTTTGTTCAGTCTTAATATGTGGCACTTTATTAAAGGGCACTTTTTTAGCTGCGAAATACTGTTTTAAGCCTTCGCTATTTGGGCTCTCTTTCTGCCATTTTTACAAGCGGTTTTAATAGGGCATTTATTTCCTTGTATTACATTTTTCCAGGTGTTTTCCAAGTCATAGGGCTCATGCACACGACCGCTCCGTGTTTTGCGTTCCGCACATTGCAATTTGTGGGAAGGAACGGGCTGCCCATGATAGAAGTGCCTATTCTTGTCCGCAAGAATAGGTCAGGCTCTATTTTTTTTGCGGGGCCACTGAACGGAGCAATGGATGGTGACAGCAAACGGAGTACTGTCCACATCTTTTGCGGCCCCATTGAAATAAAATAAAAAATGCGGCTTGGACGCGGACCCAAACAACACTCTTATCTGCCGGCAGGTGCAGCGGGGGGGGGGGGGGGTGCGGGCAGGGAGGGCGGGCGGTGCAGGCGGTGCATGGGGGGGGCGGGCAGGCATGCGATCATCCGCCCACCCCCTCTCTCAGGATAGCCGAGCGGTTTGCAGTGTCAGCAAAATTCCCTACATATGTTTGAAAATCACCGCGTCCGTAATGACCTGATCTATAAAACGGTCATGTTACTTTACCCGCACGGTAAACGCCATAAAAAAATAAAATATAAACTATGATGAAATTGAAATTTCACCCACCTTACTTCCCAAAAAAGGTAATAAAAGTGATCAAAATAGTCGTATGTACGCCAAAATAGTACCAATCAAACTGTCACCTCATCCTGCAAAAAATGAAACCCTACCTAAGATAATCGCCAAAATACTGAAAAAACTATGGCTCTCAGAATATGGAGACACTAAAACATGATTTTTTTGTTCTTGTTTCAAAAATGAAATCATTGTGTAAAACTTACATAAATAAAAAAAATAGTATACATATTAGGTATCGCCGCGTCCGTAATAACCTGCTCTATAAAAATATGACATGATCTAACCCCTCAGGTGAATACCGTAAAAAAAGAAAGAAAAACGGTGTAAAAAAAGCAATTTTTTTGTCACCTTACATCACAAAAACTGTAATAGCAAGCGATCAAAAAGTCATACGCACCCCAAAATAGTGCCAATCAAACCGTCATCGAATCCCGCAAAAATCATACCCTAACTAAGATATTTGCCCAAAAACTGAAAAAACTATAGCTCTCAGACTATGGAGACACTAAAACATGATTTTATTTGTTTCAAAAATGAAATCATTGTGTAAAACTTACATAAATAAAAAAAATAGTATACATATTAGGTATCACCGCGTCCGTGACAACCTGCTCTATAAAAATCTTACATGATCTAACCCTTCAGGTGAATACCGTAAAAAAAATAAAAAAAACGGTGTAAGAAAAGCTATTTTTTGTCACCTTACACCACAAAAAGTGTAATAGTAAGCGATCAAAAAGTCATACGCACCCCAAAATAGTGCCAATCAAACCGTCATCTAATCCCGCAAAAATCTTAGCCCTACCCAAGATATTTGCCCAAAAACTGAAAAAACTATGTCTCTCAGACTATGGAGACACTAAAACATGATTTTTTACGTTTCAAAAATGAAATTATTGTGTAAAACTTACATAAATAAAAAAATAGTATACATATTAGGTATCGCCGCATCCGTGACAACCTGCTCTATAAAAATATTACATGATCTAACCTGTCAGATGAATGTTGAAAATAACAAAAAATAAAAACAGTGCCAAAACAGCTATTTCTTGTTACCTTGCCTCACAAAAAGTGTAATATAGAGCAACCAAAAATCATATGTACCCTAAACTAGTACCAACAATACTGCCACCCTAGCCAGTAGTTTCTAAAATGGGGTCACTTTTTTGGAGTTTCTACTCTAGGGGTGCATCAAGGGGGCTTCAAATGGGACATGGTGTCAAAAAACCGGTCCAGCAAAATCTGCCTTCCAAAACCATATGGCATTCCTTTCCTTCTGCACCCTGCCGTGTGCCCGTACAGTGGTTTACGACCACATATGGGGTGTTTCTGTAAACTACAGAATCAGAGCCATAAATATTGAGTTTTGTTTGGCTTTTAATCCTTGCTTTGTAACTGGAAAAAAATTATTAAAATAATCTGCCAAAATAGTGAAATTTTGAAATTGGATCTCTATTTTCCATTAAATCTTGTGGAACACCTAAAGGGTTAACAAAGTTTGTAAAATCAGTTTTGAATACCTTGATGGGTGTAGTTTCTTAGATGGGGTCATTTTTATGGAGTTTCTACTCTAGGGGTGCATCAGGGGGCTTCAAATGGGACATGGTGTAAAAAAAAACAGTCCAGCAAAATCTGCCTTCCAAAAACCATACGGCGCACCTTTCCCTCTACGCCCTACTGTGTGCCCGTACAGTAGTTTACGGCCACATATGGGGTGTTTCTGCAAACTACAGAATCGGGGCAATAAATATAGCATTTTGTTTGGCTGTTAACCCTTGCTTTGTTACTGGAAAAAATGGATTAAAATGAAAAATTTGCCAAAAAATTGAAATTCTCAAATTTCATCTCCATTTGCCAATAATTCTTGTGCAACACCTAAAGGGTTAACAAAGTTTAAAATCAGTTTTGAATACCTTGAGGGGTGGTTTTGGGTGGTTTCTATTATGTAAGCCTCACAAAGTGACTTCAGACCTGAACTTGGTTTTTGAAAATTTCTGAAAAATTTCAAGATTTGCTTCTAAACTTCTAAGCCTTGTAACATCCCCCAAAAATAAAATATAATTCCCAAATTGATCCAAACATGAAGTAGACATATGGGGAATGTAAAGTAATAACTATTTTTGTAGGTATTACTATGTATTATAGAAGTAGAGAAATTGAAACGTGGAAATTTGCAATTTTTTTACAAATTTTTGGTAAATTTTGTATTTTTTTTTATAAATAAAAATGATTTTTTTTTTACTTCATTTTACCAGTGTCATGAAGTACAATATGTGACAAAAAAAACTATCTCAGAATGGCCTGGATAAGTCAAAGTGTTTTAAAGTTATCACCACTTAATGTGACACTGGTCAGATTTGCAAAAAATGGCCTGGTCCTTTAGGTGAAATATGACTGTGTCCTAAAGGGGTTATGATACAACAGGTTTCTTTTTAAGTCTGTTTGCAAGCTGTCAGTTCTGCTTTCTTGTAATCCCATCATCTGATGGCTCATTTGTAGCTCTTATCTCTGACCTCATAAACACTCGTTATAGCTCTATTCTTATCAAACTGATGGGTATGGTTTAATTAAGTATTTATGAGGTCAGGAGAGCAGAGAGAGGTGCTACACATGAGCAGTCAGCTGATGGGGTTTAAAGAAAAAAATTACAGCTTGCAAACAGACTGATATTTTAACTCTTGAATCTCATAAATGGCTGAACCCTTTTAATCAAGACTAATTGAAAAAAAAATGATTTCTACTCCATATGTACATAGCCTTTAAAAATATACCAAACAACCCCCAAAAAATTAAGAGGGTTTTTCAGGAGTTCAATATTGGTGACCTATCCTTAGGATAGATGATCAGAAACGGACCGACTACTGGCATCCCGACCGATCAGCTGCTTGAAGAGAACCACGGCTTCCTCGCAGCTTACCCTAGACTAGTGACGTCATGTTCATCTGTCACATGTTCTAGGGACAGCTCAGTTCCATTGAGTGAGTGGAGCTGAGCTGTGATACCAAGCACATCCACTATACAATGGACGGCGCTGTGCTTGGTAAGCTAGGAGGAGGCTGTGGTGCTTAACGGCCTCCTCAAACAGCCGATTGGTGTGGATGCCAGGAGTTGGATCCCCACCGATCAGATACAGATGAGCTATCCTAATGATGGGTCATCAGTATAAAACACTCAGATAACCCCTTTAATTGAGGAGGCCACCCGCTCCCTATGACCAATGCTCAAACTTCTTACAAGCCAATATATCAACCTCTTTGAAAGCCACCTAATAGAAAACTCCCACCGCTGGCATTTTCTATTACAGAGCTATATTTCCCGCGTATGGACAATGGAGGCTGAAATAGGGAAGTGTAATAAAGCCTCTGCTGTTTTATAGAGGGAATGACAGCTCTGTAATAGGAAACTCACCTATTGCTGAAACTCAGCCGAAGAACAATTTCAGGTTTGTTCATATCAACCACCTAATAGACAACAGTTTCCTGCAGTTTCAAGTGTTAATAAATCCAGTGAATTTAATATTTTTGTACATAGGAAAAAAAATGTACAGATCTAATGAATCTTACAGCAGAGAGTTTGCTACAATTGCATCCAGTCTAGACAATTCTCTGTGAACAAACAACAAGTGCAATACTCCAGACCTGGGGATATCTGCAAAGTTTAGTTTGTAATGTTAAGGCTGTGTACTAAACACCCAGTTGTTCCAGCATGAGCTAGGTATGGCCGGAACTAAGAATCCTGGCCAAGTCCTCTCTGGAGGTTAGGGTGGGGATGCCCCCCCCCCCCCCCCCCCTGGTTCCAGAAGATTCCAGTTGGAGTAGTTGCGTTAAGGATGGCGGTAGGGAGCAGACATGATGTGTTCCGCTCCCCCAGGGTTCAGCTTCAAGCCCTAGAGCTTTCTACATCATTAAGAGATCCAGGAGATGACAGAGAGGTAGTTTGTAAGGAGGATTTGCATGGTCAACTAGATGTGTTCCAGGCCCTGCTGCTGCAAAGGGATAACATGTTAAGACACCCTATGCACCCCCAGAAGAGAGAACATTACAGCCACGGTTGCCAAATTGTAAGAGACTTTATTAGAGGGCTATTGCTACACACTGGACATCTGCACTGTGTACAGATAACTGCTGGATGTACTTCAACTCCTATTGTCCACATAGTTAAGAGAGACTTTTGTTTGGCCTAGTCTCTCACTCACCTAACGCCACACGCTGACCACTGCACTTCCATCACGTTCCATGTGTAGCACCCACATGGACATTAAACATCAAGAGCACCCCCAAACTGCCATTAGGCAGGGAGCCCACGACTACAAGGAGTACTCCGAGGGAACACAGGGTGTCCCTCCTTTACTTCACCGACCCCAGGGAGCGACAGCCTGAGGGGGTACACCATGATACATCACACCGTCAGGGCCTGCTACAACTCCCATCCTCTTCTCCGTTTCCCCCCAGGGGTCACTGCACAAGCAGCACAAGTTTCCCTCCTTCCCTGATAGTTTGCTACAATGTATCAGTGAAGGTGAAATGGATTAGTTCAGGTTTTAGCTCTCAGATGATTATGTATTGGGTCTGCGTTGATTTTTGGCCTCTGGATGTAGCAAAAAGAAAATCTGTATTCATTGACAGCAAGCAGATATCCTGAACATGGTGAGGAATGAAAACAAAAATACATATTATAAAGCTGTGGAACATGATTAAACTGAAAGTCCTCCTTTGAGCACCAATTTTTAATTAAATGCTGTCCTGATCAGTGTCTGAAATGCATTTTTTATGACACAGAGTTCCAAAGGGGTTGTCCGGATTTATTTTATTTATAAAAAAAAAAGTCACAGAATAGCGTAAAATAATAAACCGTCGCATTCACCTTACTGCTCACTGATCCCAGCAACGCTCCTGTTATGAGGCTTCCTGGTCCCAAGCCAGACTCTGCTTCCTGATCTTTCTGGTCACACACTAATGACCACTCGGCCAATCACTGGCAAAATCGGGCCATGGATGTGACCAGTGACCGGCTGAGCAGTTTCCAGTGTCTTAAAACTGACCAGTAGGTTATGACCAGCGGGAGACTGGGAAGAGTCTGTGGGTGGATTGCTGAGGTGAGCATGAATTTTCTATTTAGTTTACACCGTTCTGAGCCTTTTTTCATATAAAAAAAATGTTTAAGCATCCAAAAAACCTGACATACGGCTTACGTGTATGGCGCTGTGGGAAGTGAGTTCAGAGACAGGGGCCCAGCTGTTACCTCCAGCATTGGTGAAAACTTTGATGCCGGCAGATTAACCTCTTAGATGCTGTGGCCAATGCTGACCACCGCATCTAAGTGGTTTGCAGAGGGACCTCACTGGCTCTTCGCGAGGCAATTGCAGGGTGCTGATGGCTGCTAAAGGCTTACAAAGGCCTCAGGGCCTACCGGCTACAGAGGTCTATAAGGTCCAGTGCCCTAGTCTGGGTCTCATAGGCCAACCGTCAGTCACAATACATTGCAATACACTATGTACTGTAATGCGTTGTAGAAGGCACCAGACCCTCCAAAGTCTCCTAGTGGGACAAAATTAAAAAGTAGAAAATAATTTTTCCAAAAATTAAAAAATAAAAGTTTTAAGTAAAAATAGGAACCCTCTCCCTTCATCAAGCCATTTAAAAATAGACATATTTGATATTGCTGAGTCAGTAACGACCTGCTCTATAAAAAGATAAAAATGTCACATGAACGATCCCATCAGGTGAGCCTTGTATAAAAAATAAAATAAAAACTATGCCGGCACACCCATTGTTTGTCACCTTGCCTCACAAAAACCATAATAAAAAATTATCAAAATGTCTGATGTAGCCCAAAATGGTACAAATAAAAACATCACCTCAACCTGCAAAAAACGAGCCCTCACACAAGACTATGGCTAAAAAAACTAAACAAAAAAAGAAAACTAGTTCCCTGAAAATGAGGACACACTATTTTTTTTAAAACGCTTTGTGTAATAAAGTGGTAAGATGTAAAAATAAATAAAAGACTATATAAAATTAGTATCTCTAATTGTACTGACCATCAGAATAACGTTAAAATGTTATTTTTCTTGCATGGTGTACACGGCTATAACAAAACCAAAAAAGCAATGAGCATCGCCACAGTAACCAGTTTGTTCCACTACACAATGTGACGCTGGAGCTACTGCAGAATATCTGATCAGTAGGGGTGCAGGGGTGTTAGACCGATGCCAACCAGATACTGAAGGCCTATCCTCTGAATAGGTCATTAATACTAAGATCTCAGAAAACCCCTTTAAGCTCAATAATAAAACAGTATGCAGTAAGCTCTGAAGCTCCCCCTAGTGGTGACTGCAGGCAGACAGAGAACTGATAATATTCTATGTCTATGCAGAGGATTTATAGCACTGGATCATAAAAAATTTGCTTAGAATACAAAATATATATATATATTAAGGGAATAAGCACCATCTTTAAAATGCTTGATGGATGTGTGTCCCACCTCTGGGACCTTCACCTGTGTAGATGGGGATTATGGCAATCGCTCCTGTGGTTATGTCATAAATCTCTAAAATGGGAATAACCCTGTAAGAAAGTAATCGGTACAGAATGATTGACCTAAAAATGACATAGCATAAAAAAAACAATCATAACATACCAAGGGTATTGCATGAAAATCCTACAATCTACTCAATAAAAACCATAATTATAAAAATATGCTAACCTTTTAAAAAAAAACTATATATGAATCGGTAACAATCAGTTGTAAAAAACATACGCAGACATAACCAAACAAAAATGCGTTAAAAGTGCATGACTGCGCCATATTCGACTGGATTTACCTGACTCCTTTCCTAAAGGTGCCCATATACACTGGACGATTGCAACTAGTGTTCAGGAAATCGAAGTCCACAAAGAAGACCCTGATCCGAATTTCAGGAAAAATGTGATTCATAGCGAAGCCAAATTTCCTCGTATTTCCCTGAAATAGTGTAAAAAACACTAAAAAATACATACTTACCTAATCCAATGGCTCGCAACGGCCCAGCCGCCGCTATTTTGATTGAAGATCGCGCAGTCTATCCTATGTGTGGTGACGAATGGCGTCATCACGGGCTGCACAAGATTTCAAGCTAGATCTTCAATCAGGATGGTGGTGGCCGGCCCGTCACAAGCAAATGGATGAGGTAAGCATGATTTAATTTTTTTTTATTTTACACTCTATTATTACTGTCAGATGCTGCAACCAGCTATGAACGCGGCATCTGAGGGGTACAATGATGGGGGGCAGTGCAATCGCCCCTCCCTGTCATTGCACCTACTATGTACAAAGAAATGCAAGAATTTTGTTGTAAAATTTGGCGAAGCAGCCAAATGGAATTTTGCCATACTTCACTCATCACTAATTGCAACGATAATGAACAAAATTTAACAGCAAACATTAAATTATTCCAACCAATGGCATCGTGTAGAAAGTCAGACATTTTTGAATTTTTCTCTGATAGACAAAAATCTTTTCACCTCAAATGTCTTCACTTAAAGGGACACTGACAGGCCCAAAAAGCATATTTAGGGATATATATGACAGTACAGGTCATATAAAGTGTATTAGAATCATCTAAGTATCCCCCCTGTCCACCTTATAAATACAGTAAAAAGAAGTTTTATAACCTGCTTTCATCGTCTTCAATCTGCCCAAGGGGCGGTGTTTCATCTGAACTTGCGCCCGGCCAGCCTCGCCACAACTGCCGTTTGAAGCGCCGCCCAGCTAATCAATATTCACTTCGCTGGGCGGCTACTCTGAAGAGCTGCTGTGCCCGGCGCATGCGCATTAAGCAGAGGCTGCATCGGCCTCTGGGAATCAGACTGTGCGCAGGCGCGATGCGATCCCAGCCAGTGAGTGTGCCGGGCGCATGCGCTGAAGATGGCCGGGGACACTAGTAGCCGCCCAGCAAAGTAAATATATTGATTAGCTGGGCGGCGCTTCAAACGGCAGTTGGGGCGAGGCTGGCTGGGCGCAAGTTCAGATGAAACACCGCCCCTTGGGCAGATTGAACACGATGAAAGCAGGTTATAAAACTTCTTTTTAATGTATTTATAAGGTGGACAGGGGGGATACTTAGATGATTCTAATACACTTTATATGACCTGTACTGTCATATATATATACGTAAATATGCTTTTTGGGCCTGTCAGTGTCCCTTTAAGGGCTTGTTCACACGACCGTTGGTGTCCCGTTCCCGTATTGCGGACCTCGCATTTGCGGATCCGCAATACACGGGCTCTGTTCCGTTGTCATTCCGCACCACGGATGCAGACCCATTCATTTTAATGAGTCCGCAAATCCGGAGATGCGGGAACGGAAGTACGGATCGGAACACTACGGAAGAACTACGAAGTGCTTTCTGGGGTTCCGTTGCGTGCCTCCGCACCGCAAAAAGATGGAACATGCTCCATCTTTTTGCGGAACGGAGGGATCGTGGACCCATTCAAGTGAATGGGTCTGCGATCCCCATGCGCCTGCCCCACGGAGGGTGCCCGTGCATTGCGGAGCACAATTTGCGGTTCACAGGACGGGCACGGGACACCAACGGTCGTGTGAACGAGCCCTAAAAATAGAAACTCGGCAAGATCGTTCCTCCTCCACTGAACATCATTGAACATATATGGCTGGTGTGAATGACAGTAATGGCAAATACGGAATGAAATGTGTATGGCTGCCTCACCGAAACAATCGCTCATTCAACAACTCTCCAACCATTAGCCTACCTCTATCTAATGTATATTGCCAGCTCAAAGGGGTTTCCCACAAAGAAGAGTTAAGTGTCTGATTGCTGGAAGTAAGACCAGGTCCTCAGTAATCAGAGGAACGGAGGTCCCGGAGTCCCCATGTGTGCAGGCCACACATCACTCCATTCACTTCTATGGGACTGAAGGAGATAATGCTCGGCTCTATCTCCAACAGTTCCTTAGAAATGTTGATGCATGAGTACTAGTAAGTGGCGTAGCTAAAAGCTCATGTGCCCTGGTGCAAGAGTTGAGCTTGGGCTTCCCTTCCCTCAGTTCTTTGTGGCCGGGGCTGGGAAGCACAAAGCCTTCTTGCTGCCTGAGGCAAAAATTTTAACGGTACCCCCCATGCCAAATTCTTGACCTAACCCTTTCTTTTCAGCCAGAGGGGTAACTTGACCTGCATGCACTTTCTATAATACCAGTTTCTTCTTATGTGGCACAAGGGTTTTTGGGCCCCCTCAGGCTCCTGGGCCCGGTAGCGACTGCTTCCTCTGCACTCTCTATAGCTACGCCCCTGGGACTAGTGTTGAGTGAATCAAAGCCAAACGAAATGACTTCAATCCGAATTTCAGGAAAAATTTGATTCGCTGTGAAGCCGAATTTCCTTGTGCTCCATGGTAACGAATCTATATTTCCTAAAATGGTGGCAAAAAAATAAAAACATACTCACCTCATCCATTTGCTTATAGAGAGGCAGTCACAGCCATCTTGATGGAAGAAACTGCACAAAATCGTCATGACACTGGCTGGACGTGGTGATGTCATCATTTCGCCACACAAGTTGTTTTTGCCGTTTCTTCAATCAAGATGGCCGCAACGGTCTTTTCACTAGCAAATGGATAAGGTATGTATTTTTTTAACCTTGATTCACCCCAGAAAGGCCTCCAATTTATCAGATGGCACGATCAGCGATGAACGTGGCACCTGAGGGGTTCAATGACGGGGGGCTACTTACAAATGAACGCGCTTCGTGACAAATGAATTTATGACTAATCAAATTTCTTTGTGATACTTTGCTCATCACTAATGAGTACCACATCTGCATTTGTATGGGCATCACTGTTCCTGTGACACATTCTTTGTGGTTCTTGGTGGTCTAATAACGCCATGATCTTTCATGGTCTAGAAGAATAATAAAGAAATTAGCGCCAACATCCCTGTTGATCTCTTGGTAATTAAAAGGTTAAACAACATCCTCGGAGCTCTCTGAGTTAATGCCAGAATCCACAATGGTGTAGGGCAGTGAAGTGGTTCATGTCAGCAATCTTGTTACAAGGACAACACCAGAGCCTAGACAGGTAAGAAAACCATAGTCCATCTGCCCTAGACCACCAGGGATGCTGACACAAAGCCCTCCATTGGCCTAGACAACTAAACCTGCCAACATTAGCCCCTCTGCTACCCTAGACAACTAGGGCTGCTGACATTAATCCATTGAGTTGTCTGAGATACAATAATTTTTCCCCAAGGTCATAATCTTGTTAAAGACAATGTAACAAGCACGCTGATACTTACAGTAAAATTCTTCTAAAGTCCTCCACGATCTGGTCAACAACTAGCCTACACCACACTGTGGGGTCATCATTGTACCGGACTGCGGGGGAAAAGTGAATCTAATGGGAGTTATAGTGAATCATTTCGTATAGGACCCAGGAATAGTAATTGACATGGGTCCCGACTGTGGATAAGTAATGAATATCGTTAACTGGAACATTTCTTCAAAAGGATTACCTCCATTGGGCAATCTTTTTCAAAAAGTTTGACCCAAATACATTGATCCTTTCACTGGCCAAGACCACCCTCATTATCATTAAAGCTTTAACTATTCCAGACCACCAGGGACGCTACCATCAATCCTTCAGCACTATATACTGTACTATCAAGGAGGCAAATTATGGTTTGTTCAGTGGACTGATTTATCTGGATGATGGGTGCAATGTTTATCTGGACACCATATGAAAGTATTTATCTGGGACCAGTGTGGACAATTATTTATGCGTCAATATTCATCTCATGATATTTCATCCAGCTCACTTTAGAGGGAACAGATGTGGGTCCTTACAGGCCGGATCACTAGTAACAAGGGTGAACTATGAGTATGACGCCCTGCCACCTTGTTCTATAGTATTCATAGTGAGGTATATGGCAAACACTGTCGGAGAAAGTGGTGCAGGGCTTCCCAGATATGACATTGAGCCCCAATACCATATTTCCTAATGAACTCACACCACATACGCCAGGGGTCCCCCTCTGTTATCTCTATATACCCTAAAGGGTGTCGATTCCAACCTGTGCTTCTGCAACTATTGTAACACTACAACTCCCAGCATGTCCTGACAGCAGTAGTTTAGAGGTCAGTTCGAAAGGGCTTATGGAAATCTTCAGAGGTTTCCTATAGAGTAAATATCCAATGCAAATGCTGGAGGGAGAGAAGCATCAATAATGGTTGAACTCAGGAAGTAATGTTGTAGATGGTACTTGTCACATATGTCAATGCACCATTTACTAAAGTGCGTGCGCACAATACGACCTGCGTGCAAGGTGTCACCGACAATATATGGCTAAAATCTATATACTCAATGCACTCAACACAAATCTTTACATTAGATGCACTCAGCTCTAACTACAGCACGTCATGCATTAGACAAATAGTCCTCGTGTCTTCTGTATGGACAGGTCAAGAAACGCACTAGAAGGAAACAGACAGGATATAGCAGAGCTAAGTTTGTCACTCCTAGCAAAGCTAAGTTTGTCGTATGGAACAACTCACAATTTATCTGGGATTTGTTCCTAGGATTGCAGGTAACTCACCCCATTATATATCACACATACACAGGAGTTAAATGACAAACGTCTGAACGTTTCAGAAGACACAGGGTAACGATGCCCACGTTAGAGATGCTGCAGCGCTGCTGTCATTTCCCTCTGGACCTCTTCAATACACAACCCGCTGCCAATTCACCAGCATACAATGCCCATGGCTGGGCGCAAAAGGCAACAGTTTCAAGGATAACAGCAACAATATAATAGAGCAGACAAGAACATTGACAATGGCTGGTCACCGACAACGGGGCTATAGTCAGCCATGGATCCTGAGCAATGCAGTGCTGGGGACTATAGTAACTACCCCAATGATAGTACCTACACACCCACTCCAAACATCACAGGTAGTGAGGGTATAAAGGTATATATATATATATATATATATATATATATATATCATATTCAGTATAATATATATATATGCGTGTGTGTGTGTGTGTGTGTGTATTCTGTATATACATTTTATACTCGTTTTATATATATATATGTATATTCTGTGTATATATATATATATATATATTTATATATATACATATTATACTTGTTATATATATATATATATATATATAACATCATATTCAGTATATATTAAGAATATGTGTATAAAATATATATATACAGTATATATATATATGTGTGTGTGTGTATTCTGTATGTATATGTTATACTTGTTTTATATATATATATATATATATATCATATTCTGTATAATATATATATATATATATATATATATATATATATATGTATATTCTGTGTATATATATATATATATATATATATATATGTTGCTGTTACGCCAGCTCTGACAAGTCTTCCAGGAACAGTTTGCAAATCAAAAACATTAACAAAAGTGGCGACTCTGGTTTTGAGAAAGTGTCTACTCTTTATACAATAGGTGTTATATATAAATTATATATATATATATATATATATATATATATATATATATAGTGTGTAAATCTATCTATCTAGCCCATATCTATCTATTTCATATCTATCACAATACCCCCCCTCCTTCCCAGCAGAATGAGGGTAGTAGTACATTACCTTGAGTTTAGTGTTGGGGTAGGTGACTGCCACCTTGCTGACTGTGATATTGGAGAGAGTGGCTGCCCTGATCTCCTCCAGCACTGCTATGATATCATCCAGCAGGCATCCCTTGTCCTCATTGCCCAGCACACACAGATGGGAGAAGGTGTAGTTGTAGCCCCTGTAGTTCACCTTCATGTCCAGCACAGCCCTGTGGATGTGGAGGATGTTCTCTGCCTGCAGCAGGATATTCCCCCCAGGCTTGGAAAGCAAGATCACCCTTCCATACCTCCCTGGGGTGTGCAGGTCTGAATACAGCTGCTTCTTGGACTGCTCCAGGGGGAAGAGGCTGCTGGCCAAGCTCCTCTCTATCTTGGCCAGGCTGTGGCTTGGGGCTACCAGGGCTTCCAGGTCACTGTCTGTCTTATAGCGACTGAGGAAGATGAAGCTAAAGATGATGGTGAGGACTGCAGGGAGAGTGAGGAAAAACACCGGGTGCCTGCTGACAAATAAGCCCAGCTTGTAGAAGAATGTCTTGAGCCCTCTGTGGATCACCTGCCGCAGCATCCTCCAGCAGATCCTGCTCACCACTAGTGATGATGCTCCAGGTGGCCTTAAGAAGCACATGTGACATGTGTGGGGCTTTGCCCTCCTTGGTCACTTGCTATATGCACTCTTCTACTCTGCTCTAGACTGCAGCAAGTTGCAGCAATCCTGCCAAATATTGATCTGGGGGGGCTCCAACAAGACTGCCCCTCTTCCCCCCTCTCTCTCTGATCAGCTCTTGTACTGGGGATTATTTGCTCTTTGCAGGAACAAAGCTTCATTCCTTTGATATTGGCTTCTTTTTTAGAGGAGAAATAAACAGGATGTCCGCCTGGTAAGGGAGCATGGGCTTGTATGGTCCTCCTCAGTCATGGCAGATCCAGATGAAGGAACCTTCATTCATTCATTCTTTCATTTATGGTGCACAAGTCATCTGGAGCAGAACATGAGGAATTATGAGACTGCAAACACATGAACTGGTTGGAGTAAAAGCGCTTTGGGGGGGGGGGGGGGTTGCTGAGAGATTAAATCCATTTTACTGCAGTGTAGTAGCAATGAAATGAGGAGGGGGAGGATGGGGGATCTCTGAGATGCTGCTGGTGTTCCTCTGTGTCTGGATGGGAATTCCTTCTCTAGGATTTTGCAGCATATTGAGGATTCTGCATGCATCTATCCTGGCTGGCTGGCTTCCTTCTGTGTGATAGCCCTGTTATTAGGTAGACATAGGATGCATGCAGTAGCACTTCTGTATGTATATATATATGGATGCAATGTCTAGGATATCTCTGCCGTAGAGTGACAGGTGCACCCCAGCTCCCTATATCTTGTCATTAGTACACCCCGAGCCCGCAGACCTCTCTATCTCCTCCTCCTCTCTCTTTCATCTTCCTCCACTCCACGTGGGAAGCAGAGCGGGAAGCTGCAGAGCAGCATACAGGAGATATTATCTGCAAGGTGGATCACGCTTAGGTTCTCCTTCCTATAGTCTTAAAGGGACTCTACTACAAAAGGGTTAATAGGGATGAGAACATTTGCTCAACAACTTTGGAATTCTAGGACGGTTCGTATTTAAGCCTGAGGCTCTCCAGCTGTTGCAAAACTACAACTACCAGCATGCCCAGACTGCCTACAGCTATCAGCCTACAGCAGGGGCATGGTGGGAGTTGTAATATTACAACAGCTGGAGAGCCGCAGGTTGGCCATGCCTGCTCTAGTGCAAAGATGGCCAACCTGAGGCTCTCCAGCTGTTGCAAAACTACAACTACCAGCATGCCCAGAGTGCCTACAGCTATCAGCCTACAGCAGGGGCATGGTGGGAGTTGTAATATTACAACAGCTGGAGAGCTGCAGGTTGGCCATCCCTGCTCTAGTGTCTTCCGAAAGGCAAATAGGGCTTAGAAATTGGGCATTTCTAGCGAGTCTACAAAACGGTTAAGGGTTATTGATTGAGAATTCATACAGCGACGAAAAACAGACCTAGCGTAGGTACTTACAGCACAGAGTCCTGCATGAATCCTCTCTTAGACGAGACTGTCACAGGTTGAATCATTTATGCTGGAAGGAATGGCGCCAAATGGAGCCCTATTTGTTTTATGGTAAAATAACGGACACCATGGAGGAACCCGTTGGTGTCCGCCAGGTGACATATCCAGCACGTTGGATTTTTTTTTTTTTTTTTTTTTGCTCCTATGGAAAAAAATATAACGGAAATGTGAATGCAGATATGAACCTAGCCTAACGTTTAAGTCTGTTATAGCATGCATTCGGCTCTGTTCACATTAGAGCCACGGCCATGACCACTCTGATGGATTCATGATCAAACAGATCCTCTAGAACTCTGAAGGTTTATAGCAGGGATGGCCAACCTGCGTCTTTCCAGCTGCTGCAAAACTACAACTCCCACCATGCCCTGCTGTAGGCTGATAGTTGTAGGCAGTGTGGGCATGCTGGGAGTTGTAGTTTTGCAACAGCTGGAGAGCCTCAGGTTGGCTATCGCTGGTTTATAGTAATGGGGCCTTTAAGGTGTCGGGCAAGAGACCGCAGACTACACTTTCTTGTCGTCGAAAAGCGACAGAAACCCAGAATCTAAGATTTTTTTAATATAAAATAAAAATGAAAAAAAAGGACATCAAATTATCTGAATGTAGTTCAGCCTGAAAAACAAGTTATTTTTGTAATTTACTTTATGTCACAGAAATGCACCAGTTGAGAGATATTCCCTTTTCTTCATTATAATGGCACCCTCTGGTGTTTAGTCTGCATAGTTATGTGCATATTCACCTACTGAGCTGAAATGAACATGGTCGCACATGCTCAGTGCCATTATTCAAATGTCAACAGCCATATTTACTATTCGAGGCTGTGATAGTTACAAAAAGAGAGAGTTGTGGCAAAGAGACATGCCCCCTGGGCTGTGATAGGGAGAGAGCTGTGTCAGAAAGGACACGCCTCCTGAGCTGTGATGGGGAGAGAGCTGTGTCAGAAAGGACACGCCTCCTGAGGTGTGATAGGGAGAGAGCTGTGTCAGAAAGGATACTCCTACTGAGCTGTGATAGGGAGAGAGCTGTGTCAGAAAGGACACGCCTCCTGAGCTGTGATAGGGAGAGAGCTGTGGCAGAAAGGACACACCTCCTGAGCTGTGAAAGGGAGAGAGCTGTGGCAGAAAGGACACGCCTCCTGAGCTGTGATAGGGCGAGAGCTGTGTCAGAAAGGACACGCCTCCTGAGCTGTGATAGGGAGAGAGCTGTGTCAGAAAAGACACACCTCCTGAGCTGTGATAGGGAGAGAGCTGTGTCAGAAAGGACACGCCTCCTGAGCTGTGATAGGAAGAGAGCTGTGTCAGAAAGGACACGCCTCCTGAGCTGTGATAGGGAGAAAGCTGCAGCAGAAAGGACACGCCTCCTGAGCTGTGATAGGGAGAAAGCTGTCCCCTGAGCTACCAATGTGAACTAAATCTAGCAGAGTATTTGGAACAATGAATGGGGAGATCTCTGGATCCATGATAGGTACAGGGCTGGTTCTAGCTTTGTTAGAGAGAGATTGTCATGTACTATATGATCTCTGATTTCCATTTCTCACATTAATTGTGAGATAACCCCTTTAAGCAGCAGGCCCACAGCCCCTCTCTGCAGCAATGCCCGATGAAATTGCTCTTTTACCCCTATACTCCAGCACAGTGCTCTGTTCCCTCCTCTCTACATTAAATACTTTCTAGTCAAGCCATGAGTTTCATGCTGCCATTTTCTCAATCTAGAAGTTTAGACTAGAAGTTTTCATTTGCACCACTATCTGTGTAACTGTTACCCTTTTGTGTATACAGCTCCCCTGCAGACATATGTGTCTCCATAGTAACAGACAACAACCAAACCATGTGTAGTCAGATCCTGCAGTTATAGCTTATTTTGTATTTCTTGCTTATGTGCATTTGGTAAGCTCGTAAAAAAAAATTGAATGGGTGGAAGAGAGTATGACTGCAAGAGTAGACTGCGCAGGGTTTGCTTGTTGTCTGTTACCATGGAGACACATAGGGGATCATTTATTAAACAGAAATACACCTAAATTAGGCATATTTGTAATTGCAGCGCAAAAGTCCTTGGCACCGCAATCTGCGACTTTTCTCCGCTCACACCAGGTCTAAAAAGGTTGGTGCGGAAGGGGCCGGTCCGGCAGGCCCGTCTCATTTACCATTTTCTATGCCTGTTTTCGGTGTAGAATATGGTCTAAATGTAGGACTGCTCGGAAGCTCGCTTACATTTAGACCAGTGATGGATACGCCGAAGTTATGGAGAGGCCAACGCCTCTTCATAACTTCGGCAAGGGAATTATTAAGACTGGGGTCTAAAACGCTGGTCTTAATAAATGTGCCCCATAGTTCTGCATAGACCAAATACCAAATGAAAAGAGATTTCTAAATCAACATTTTTATAAAATGTTGCTTCATTTTTTATTGTAGATGTATTGGAAATGGAAGCCCTTATTGCTTACATTTACTTTATTGTGGAATAGGAACTGGAACCGCTACCCAGAAGAGGAACTTGGAGCCTACACAAGTTGGCTTAGGATGTAGCCGCCATCCTTGAATAGTCAACCTAAAGCACGCATGGTGTTACCCTCAATGAAAGGCTATATATGAGGTTGCGTCCTCACAGTCCCACACAAATGGCGCACCTTTGGACGGACTCTGATTGGACTGCG
Organism: Bufo gargarizans; assembly: GCF_014858855.1. Lineage (NCBI taxonomy): Eukaryota > Metazoa > Chordata > Amphibia > Anura > Bufonidae > Bufo > Bufo gargarizans. The sequence goes on from NC_058083.1 coordinate 7,129,721, forward strand.
GCTGACAGTGCTCAAGATAATCTTTGATCCTTTTTATCTGCACTGTGTTGCTGAAGTACACTGTGTTTGCCGTTCCGAATGCCCTCTAATGCACACTTTCCATATTGATTGGACATCTAACATGGACATGATTATGATTTATTGCTACTGTACCCTTACACATTGGTGTTTGGAAATTACAGGATTTATGGCCTCGGCGCACCATCTTTCTTCCATGAATATATTATATGTTCGATAGCAGAACAAAAAACTCACTGTGATGCTGTGAAGTTTGTAGGCGACCATTTGTTTCACGGTTACTGGAGCTTTAATGGTCCGGTGGGTTCCGATGGGACCGAGATGTTTTCTCTGTACCTATAGGAAACAGTGACCTTGAATAATAACTCCTGGGTGTAGAGATCTCCAAGGTTATCACTCCCAGAAATAATCAATTCACTGTTCATGGTGTAGGATACAAGGGCAAAGGCGTAATCACGTCCTATATAGCTACAGATGGGGACTGCAGGCCTGCTGCTTAAAGAAACAGAACATCACAATCCCCCCTTCAAAAAATAGCTTAATAATAGTAAGAACATGCACTTAGGATGGCCAAAAAATGCTATTGTTTATGTGATTTGGGTTCAGATAATGTGACACATTGATTTTGGCACAGGTAGTGCCTTCTCCCTGTCTCCTTCTGTAAGCGGTGTATATAGAGATAGTACTGCCTGTCGGACTGTCCTAGTAAATAATGTAGGAACATTTTGTATTCCATACCTGTCTTATCCAGAATACTATGCTAGTACCAATAGTGCTGCCCCTGTGTCTTCTTGTAAATGATATAGGCACAGATAAGGGTGCATTGTGTCTCTCTGTATATATGATGAAAGTAACAGGATGCAATGCTCTGTTTCTCCCTGCAGAGGGAGTGTGCTGGGGGAGATTAGCAGTGGGCTGATTAACTCAGTTGCTCTATGACTGTGTATTAGTGTTTCTGACCAATGGAGCGCCAAGCCATGGACCTATCAGATTCTGCTCCCGGGACTCGGCGCTTTACTTAAATCCCTTCCTGGCCATACACTATTGCTAGTCCTGTTTGGCTCACTAGCTAGCTTTCTTCTTCCCTGTCCCTGAATTTGTGTACTGACCCTGGCTTATCTTCTAACCACTCTCTGTCTCTCTGTCTCATAGCCCATCTGGTTCTGATCCATTGCCGCATGAGTCTGCTTTTGTCTTTTTTGTCTATCGGTGTTTTTTTTTTTCTGCACTTACTTAGAGTAGGGACCGTCGTCCAGTTGCGGTTCTGCCAAGTAGGGTTTATACTGCAAGTAGGTAGGGAAAGTGGGCTGGGTTCTAGGTTAGGGCTTACTGTCCTTGTCTGACCATATCTACAGGCCCTACCTGACCCTACCTACAGGCATTACAGGGTAAAGTGAAAGTACGATTCACACAGCTAGAAAAATGGTTAACCCTTTATCACAGCACAGCTGAATATTTTTAATAAAGACCAACTGAAAAAATGATTTTGCCCCAAAACAAGTAAAGTACAATAATAAAATAAAATTGCCCCTGAAGCTGTACATAGCCTTCAGTCTCCAAATGACTTACAGTTAGAAGCAAGAGCTGTGGACAAACTAGCAACAGTAATCTAATGTGTACGGCCAGCTTACGGGAACGTAGCTGTATGGTACGGCAAAGATTAGAAGTCAACCTGGAGCCATTAGGTACTTTGTTGCCATATCATTAAACCAAAGCTACAAAAAAATTCATCATTGTTGAGAAGGGGTTCATCATTTCACAGTTTTTCCATTGGGTCCCAAGGTAGACCTTTGGACTTTGCTTTTTAAGAGATTGTCCACACAAATACTAAACCTCAAAATTCATGATCCAATTCCTTGAAACGATTTTGCGAAGTTTCCTGGGCTCCACAGCTGCTGTGTTCCTTCCATCAGATGTGATTTCTCTGGCACTTTGTCGCCAGCTCTAGAGGCTGCTCAATGATATGCAAGATACAAACTAAGACTAATTAGTGGGGATTTTATTACACTCTGGTAGAGCACTAATCAGAGAAAAGGTAAATAATATAATTGGTTTAATGCGGAGGATGGATTGGATTGTCCGCCTCGTCAAATAAAGATCAGATCTAGGGAGGATACTGCCATTATGGGGAACATGTCACCTCATTTTTTCACCAATTAAAATATAATCAAAAGCATATTTTCTGATTGCATTTTTTTCCGATTTTCTGTACATGATCATTGGGAGGACATCTTGCCGGGCGCACTAAGCTATAAACAGTACTTCTAGAGTTTTATTCACAGCATCACCTGAATGTTAAAGTGGCACTGTACTTTCAGCAAACTTTTGAATTGCCATAGGGACATTTAAAAAGTTTAGATTGCTGCAAGACAGAAAGCGAGGCGGACTCAATAGAAAGTATACAGGCCCCTCTTGCTCCCATCTTGTGAGGCAAGGAGAGAGAGAGTGCTAAGTGAACGCTTCTCTTCCCTTGTTCTAGAGGTCAGTGGGGGTCTCAGCATTTAGACCCCCACCAATCTCAACTTTTGATACGTCCCTATGACATATCAAAAGTTTATTGAAAGGACAGTGAAACTTTAAGAGGAATGTGCCATCAAGTGACCAGTTTTTTTTATTAAGTGTAATTTTACAAATTTTTGGCCATGTTATATTTACTATCCCATGTCACCATTTATTAAAAAAAAGATTCTAAAATTCTGCATTTCCCACAATAGCCACTAAGCCTGACACTCCCTGTGCTGTAGAAATCACTTTATAGCAGTCATCTCATTATTATCACAGGCAGGACTACAATGAAGGGTAGATAACACAGGATACACCATTCACAATAGATGATATCACAGCTTATCTACTCCCTGTAGTATGACCTCTGTACAGGTCACAGAGCATGCCGAGCAGGTTCTCAGATAGATGTCAAAGAGTCATCACCTGTCTGTTGTGTCCTCGGACCATATGACTGCTGTAAAGAATATGTCTAAATGCAGGAAAGATGGCCGTCTCATAATCATGTATAGAAAATAAAAAAAATAAAAATAAAAGATTATAAAAAAAGGAATGCGTGCCACTGTCTGATTTTAATTAGTCCTAGCAGTATAGGGAGTACAGTTAAGCTAGTTATACAAAATAATATTGGCCAAATCAGCTGACCATCTAATATGTATCAGGGTCTCCTGGGGCTGTATTCACACAGTCAGTGTTCGGTCAGTGATTTTCATCACTGATTGTGAGCCAAAACCAGGTGCCAATCTAAACCCAGAGCAGTTTGGCTCACAATCACTGATGGAAACCACTGACGAAAACACTGACGTGAGAATGAGACCTCACTCTGCCCTGACAGCAGACGTTGAGGATGAGAAGAATCAGGCAGCTGGAGTTTAATATGCCTGATTACTTAGTTCTGTTACAGCATTGGATGTGAAACCACTGTGCAAACCAACAGGGTTGGCTTAGGGCTAATTCTAAAAGCGTTACCTTGGCAGTCCTCTAGGTATTCACCTTTTATCCCCTGTACAGGGATCTTGACTTCGCTCCAGGTGAGCCACCAGGTTGCTACCTCCTGTGTGGTTAACAGCTGAGCCACGGGGTCTGAGACACTGGATGGGTCAGGAAGGAGTGTAGTCTGGAACAGGCAGAGGACAGGGCTGGCAGAGTAATAGATTGGGGCAAGCAGAAGAGGGTCAATATGGATAACAGATCAGGCAGTGAATGGTCAATACAGGTAAACAGGCACAGGTTGGTAGACGGGCAGACAACAGGAAAGCAGACCTAGAAGAGAATTTAACAAGCTAAAGAACTTTTTGCTCAGGTGCTCTCCCACTGGGGAATATGCCTGAAGAACCCAATGATTGCCAGCCATTGGTTGGTGAAGATTGGGATGCAAGGGAACAGGCCTAGCCGGCAAGCATTTCGTTTCTTATTGCAATTCATTTGCATTCCAGTGAATGGGCCTGCACTGCAATACCAGACACAGCCTGTTAGACAGTGTGGCGCTGTTTTTTACCCTTTCACTTTTCCTATGATAATTCAATAAATTTACCTGTAGTGCTATGTAATACAGATAAAACATTGAACCATTTGGTTAATGTCCTAGGAAACCAATCACATCTCTTGATTGTGGGAATAAATAGGTGTATCGGCAGAAACAAATAGACGTAGATAGAGAGGAGAGTCCTTCGCATGACCAGTCCATTATACCGGTATTTATTATCATTGCCCTCAGAATATTCACATAAGCTAGGCTGCTGACTGTCCTCAAGGCCTCGCCCGCTCTTGTTACTCCATTTATTTATTATAACACTATCTATTAAATTATAGGAGAGCTTGTAGTGGCAGTAAAATGGAGAGAATGAAGTAATCGCTAAATATAGATCTGTCCGATGGATCTCGATGTGATTTAGAAGGTCATGAGAAAGTCTTCTTCTAGTTCAGCATGGAATTCATCGAAGTTAACACAAATAGAGATAGAGTCTGCCCCGTGATAACCTTCCTGGTCTGAAAGTGATACTGTATATGACATTACCTTTAAAGGTAATTTTTTTTATGATTTCATTTTACTCATTTGGGGCTAATTATTTTTTCAATTGGTCTTTATTAAAAATTTTCATCAGTTTTTGCGATACAAGGTTTCAAAATCAGACAGTCTCATCTGAGTTTCGTCGGCTGACGGCTCATGTGAAGCCTTATCTCTGATTTCCTGACATCATATACATTCATTATAGCTAAACTCTTATAAAACTGATAAGAATGTGGTGTAAATTAACCTTTAAATGTTTATGAGGTCAGGAGATAAGACATGGCTTCACATGAGCTGACGGAACTCAGGAGGAACCATCTGAAAATAGACTGATTTTTAACCACATGCATCACAAAAACTGCTTGAAAATTTTTAATTTTTTTTTTAGCCCAAAATGAGTAAAAATGCAGTCCAAAAAAAACAGACCCAAAGGTGTCAATAGCCTTTATTATTAACATAAAACAGCAGGCATTGAATAATATTACACATAGTTAGAGAAGTAGCAAAGCTGAATTTGTAATTTAAAGGGATTCTCTGAGACCTAAAGAGGTTTTCCGGGATTTTATTACTGTTGACCCATACTCAGGATAGATCTATATCAGATTGGCGGGGGTTTGACACCTGGCACTCCCAGTGATCAGCTGGTTGAAGAGAAGGCTGCATGCCGTGCGAGCGCAGCCTTCCCTTCATTGTTTACCTGCTCGCCGTTGGCCTCACAGTAGTGAGCAGGTGTAATTACAAGAAGCCGTCCCTTTCACTTCTATAAGAGGGCTATGCACTGGAAGGAGCCGTCCTATAGAAGTGAATGGAATGGCTTCTTGTAATTACACCTGCTGACTACTGCAATGTCAACGGCAAGCAGGTAAACAATGAAGGGAAGGCTGCGCTCGCACAGAATGCAGCCTTCTCTTCAACCAGCTGACCGGCGGGGGTGGCAGCTGTTGGACCCCCACCAATATGATATTGATGACCTGTCCTAAGAATAGGTTATTAATATTAAAATCCTGGAAAATCTCTTTAACCTTTGATAGCCTATACTGTACTTAGAAGAGGCCATCAGGTTTGGTCAATGGTGGTCTAGAACCATAAAGAGGTATTGATGTTCTGAACAGTCCCCCTTTATTAGCTCAGAATACCCTAATAAGATATTAAAAAATTGGGTTTCTAAACCAGACAATATATCATCAGGGCATCATAAGGTAGCTGATATGAAAGCGGGTGCTGACCCACTGTGTCACTTGAATAGATTTGACTTGGACCAACTCCTAAGGGCTTTATGTAAGGCCCACCACCCAATCTTTACCCTTTAATACCTATACAGGGTTCTAGACTCTGCTGCAGGGAAATTGCCAGGACACTACCTCTTGGAGTAGTCTATGTTCAGTGACTAACATGGGATCAAGAGACACCAGTGTGGAGCACCGAGGGATCAGATAAAACACATGTCAGGAAACAAGCAAGCCAAGGCCAAAGCAGATAGCAAATGAGCAATCCAGTAAACAGTCCAAAGGTCAGGACAGACGGCACAGAGTCAGAAGGAGGAGCAGAAGTCAGGTGAGGCACTGAAAGGTTAAATCCAGTAACAAACACATGTTACTAACTTGGTACATGGGAAGGCAAACAGGATAATGTCACATCTTTACAATAAACTGGCTATCTAGAACCTTTTATTCAGCAAGTGTGTGCACTCTGGCCCTTTAAGGGGCCACGTGGAGCATATGCTCCCTAGGGACACCAGGAGAGGCTGCAGACAGGACACACAGGCTGCTCAGGCCTAATAGGGATTCATGCAGTTCTCCTCAATGGCCGAGCCTTCCAGGGAGGCAGAGGAAGATTCCAACTCACAGATCCCCAGAGAAGCAGAAGAGGATGGGTGGCAGCCACTCCCCCAAAAGCAGAGGAGCTCCAGCGGGCCATAGCAGTGGTAACACACGCTGAATTCAGAGCTGTGTCTATTACATTATGTATCCGTGTGGTGTCATTTTTGTGAAGGTTGCAGTGCCCGCCATGAGCTGTAAGCCAAGAGTCCTCAGTTGGTTGACAGCTTTCTTCTATTTCTCTGCAGAGGGAAAAAGCTATCAATCAATGGCTGGAAGGTGTGGGCATAGCTAGTTCACTAATATCGAGGACTCCCTTTTTATTGTGAGAGCTGCAACTAATAAACTAAATTTCTCTTCACTTACGACACCACAGACATAACACACATGGCCCTGAACTCAACATATCTGTCTCTACCTTATGCTGCGCTGAGCAGTCCGGTCACTTTCCTCCATAAGATCAGCACACTCCTCTCCTCCTGCTGTCATCATTCTTATGATCTGATAGCCATACAGTGTTCTATAAAATGTCATAGCGCAAAAGCCAATTTTGCCTAAAATACTATCAGTTTAAATGTACTGAGCTTATAGCGTCTTCATAACCGTACTGACCCTTTTTATGGCAACTAAAATCATCATTACATTCTCTGAAGATTCCAAATATAAGTGTTTTACCTTTATTTTGCTTGTCATAATTACAGTAACGCTAACTCCATCTGTACAGTAATTGAATAAACTAAAGATTAACCAACTGGAACAAATGAAGTAAAAAAAAGGATTTCATGACTAGTGTTGAGCGCGAATATTCGTATTACGAATTTTTAGCGCCAATATCGGCACTTAGATAATTTGCGAATATTTAGAATAGTGCTATATATTCGTAATGACGAATATTATTATATATATATATTTTTTTTTTAAACACCGTACACATCAGGTTATTATCCCTCCCTTCTTCTTGCTTGTGGGCCAATGAGAAGGCCTTGTCAGAGCTTAGCAACATCCCTAGCAACCAATAGAAAAGTTGCCTACCCCTTAGGCTACATGCACACGACTGTTGTGTGTTTTGCAGTCCGCAAATCGTTGATCCGCAAAACACGGATGGCGTCCGTTTGCATTCCGCAATTTGCGGAAAGGCACGGACAGCCTTTAATATCACTGCCTATTCTTGTCTCGGCTGTACTCGCACTATCTCGCGATAAGACACAACAGGTGATCTCGCTTGCACTTCGATATGTGCAGGTACCGAAGTCCGTCTTTATAATATCGAATAATAGGCTTGGTCGATCTTTATACGGATTTTGGTGGGTAGTTTTTGCTCTCAAGATCAGCCAGACATGTTTCGAGGGATCACCCTCTTCCTCAGTGGCCACTGCTATGGAAGTTAGTAGTAAGTACTACAGCCTGGGCTGGAAAGGAATTCTACAGTTTAGCATTGCCTATATGATTACTACAGTGAGCGGGGCCTGGTGTAATAGAATACAGTGACTGTATCAGGCCCCGCTGCCATTGCAAAAAACAAGATGCCAACCCCCTCCCCCTTTATTGGGGGTAATTCACTACACAGGGACACTGTTATGGGGGTGATCTGTGGATGACACATAGCATAAAATGCTATCTGTCATCCACAGATCCCCCCATAGCAGTGTCATGCCATCCCTAGATGCCCCCATAACAGTGCCATCCCTAGATGCCCCCATAACAGTGCCATCCCCAGATGCCCCCATAACAGTGCCATCCCCAGATGCCCCCATAACAGTGCCATCCACAGATGCCCCCATGGTAGTGCCATCCACAGATGCCCCATAACAGTGTAATCCACAGATCCCCCATAACAGTGACATCCACAGATGCCCCCATAGTAGTGCCATCCACAGATGCCCCATAACAGTGCCATCCACAGATGCCCCCATAACAGTGCCATCCCCAGATGCCTCCATAACAGTGCCATCCTTAGATGCCCCCATGGTAGTGCCATCCACAGATGCCCCATAACAGTGTAATCCACAGATCCCCCATAACAGTGTCATCCACAGATGCCCTCATAACAGTGTCATCCACAGATCCCCCATAACAGTGCCATCCACAGATCCCCCATAACAGTGCCATCCACAGATCCCCCATAACAGTGTCATCCACAGATCCCCCATAACAGTGCCATCCACAGATCCCCCATAACAGTGCCATCCACAGATCCCCATGACAGTGTCATCCACAGACCCCCATAACGGTGCGTCTTCCACAGATCCCCCATAATAGTGTCATCCACAGACCACCATTAGTTCAAAACCCACCAAAAGCACACCTTTTGGTTCAAAATATTTGTTTTCTTATTTTCCTCCTCAAAAACCTAGGTGCGTCTTATAGGGCGAAAAATACTGAAATGACTTGCTGATTATTTTCTTGCAATATCCTTTATTTTTTCTGTTACGGTGCTCCAGATCCCTTGCATAAGTATATATTTAAAAAATAATAATACATTCTGGTTACCTATAGTCACCACTAGGGGGAGCGTAGGCAATAACTGCATACTGTTTATATACTAGACACAATGATAATACAGTATGCAGTAAGCTCATGTACTCCCCCTGGTGGTGGCTGCTGGAAGCCAGAATGTTACATTATAATTATTTGTCTATGCAGGAGTTTTGGAACTCAGCATGAAAAAAAACAAAGTTCCAACCACTATAAAGATATACCAAGAAAGGAATCAGCACATCATTTTGGATCTAAATATGACATGATGTTAAAAAAAAAAATATTTACATTCACTTTAAGCTTTGAAAAGTTGAAGAATAATGGATAGGAACCAGAACCAGAAATGGGAGACCCATTTGGATTTCTGTATGCTTGGCACTGACTTAGTGGCACCATACCACTTACTTATATAGTGCTAGGGCTACCCCTGGTATAATAGTGATGTAGTTGTCCCTGCTATCCATTGAAAAGGGTCACATGACACAGTACAAATATGGAGTCACAGAGATATGCTGCACTCCTTATGTACCCTTGTGATAATGATAGATGACCCCTGTGGTTTTTCTTGTGGCTCACACATGTTTTACCACATCATTGGCAATGTATTAAAGAGCACCTATCAGCAGGATCGTCCCTATTAAACCAGCCATGCCGCATAGTAGGCAGTATGCTTGATTTAATAGGGCTGATCCTGCTGACAGGTCTTGTCTCATCTCAGACATTGGAGGCATATTGCTAAGATATGCCACCAATGTCAGATAGGTGCAGGCCCCATCCCTTATCTCCAGAACAGACTCCCCCAAAGTGAAGGTGAGCGCACTGCGCATGTGAGGGCACCCTCCATAGCGATGAATGGAGAGGTGGCCACCATGCATGTGTGGTGCACTCTCCATTCACTTCCATGGGACTTTGGAACTCTCGAGACGTTTGGCTATTTTCAGACTTCTCTTGCTGCGCAAGCGTGATGTGCTCTCCTTCCCTTTGGGGGCACCGTTCTGCAGATGGGTGCAATTCCCACACCTACTGTATCTTACATTGGTGGCATATCCTAGCAATATGCCACCAATGTCTGAGATTACACAAACCCTTTAAATCAAGACATGGTCAAGGTGCAAAAAAAGTGTACCGTGCCATTGGGTTGGTAAGCCAAACTTCCGATTTTTGGCTCCAGCTCCTCTATTTTCCCACACTCTGGCTCCAAGCACCCATAATTGACTCGGACTCTGCAGCCCTGCTAGTTGGCATGGTTTTTTAATAAGCAGAGACATGACTTATAATTATATAATATATGAGCAAATTGATTAGAAAATTCAGAAATTCAACCCATAAATTTGTTGGACTGATAGTGGGTCCGTCCGCTCCCACCTAACCCCACCCATTTTCCCCAGAAATGTAAGTACATCTATGTGGCCACCATTTAATCATTCCTCCTATGTCTTTACATGGCATTTGAAGCTTTGTATCATAAAAACAGATCACAATGAAATTATAGTTTTTTCTCTTAGATTGATCTGGCTCCAAGTACATCACGCACAGCGCCGTACATAGTATAGTGGCTGCACTTGGTATTGCGGCTCAATCTCATTTTGAATTGTACTGAGCTTCATCGGGGAAATGTTGCAGATGGACCCAACATCACAATCCAAGGAGAAGGTGAGAGCCACAGCCTGTTCAAACAGCTGACAGAGGGGGGAGGTGCTGGAAGTCGGTAGGTCATTAGTATTTAACTCTTGGACAACCCCTTTAAGAAATGTCACCACATAATGATGTTGCTGATATGAAACATGGAGAGGCTGCAATTTAAGCCACAGATTGGGATAGTAGGTAAGTGTGTTTTAGTTGTTTTTTTTTGTATTTTTGCATTATAAATATGTACTGCAAAGAAGAGCAGCATAACATGACTGATGGTCCAGTGTGACAGCTAGTTTGGTAATCATTAAAGGCAGTCTGTCAGTAGTTTAACAAAGTCAAAACTGCTGACAGGCTCGTTTTTTAAGGACTCCACAATTAGCTGTCACATTGGACAGTCAGCAGTTTTGACCATGTTAAACTGCTGCCAGCATTGGGTAGAGGCTGGGGAGAGTAGTGCAAATATACCTTTTTCTGAGGTTTATCAGGAGCAGTGTGAATATAAACTTTTAGTTTTCAAGGCTCTGCTTCTGCAAGTGTCGGAGCTTCACTGTCAAGTGCTCTCTGTATTGGGCTGCTTCATCCCCTCTGCTTAGAGTGACAGCTGTAGCATCCAACCAGAAGAACGTTACAGCTGACACTCAGACAAGAGGGAGGGGCAGTGAAGCAGCTCGGTGCACAGAGCACTTCACAGTGAAGATCCACCCCCAGGGCACTTGCAGGAGCAAACCATGGCAGAATTAAACTTCATATTCACACCACTGTTGAGAAAGCTCTCGAAATGGTATGTTTGTCCTGCTCTCCAGAGCCTCTGACTGGGGCTGTCAGCAGTTTGCCATGGTTAAAACTGCTGGTAGACTTCCTTTAAAAGGTTAAGTATTAAATATTTTTCCTAAACGTTTGTAGACTATTATTTTCATTCACGCAGCATTTGCATTCATGAATGTACGTCTTGTCTTTGTACCTAGGATTTATGCTCGGTTTCTCACCGCGCACTTGGCTGTCCTTCCTTTAATAACTTTCCAGGAGCACTTTTATGCAAACACGAATTTCCAGGATCTCTCGACCCAATCACATGAAATATTATAAATAATAATAAAGATATTATAGATCCTGAAAAAATGTATTCAAGTAGTTAGCAGAAGAAAGTACTAAATACTGTATATTTAATAAAAGCACAGGACAATGTGGTTTCTTCATCAAACTACAGTATAACAACTTACAATGCAAAACACTTGTAAGAAGTCATTTTTATCTTAGAACTGCAGTGAAATATAATCAGTTTTATTAAACATGTGTTTCACCCCAGACCTGGGCGTACTACCATACTGTATACAGTTATGTATTGTTATGTACAGTCAGGTCCATAAATATTGGGACATGGACACAATTGTAACATTTTTGGCTCTATACACCACCACAATGGATTTGAACTGAAACGAACAGGATGTGCTTTACCTGCAGACTGTCAGCTTTAATTAGAGGGGATTTACATCCAAATCAGGTGAACGGTGTAGGAATTACAACAGTTTCCATATATGTCTCCCACTTGTTAAGGGGCTAAAAGTAATGGGACAATTGGCTTCTCAGCTGTTCCATGGCCAGGTGTGTGTTATTCCCTCATTATCCCAATTACAATGAACAGATAAAAGGTCCAGAGTTCATTTCATGTGTGCTGTTTGTATTTGGAATCTGTTGCTGTCAACTCTCAAGATGAGATCCAAAGAGCTGTCACTATCAGTGAAGCAAGCCATCATTAGGCTGAAAAAACACAACAAACTCATCAGAGAAATAGCAAAAACATTAGGCGTGGTCAAAACAACTGTCTAGAACATTCTTAAAAAGAAGGAACGCACCGGTGAGCTCAGCAACACCAAAAGACCCGGAAGACCACGGAAAACAACTGTGGTGGATAACCGAAGAATTCTTTCCTTGGTGAAGAAAACACCCTTCACAACACCCTTTGGCCAGATCAAGAGTACTCTCCAGGAGGTAGGTGTATGTGTGTCAAAGTCAACAATCAAAAGAAGACTTCACCAGAGTGAATACAGAGGGTTCACCACAAGATGTAAACCACTGGGGAGCCTCCAAAACAGGAAGGCCAGATTAGAGTTTGTCAAACGACATCTAAAAAAGCCTTCACAGTTCTGGAACAACATCCTATGGACAGACGAGACCAAGATCAACTTGTACCAGAGTGATGGGAAGAGAAGAGTATGGAGAAGGAAAGGAACTGCTCATGATCCTAAGCATACCACCTCATCAGTGAAGCATGGTGGTGGTAGTGTCATGGCGTGGGCATGTATGGCTGCCAATGGAACTGGTTCTCTTGTATTTATTGATGATGTGACTGCTGACAAAAGCAGCAGGATGAATTCTGAAGTGTTTCGGGCAATATTATCTGCTCATATTCAGCCAAATGCTTCAGAACTCATTGGACGGCGCTTCACAGTGCAGATGGACAATGACCCAAAGCATACTGCAAAAGCAACCAAAGAGTTTTTTAAGGGGAAGAAGTGGAATGTTCTGCAATGGCCAAGTCAATCACCTGACCTGAATCTGATTGAGCATGCATTTCACTTGCTGAAGACAAAACTGAAGGGAAAATGCCCCAAGAACAAGCAGGAACTGAAGACAGTTGCAGTAGATACCTGGCAGAGCATCACTAGGGATGAAACCCAGCGTCTGGTGATGTCTATGCGTTCCAGACTTCAGGCTGTAATTGACTGCAAAGGATTTGCAACCAAGTATTAAAAAGTAAAAGTTTGATTTATGATGATTATTCTGTCCCATTACTTTTGGTCCCTTAACAAGTGGGAGGCACATATGCAAACTGTTGTAATTCCTACACCGTTCACTTGATTTGGATGTAAATACCCTCAAATTAAAGCTGACAGTCTGCAGGTAAAGCACATCTTGTTCATTTAATTTCAAATCCATTGTGGTGGTGTATAGAGCCCAAAATTTTAGAATTGTGTCGCTGTCCCAATATTTATGGACCTGACTGTATAATGATACCTTTCTTTTGTCTGCGTGTTAAACTGCTGCAAAGATATCAGCGTTTTTCTTCATATGCAAATGAACACATTGGAGCACCAGGGGGTGAGGCTGAATCAGCACCATGGTAAAAGATCATGTGACGGACCATGTGATGACCGGAGTGACGTCATCACAGGTCCTGTTCATGTAATTAATGCTCACCCCAGGTCCTGTTCAGCAAAGGAGACAGAAGGAGATGCCGGGCTACGCGAACAAGTGGACTAAGGTGAGTTAAATAATTTTTTATTTTCTTTTAACCCCTCCAGCGCTATTTGACTATGCATTCTGTATTCAGAATGCTATTATTTTCCCTTATAACCATGTTATAAGGGAAAATAATACAATCTACAGAACACCGATACCAAGGCCGAACTTCTGTGAAGAAGTTCGGGTTTGGGTACCAAACATGCGCGATTTCTTTCACGCGAGTGCAAAACGCATTACAATGTTTTGCACTCGCGCAGAAAAATCTAGGGTGTTCCCGTAACTCACCCGCACATTTTACCGCAACGCCCATGTGAAAGGGGCCTAAGGATTTTTACTGGTTGCCTATCAGAATCAAGTGATTTCACTATAGGGGCCTCAATTGGAGGACAAAGGAAGCTCTCTCCCTCTGTTTAACCACCCAGATGTCAAGGTTGCTGTTGACTGTGGCATCTAAGGGGTTAAATGACTATGATCAGAGTTATCTCCGATCCTGATTATTATGTCATGGTGTGTCAGCTGTATTACACAGCCAACCCCCACAGTGTATGGAGTAGGATCAGCTTGTGATCCCAGTCCATATACCTCTCAAGCCCCACTCATGTGCTATTGCATGCTCCCCTAGTGGTGGCCGCAGACAGACAGATTTTTCATCTAAGTGTATGAACTCAAGCTCCCCCTAGTGCTGATGGCAGCCATCCAGATTTGCGTTTTAAGCATCTGTCTGTACAGGGAAATTAAAGGAAATGTGTCACCCAATTTTTTTTTTCTAAAAAGAGATTAGAAAAAAAAAGATGTGTCATATATCTTTTCTTTCGAATCTCTTTTTATTTTCTGATTACATAATTTTATATTCTATTTCCTGAACAGGATTATGGGGGCAGCCATCTTGCCTGAGCTGTTCTTAACAGCATTTAGAAAGCATTAAGAAAATTGCTTTCCGGCAGCCCCATGGGCCATAGAAACAATAGACTGAAGGGGACCTCATTGACTTCTATGGGAGAGTTTTCTAGGCATGATCCGTGACCTGTGCAGAGGTCATTGTACAAGGAAGGAATAGGTAAGACTTCACCTATTGTGAATGGTGCATCCTGTCTTATCTGCACACAGAGGTGATAATATTACAAGCAGGAATAGAATGACAGATAAGGAGATAACTGCAGTAAAGCGATCTGTACAGACCAAGAAGTGGGGCTATTTATTAACCCTAGTGACCAGTGCAAAAACTTCAGGATTGTATGGTTTTTGTTTAAATATAGATATTTACGTGGACACTTATATCAATAACATCATAAAAAAATCTTTAAAAATAGGTTAAACATAAAAATTTGATTTAAATAATAGGTTGTTTTTTCTGATGACGCATTCCCTTTAAAAATCTGCATCTGAAAATCATAAAGAAAGATAAAATAAGAGATAAATCTGCACAGAAAAAAAAAAAAAAAAAACACCATTCCCATTGCTGTACGTTGCTCCCTGTCCTGTAATAATAATTTTTTTCTGTAAATATACTGTAGCACCAAAGACGGTTAAGCAGAATATTAACCTCCCGTTTTGCTCACATGTTCATTGCTCCCCACTGTTATTTTTCCCTCTTAAGTTCTAATTAATTAAGGAACAAAAACCTCCCAGGGAGAAATAAAACAAAGCTTTAATTAAGATGAATCTAAATGAGGAAATGCAAAATGCTTAAATTATGACCATTACCCACTAGGAGTCCAGTGGTGAATCCACAGTGTCAGCACGAGGAAGCCTCAGGGGTCCGCAGATGTCTGAGTAGGATTTATTATCTATTGTATTTATAATGACATGAAAAGTAAGGGCCTAGCCCCCATAAAATTCAACCCCTCAATATATACTGTAAAATGCTCATGCGTAATGCCCACAGTAGTTTTCATAGTGCCCCAAGTAAATATAATGACCCCCATAGTGCCCTCAGTAGATAAAATGCCCCCCTGTAGTGCTCATGCATAATGCCCACAGTAGTTTTCATAGTGCCCCAAGTAAATATAATGCCCCCATAGTGCCCTCAGTATAAACAATGTCCCCATAGTGCCCACTGTACATATAATGCCCCCTGTAGTGCCCTCAGTATAAACAATGCCCCCATAGTACCTTTTGTACATATAATTCTCCCCTGTAGTGCCCTAAGTACAAACAGTGCCCTCTGTACATTTAATGACACGAGGGTGTCAAGAACCACGCCTGACTCTGTTATACCCGGGGTCAGGAAATCGCAGCGGTTGGCTGCGTGCTCTATGTAGTAAGATAGGGCTGTTTCCTTATGGTAGCTTTCTGGGTTTGCTTTGCAACCCTTTTTGGCTCACTCAGGGATCCGTAGCTCCTTCTCCTCAGCTGTTCCTTGTCCAGCACTCCCAACCTCCTTATATTCCCCTCTCACACTTCTCTGGTTGCCAGATATAGAGCTTCCTGCCTGGACTTCTATACTGACCCACTGGAGCTGTGTTGCTGCGTTCTCTGGTTGTTGGTCCAGAACGTTTCCCTCCGGATCCCTGTTGGACCTTTGTGGTCTGCTGTGGTCGCCCACCTGGGTTTATGTGTTTGTCTGTATTGTCTGTCCTCTCCCTGGTGTTTCCCTCTTAGTGTCAGTGGTGCGGACTAGCGATCCCACCGGCCCGTTCACTATCTAGGGCTCATTTTAGGGAAAGCCAGGGTTTAGGCACGTGATCGCCGCACGGGTGAGGAACCCGTCTAGGGACGTCAGGGCAGTCAGGTGCCAGCCGCAAGGTGAGTCAGGGGTCACCACCTTTCCCTCTCCCTTGGGCAGGGCTTTCCCTTTTCCCTCCCTGTGCGTGACGCCGGTCATTACACTGTAGTGCCCTAAGTACAAACAGTGCCCTCTGTACATATAATGCCCCCTGTAGTTCCCTCAGTATAACCAATGCCCCCATAGTACCCTCTGTACATATAATGCCCCCGTAGTGCCCGCTGTACATATAATGTTCCTCTATAGCAGTGTTTCCCAACCAGTGCACCTCCAGCTGTTGCAAAACAACAACTCCCAGCATGCCTGGACAGCCTTTGGCTGTGCGGGCATGCTGGGAGTTGTAGTTTTGCAACAGCTGGAGGCACACTGGTTGGGAAACACTGCTCTATAGTGCCCTCTGTACATATAATATCCTATATAGTGTCCTTTGTAAATATATTGCTCCCCTCCTCCGTAGTGCCCCTCATAGTGACAACAAGCAAAAAAACAACAACTCACTATTCCACTGCCTCTTATGGCCTGTGTCTTTGCTTGCCTGCCTGAGACCGTTCCACTACCTCATAGTGCTCATGCCTAGAGGCATTCGGCGTATGAGGCTGAACGGCAGCGGAGGGAACCATTGGCTCCTGTGCCCCGCTGTAAACTGAGGTTCCCCTTTGCAATTTGGTGATAAGCATGTAATAGCAGGGGTTGCCATAACAAGTATGTAACAGCAGAGGGCGCCATAACAAGTATGTAACAGCAGGGGGCGCCATAACAAGCATGTAAGAGTAATATTACAGGATCGTTTTTTTTAAATGATTGCAACTTTGCAATGTTTTGTGGGAACCAACAGAGTAAATGAACCCCTCCAGGGCCTAGCCAATTTTCTTTTTTTTCGTTTTCACTTTATTCCTCCCTGATTTCCAAGAGCCATAACGTTTTTAATTTTCTATTCACGTAGCTAAATGAGGGCTTTTTTTTGTGGGACAAGTTGTAATTTTTAGTCTAGTTTAACACATGAGTCAAAAATCCAGCGGGCTGTTACGGCATAGTATAGAATACTGGAGTTCTCTAGATGTGGCATAGCTGAATAATGCCATGTGTCCGCCAGACCCCATTGAGTACAATGAGATGGGGCAGGCATTAGGCCGCTCTCCAGCATATTTGCCAGGATTCAGCCAGACAAAAATTGCTGCGCTCAATGGGGTCTTGCAGGCACGTGGCTATGCTGGATTTGGAAGTCTCTGGTGGGCTGTTCTCTTGTGTGACAGTAGCCTTAATGACACCATTTACTTTACCATATTTTGTATTGAAAAATGGCAAAATAATTTTTAATGAGTGAAACAGAAAAAAGCAAACAAACAAGCAATTCTGTCTGCAATTCAAATCCTGCGCCTGCACCTTACGTGTCTTCATTCGGCGCAGGCGCTCTGAGAGAAGGACGCTCGCTTCCTCAGCACTTCCTCGGTGCGCCTGCGCCGATGACGTCTTCTCTTTTGGGTTTAGAGGTGACGTCATCAGTGCAGGCGCACTGAGGAAGTGCTGGGGAAGCGAGCGTCCTTCTCTCAGAGCGCCTGCGCCGAATGAAGACACGTAAGGCGCAGGCGCTGGATTTGAAATGCAGACAGGGCCAGCCGGAGGAGGAGAGCGCTCGCTGGCCCTGTCAATCAGCAGGAGGAGGGGCGTTTTTTTGAAAGGAGGATGCGGCGGCTACAAGCAAGTAGACGCCCTACTGTCTGGTAGTGAAGTCATTTGCATATTTTAAAAGCTCGATTTTTAATGAAACGAAGCCACAGAACAAGGTAAGAGCCCTATATAGGGAATAGTCGTCCAATAAGGATTTTAATATGCCCAAAAATGAAAAATTAGTTTTGGGGGGTGACAGAAGCCCTTTAAGATGAATCCAAATGAGAAACTCGTTGAAATGCAAAACCCACAAAATATTATGACCATTAGGCCTCTTGCACACGAACGTTGTGCAACCGCAAATTGAGGTCCCCAATGCACGGGCAACGTCCGTGCTGCGGCCGGGACAGATCGAGACCCATTTAACTTGAATTGGTCTGTGATCCATCTGCACCAAAAAAAAAAAAAAAAAAGAACAAGTTCTATTTTTTTGTGGTGCCGAGTAACGGACAGAAACACCACGAAAGCACTCCGTAGTGCTTCTGTGGGATTCTGATCCGTTGTTCCGTTCGGCATCTCCGTGATTGCGCACCCATTCAAGTGAATGGGTCCGCATCCGTGATACGGAGTGCACATGTGCCAGTGTATTACGGACCCGCCGTATGCAGGCCGCAATACGGCCACGGGCACACAACATTGGTGTGCAAGAGGACTTACCGACTATGAGTCCGGTGGTGAAACCACAGAGTCAGCACGAGGCAGCCTCAGGGGTCTGCAGCCTCCGCCATTGCTTCTGTTATACTGATGTCTGAGGCGGTTTTATTATTTATCGTATTTATGATCACATGAAGAGCAGAGGTCCAGTCCCTTGTAAAATTCCTTTCACATAGTGTCGTTTTTGCTGTGGGTTTCAGTGCAGGAATGCAGAAGATTTGCTAATCTGTGGCAGAAATTCGCAAACACAAAATGGACATGCCGCAGAATTAAAATTTGCGCCGCGTGTCAATTTATATGCGGATTTCATTACGGATACATGATGAGATTTGTTGTCCATATCTTTACTGGTATAAACGCTGTGGATTTTTCACACACAATTCGACAGCAGAAAATCTGCAGCATTTACGGTATGTGCAACTATTCCCTAAGGGTATGTTCACACATGAAGGATAAGCTGTGAATTTCTCCCCACTCTTTACAGTACCAGACAAGCGGATGAGATACTATTTAAATCCTCAGCCGTTCTGTCACAAAGGGTTAATCATTTGTCTAGCATTGTGCCGGTCATCTAATAAACCTCATCTCTAAATTACTAAAAGGTCATAAACACTTATTTAAAGTCTACAGTATGTACACCTTTTGAGACGATTTTTTTTATGACTGCATTTTACTCATTTTGGGAAGGGTTGAGCGAACCCAAACTGCAAAGTTCGACCCGAACCCAGACTTTTTCACTGAAGTTCCTGTTTGGTGTTTGAGTGATTTTATTATTTTCTATTATAACATGGTTATAGCGGAAAATAATAGCATTCTTAATACAGAATGCTAAATAAAATGGCCATTGAGGGGTTAACAATATTAAACCTTTCTATGAAAAAGGGGTTAACTGTTTTTCTATCTGTGTGAAACCTACTTTTTACATTCACTTTGTGCCCTCATCTAATAACCATTATCTCTAAACTACTAAGAGGCCATAAATAGAGATGAGCGAATCGAAGCTGATGAAATGGAATTCAATCAGAATTTCAGGAAAAATTTGATTCGCACCGAAACCGAATTTCCTCGTGCTTCGTGGTAACGAATCACATTTTTTCCTAAAATAGCTGCTGCACATGTGAAGACATGGAGAAAGTAACTCTGGGAAGGCGCGATCACCCACATTGCCATGCATGCAGCCAATCAGCAGCCAGCCAGCCCTGTGATGTCACAGCCCTATAAATAGCGGCAGCCATCTTAGATTCTGCCATTTACCAGCGTACTTAGTGCAGGGAGAGACGTCTGCGGACGCTAGGGACAGTGGTAGGAAAGACTTGATTGTGGTGAAAAAACGATTTATAAGTGCAGGGAAAAGATAGGGAGGAATCATTCCACAGCATTTATGTAGAACAGGCTTCAGTCGGGGAGGTTACAGCCTGGGTAATAGGAGCAATCCTATTACACCTTGCTGCACTGACTGAGGATCCAAATTGCCATTATACAGCTCTGTCATTCCAGCAAACCGTTCTTGTTATTGGGGTCCGAGTGCTGTTTGATACAGGCATTACAGGGTTTATGACAAGGAAATATTTCTACAGTACGTCTTATTTGCCCTTCTGCGGTGCAGTTATACATTCTAAAGCCCTGTTAGCCGTGTATTAGTGGCAAAATAAAAAATATATTCACCGTTCAGCGTTGCACTTATATGTTAAAAAGCCTTTTGTGTAGTGGAAAAGTGGAAAAAAATTAGGGCCTGATTGTCGTTCAGCAGTGCAGTTATATGTGGTAAAGCCCTTTTTGCAGTGTGGACCGAATTACATAGTGGTGAAATTTTTTCTGTGAAATAGGCTTCTTTGGGGAAAATTGATGGGTGATTGTAGACCTCCTTTTGCTGTATGGACCGAATTACGTAGTGGTGAAATTTTTTATGTGAAACAGGCTTTTTTGGGAAAATTGTTGGGTGATTGTAGACTTTGTTCAGTATGAATCAAATTCCATTATCCTTTCATTGGTGAAATTTATTTAAAAAAATGTTGGGGGCAAAATTGATGAGTAATTGTAGACCTCCTTTTGCTGTATGGACCGAATTACGTCATTGTGGGTCCTGCAGTAAACATAATGAAGACTCTGATGACAACACACCAGCAAACTCTGCCTTTACCATCTATTCACAATTACACTGACCAAAAATATAAACGCAACACAAAGGGACCCAGTTTGTGCAGAAATTCTTTGCTTATGAAAACCGATTGTTGCTGCAGCCGCCCGGGTGGCTGGTCTCAGACGATCATGGAGGTGAACATGCTGGATGTGGAGGTCCTGGGCTGGTGTGGTTATACATGGTCTGCGGTTGTGAGGCCGGTTGGATGTACTGCCAAATTCTCTAAAACGCCTTTGGAGACGGCTTATGGTAGAGAAATGAACATTCATTGCACGGGCAACAGCTCTGGTAGACATTCCTGCAGTCAGCATGCCAATTGCACGCTCCCTCAAACGTTGCGACATCTGTGGCATTGTGCTGTGTGATCAAACTGCACATTTCAGAGTGGCTTTTATTGTGGGCAGTCTAAGGCACACCTGTGCAATATTCATGCTGTCTAATCAGCACCTTGATATGCCACACCTGTGAGGTGGGATGGATTATCTCGGCAAAGGAGAAGTGCTCACTAACACAGATTTAGACAGATTTGTGAACAATATTTGAGAGTAATGGGTCTTTTGTGTATGTAGAAAATGTTTCAGCTCTTTATGTTCAGCTCATGCAAAATGGGAGCAAAACCAAAAGTGTTGCATTTATATTTTTGGTCAGTGTAAATCAAGCAGCTTCAGTAAGTTCAAGGTTTTTTAATCTGTTGCCTTCTGCATTCGATCTCCACAGCACACAAGACATGACAGGAGAGCCTCTGCTTTGGAATCCAAGTCCAGTTTCTTATGATCAGGAATTGTGTGTAACATTCTTGCTCCCTGTGCAAAGCCATAACAAAAGGACTCCGTAGGCATACACATCAGAGGAAGCTGAACTGGTTGCCCCAATTTTTATTCAGGAGCAGTAAACAGCGGGAAGATAACAGAGGTGGCTGAACTCCGCTGCTCTGTATCTCTTGAGAAGTCAATGTCTCTAACTAAGCCCCTCTTGCGATTTACAGAAAATACATTATTTTCATGTAGAAATCCAAGAATTATGTTGGAGGCATGTAGTGTATGCAAGCCATGTGCGACTCCTCTCATCACTCTCACGCTATTCTGCACCTGGTTTGCCTGGGCGAACGAAGTCACACAGGGGAGGAACTGCTCCGTGTCCTTCAGCAAGAAATTGAATCCTGGCTTTCTCTGCGACAACTCAAAATCTGAACCATGGTGACCGACAACTGGAAAAACATGGTGTCGGCGCTGCGTCAAGGGGGGCTGAGCCATGTGCCCGGCATGGTACACGTGTTCAATCTGGCCATCAAGCAGTCTTTCACCCATCTGCAAGACACCCTAAAAATGGCCAGGAAACTTTGCATGCACTTCAGCCACTCGTACACCGCAAAGCACACCCTCCTGGAGCAGCAGTGGCAGAACGGAATCCCCCAACATAGGCTGATATGCGACGTTTCCACCAGTTGGAATTCCACCCTCCATATGTTGGACCGACTGTACGAACAGAAAAAGGCTATAAACGATTTATTGATGATCAAAGTGGACAGGAGTACTCCCCTGTGTAACTTTGATGTCAGCCGATTGCTCAGGCTCTTTGAGCATGCCACGTTATTTGTCAGTCGCCAGGATTACTGGATGAACAACTTCATTCCACTGCTTCATGTCCTGGAATGGATACTGGTAAATCTGGCTGGTCATGGGACTGGAGACGTGGCACCTAGATCTCACAGCCACATGAGCCCTGTGGGAGCTGAAGGAGTATTAGGAAATTGGAGCACAAGCAATGTGTAGCAAAATGGGTGCTTTTTCTACACAAGTTACAGAAGAGAAGGAGCTACAGGGCGATGAGGAAGATGAGGCAGAGGACCCAGACACACCGTGGCAGTATGCAGTGTAAATGGAGGCAGTATGCAGTGTAGATCCGAGTCACTTACGCAAATGGCCCGCTGCGTGCTCACTTGCTTGCGTAGTGACAGCCGAATTGTCACCATTCGGCAGAGGGATGACTTCTGGCTCTCCACCTTGTTGGACCATCGCTACCGGTCCAAAATGAGGGCCTTTTTTACACCCACTGTGAGGGAGGACAAACTGAACTCCTATAGAGACATCCTATGTAGTCAGTTGGCCGCTACCTATCTTACCCATTATCCATCCTCTCGCAGGTCTGACCGGGGAGGGGTGGGGTGGCAGGAGCAGTACCAACCCCATCGGCAGAAGCCTGAGTCTAGAGTCGCTAATGAGCAGTGAAGAAACTACTCACCAGAAGCTAGACATAGAGTAGAACCTGAACCAGCAGTTAAAATGGCACTACACACTGATTTCCTCTGTAGTACTGCCATGTGGGTGTACAGGTGGTCACTCGATTGGCAGCAAGGGTGTATGAGTTCACAACCTGGCGGTGCTCCACTGTATAGACTGTATTAGAGAACAATAATGTGCGGCTTTAAGAGAAAGCAAAAAAGTCCAGTGGCACTCACCATTAGTTGCAGTTCTTCTTTATTGTAGATTACAATTTCACAATCAGGGTGAAATGTAAAAGAACACAGACGGCAGCAGGTGGACAACGTACTTGCATGTGCAAAGGAATTGCGGCGACGGCCGTTTCGCACTTACAGCGCTTCGTCAGGCCAGCATATCAGCGGCAAGAAAATGCCTGCTTACATACCTGTGTGCACACCCCTTGTCCTACGTCACTGGGCGGCGCTCAGACGTGGCGCTCACCTGTGAGGTCAGACTAGGGTCAAAGGTGTGCTCACCATACAGAAACTGTCTGCATTTCATTAAAAACAAAAAAGAAAAACACATATAAAGAAACACAAACCATAGCAATTCTACAGGAACACTCCCATATCTATTTTTTCATTCAATCCCAAGGGACCCATTGCATCGGTGCGCAGTATCCACCTGCTTTCTCTTCTAAGTAGCTCCCGGAGTGTCTCCGCCCTGGGGCGGGTTCTTAACGATCTCGATACCTGCAAACCTGAGTACTTCACTTCTTCCCCCATGATCGTGTTTTACATGATGTATGAGGCGCGGACTGCCATTCTCAGAGGTGAGAGAGGCAAGATGTTCCTTTATTCCCTCATTAAGACTCCTTATCATTTTACCGATGTAGAACCTGACACACATGCATAGTATGAGGAAGACTACAAATCTACTTCTGCAAGTGATCAGGGTGTCCACCGTATGCTGTAAACCCCCGAATATCAAAGTTTCCCACTGTGGATTAAACTTGCAGCAGGGGCAATTTCCACAACAGCGCTTTCCTGTGGGACGCCACCCCTGCAACCAAGTTTCATTTTTTTTCTCTCCAGAAAACGGCTACGGCCTAATCTGTCCTTTAGTGTGTGACACTTCCTAAATGTTACTATGGGACGAATGCCTCTGTGATTTTCTTTATTTGGTCAGCTAAAGGGCTAAACTTGAAGCAAAACACACAAGGATTTTTTTTTACACTAAAATAGTACCAACAAAACTGCCACCTTATCCTGTAGTTTCCAAAATGGGGTCAGTTTTTGGAGTTTCTACTCTAGGGGTGCATCAGGGGGTCTTCAAATGTGACATGGCCCTCCAAAAACCATATGGCTTTCCTTTCCTTCTGCGCCCTGCCAAATGGGCTGTTTCTGTAATCTACAGAATCAGGGTTATAAATATTGAGTTTTGTTTGGCTGTTAACCAATGCTTTTTTACTGGAAAATATTGATTAAAATGGAAAATCTGCCAAAAAAGTGAAATTCTGAAATTTCCGCTCCATTTTCCTTTAATTCTTGTGGAACAACTAAAGAGTTAACAAAGTTTGTAAAATCAGTTTTGAATACCTTGAGGGGTGTAGTTTCTAAAATGGGGTCATTTTTTGGGTGGTTTCTATTATGTAAGCCCCACAATGTTTCAAAATTTGCTTTTAAACTTCTAAGCCGTCTAACATCCCCAAAAAAGAAAACGGCATTCACAAAATGAGCTAAACATGAAGTAGACATATGGGGAATGTAAATTAATAACTATTTTTGGAGGTATTACTGTCTATTATAAAAGTAGAGAAATGTAAATTTGGAAATTTTTCCCAATTTTTGGTAAATTTGGTATTTTTTATAAATAAAAATGACATTTTTTGACTCAATTTTACCACTGTCATGAAGTACAATATGTGACGAGAAAACTATTTTAGAATGGCCTGGATAAGTAAAAGTGTTTTAAAGTTATTACCACATAAAGTGACACATGTCAGATTTGCTAAAAATGGCCTGGTCCTGAAGGTAAACACTAGCTTGGTCTTGAAGGGGTTAAGCCACATTCTTATCAGTAAGATATGGACTGAGCTATAATGAGTGTTTAGGAAGTCAGAGAGCAGAGATAAGGAGCCTGTCAGATTAGCTGGCTGACTGAGCAGAGAGAAAATTCAGATCCCTCTATTAGAGAATCTCTGCCATGTACAGAGAGAAGGGTTCCATATTTGTAATAAAGACTAACTGAAAAAAATATTTTTTGCTAAAAATTTGTACAATGCCATAGTAAAAAAAAAATTGCCCCCAAAGGTGTACATAGCCTTTAAGTCCTCAGCATGCCAATTTATGCTGTGATTATAAGTCCTGTCACTGTGCATTTGCTAGGCCAGAGTGCTGCCACCATAATAGCAGCATCATGTTCTCCAATGGCTGCCTTGGGGTGTTTAAATGATTGTTCAGCCCAAAAAAAGTTAGCAATGATGTAAAATAATATAAGAAGACATACTCAACTTACTAATCCCTTGTTGCTCCCTTTCCAATGTCTCTGTCATCCACTGGTCTCTACTTCTTGGTCTCTCTCAACACAAAGAAGAAAATAGTTTGCATTAGTGACCAGGAAGTAGGAAGTGTGCACACCCTCTTTTAACTGGGGATGTAGCTGTGTTTAGAAATAAGCAATCACATTCAAAATCACGTTAAATAGGAGTCAGCTGATTAACCCCAAATAAAGTTCAGCTGGTCTTTCCTGAAATTTTCTTAGTCGCATCTGCAGCACGCCAGACCTGCAGGGTATAGCGATAGTCAGGTCACGGTTATGGTCAATCGAGGGTTATTTACTTTTCTGAGGAGAACCCTGGGCAGGCATGCGGCAGTGAGGGAGAGGTAGACACAAGTTCCTCTGGGGCACACTCTGGATGTAGGGACCAGGCCTGATGGTGTGTGAGGTGCCCTGGATGTTGCAAGTATTTTGAGTGCCTGAGGTAAGGTCCCTTTAAGGATCGTGACGCCAGTGCCTGTAACGGTGGCACACCAATTTGTAGGAGTATTAATAGAGTGCACAGATGGTAAACCAAACGTTGCTTTACTTTGGAAAACAGTCCAACTTTGTACAGGCAGTTACAGTAGATGATGGTGCAGTCCCATATAGCACAAATGCACAGCAGGTTCACTTCACAATACGGCAGGTTTAAATCTTGCAAGATACTTGGAGGGTATACAGTTTGAGGGTATACAGTTAATGCTTTGCAGTACAATGCTGCTCTATCCCCTCAGCTATTCTAGCTGGCTGGATCCCAAGGCTCGGATGCCTAAATGCTGGCTTGAATCCTTGGTGTATAAATCTTCCTCCAGTATTGACCCTTGCTTTATACAAACCGGATTCCAAAAAAGTTGGGACACTATACAAATCGTGAATAAAAACTGAATGCAATGATGTGGAGATGGCAAATGTCAATATTTTATTTGTAATAGAACGTAGATGACAGATCAAACGTTTAATCCGAGTAAATGTATCATTTTAAAAGAAAAATACGTTGATTCAAAAAATTCACGGTGTCAACAAATCCCCAAAAAGTTGGGACAAGTAGCAATAAGAGGCTGGAAAAAGTAAATTTGAGCATAACGAAGAGCTGGAAGACCAATTAACACTAATTAGGTCAATTGGCAACATGATTGGGTATAAAAAGAGCTTCTCAGAGTGGCAGTGTCTCTCAGAAGTCAAGATGGGTAGAGGATCACCAATTCCCACAATGTTGTGCAGACAGATAGTGGAGCAATATCAGAAAGGTGTTACCCAGCGAAAAATTGCAAAGACTTTGCATCTATCATCATCAACTGTGCATAACATCATCCGAAGATTCAGAGAATCTGGAACAATCTCTGTGCGTAAGCGTCAAGGCCGTAAAACCATACTGGATGCCTGTGATCTCCGGGCCCTTAAACGACACTGCACCACAAACAGGAATGCTACTGTAAAGGAAATCACAGAATGGGCTCAGGAATACTTCCAGAAACCATTGTCAGTGAACACAATCCACCGTGCTATCCGCCGTTGCCAGCTGAAACTCTACAGTGCAAAGAAGAAGCCATTTCTAAGCAAGATCCACAAGCTCAGGCGTTTTCACTGGGCATGGGATCACTTAAAATGGAGTGTGGCAAAATGGAAGACTGTTCTGTGGTCACGATTCAAAGTTCTTTTTGGAAATCTGGGACGCCATGTCATCCGGACCAAAGAGGACAAGGACAACCCAAGTTGTTATCAACGCTCAGTTCAGAAGCCTGCATCTCTGATGGTATGGGGTTGCATGAGTGCGTGTGGCATGGGCAGCTTGCATGTCTGGAAAGGCACCATCAATGCAGAAAAATATATTCAGGTTCTAGAACAACATATGCTCCCATCCAGACGTCATCTTTCAGGGAAGACCCTGCATCAATCACAACATCATGGCTGCGTAGGAGAAGGATCCGGGTACTGAAATGGCCAGTCTGCAGTCCAGATCTTTCATCTATAGAGAACATTTGGCGCATCATAAAGAGGAAGGTGCAACAAAGAAGGCCCAAGACGATTGAACAGTTAGAGGCCTGTATTAGACAAGAATGGGAGAGTATTCCTATTTCTAAACTTGAGAAACTGGTCTCCTCGGTCCCCAGACGTCTGTTGAGTGTTGTAAGAAGAAGGGGAGATGCCACACAGTGGTGAAAATGGCCTTGTCCCAACTTTTTGGGGATTTGTTGACACCATGACATTCTGATTCAACATATTTTTCCCTTAAAATGGTAAATTTTCTCAGCTTAAACTTTTGTTCCGTGATTTATGTTCTATTCTGAATAAAATATTAGAAGTTGGCACCTCCACATCATTGCATTCAGTATTTATTCACGATTTGTATAGTGTCCCAACTTTTTTGGAATCCGGTTTGTACTAAAGTACCTCTGCCCCTCAGCTTACTTCTCTAAGCTGTGTGTTCTGTCTCTGCTGGGTTTGAAGGTGGCTGCAGGTTGCTCCCAGGAGGTAGATTCTTCTTCTGGGGTGACTCTACTGAGCTAAGCTTAGCCTCAGGAGCTTTAGGCTGACTAGGTGGCACTTCTAGTCCCCTGGCATACACTAACTCTCCCCTGTCTGGGCCTACCTATATATACCTAGGGCTCTCTAGCTCCCTCTAACGTCTGGGAGGCTAAACTACACCCTTACAGGCCTGACACCCAGATAATACAGGGGAATGCACATTAAACATCACATTAATGCAATAAACATATTAACCCTTGTGTAGTGCCCACCTTTACCTAGTGGGACACTACACATCCCACAGCAAAAGCCATGGTCCACAGAGAGCTTCCAAAGCATCAGAGGGATCTCATTGTTAAAAGGTATCAGTCAGGAGAAGGGTAAAAAAGAATTTCCAAGGCATTAGATATACCATGGAACACAGTGAAGTGGAGAAAATATGGCACAAAAGTAACATTACCATGAACTGGACGTCCCTTCAAAATTGATGAAAAGACGAGAAGAAAACTGGTCTGGGAGGCTACCAAGAGGCCTACAGCAACATTAAAGGAGCTGCAGGAATATCGGCAAGTACTGGCTGTGTGGTACATGTGACAACTATCTCCCGTATTCTTCATATGTCTGGGCTATGGTGTAGAGTGGCAAGACGAAAGCTTTTTCTTATGAAGAAAAACATCCAAGCCAGGCTACATTTTGCAAAAACACATCTGAAGTCTCCCAAAAGTATGTGGGAAAAGGTGTTATGGTCTGATGAAACCAAGGTGGAACTTTTTGGCCATAATTCCAAAAGATATGTTTGGCCCAAAAACAACACTGCACATCACCAAAAGAACACCATACCCACAGTGAAGCATGGTGGTGGCAGCATCATACTTTGGGGCTGTTTTTCTTCAGCTGGAACTGGGGCCTTAGTTAAGCTAGAGGGAATTATGAACAGTTCCAAATACCAGTCAATATTGTCACAAACCCTTCAGGCTTCTGCTAGAAAGCTGAACACGAAGAGGAACTTCATCTTTCAGCATGACAATGACACAAAGTATACATCCAAATCAACAAAGGAATGGCTTCACCAGAAGAAGATTAAAGTTTTGGAATGGCCTAGCCAGAGCCCAGACCTGACTCCGATTTAAAATCTGTGGGATGGTCTGAAGAGGGCTGTGCCCAGGAGATGCCCTCGCAATCTGACAGATTTGGAGTGTTTTTGCAAAGAAGAGTGGGCAAATCTTGCCAACTCAAAATGTACCATGCTGATAGACTCATACCCAAAAAGACTGAGCGCTGTAATAATTACTAATGCCATCAGTTAGCATACATTTTGCCTGATCCACATGTTATAATGGAAAATAATAAAATCACCCGAACACCGAACTCGAAATTCTATGAAAAAGTCCGGGTTCGGGTCCGGGTACCCAAACTCGCAAAGTTCGGTACGAATCCAAACTTTGCAGTTCGGGTTCGCTCAAGCCTAGAGTACAAATTGATTCTACCCAAATCAAAATTGCTCCAATTGACCTGAGGTCTCCTAGGATTCATTTATGCATTATTATTATTTTTTCTCTCCAACCTTCCCCCCTTTGCGATCTTTAAAGCAATGACAGCAATAGTAAATAATGCATACATATCTATGGGTAAACACATGGTTTATGGTGTTAATGAATAACATGTTTATAAACTTACTGCATTGACGGATTTATCCTTTTTAAAATTAAACATAAAAAAAAAAATTTTTTACTGGAGCAGATGGTGTTTACACACACACACTGTTCTGAACAAGCATCCCAAAATTGTGCATTTATAGGGAAAGATGCTCGCCTGTTTTTATATTCACACACATACATACATACATACGTAGTGTCAGAAGAAGTGCACCTAGTTTTCTGAAGTGTTAATAGTGGCACATGATCCATAATTTTGCACAAACATGACATGCACCAAAACCACTACTTTTTAATGCCATTTTTCTGATGTAAATGGAATTAGATAATCCCCTCATGGAGGAGATTTATGAAACTGAAAAAAAGGAAAGCTGTCATTGCAACCAATCACAGAGCAAAACATTGTTACATCAACTTGACAAGCTGTGATTACGTCATGTATTGTCTTTGCTGCCAGGGTGTTCACCTGTTAGTTCAGCCACTCCATCAGAACTGCTACATCCTACTCCGCTACTCTGGACCTACGACTACATCAGCTTTGCTGCATCCAAATCTGTTACATTGCCTGTGCCAGTACATGAACACTGCTGCATCCAAATCTACTACACTGTGTGCTTCAACTCTGCTACTTTGGGCTGCTCAGCTCACCGTCCATTTAGCATTACTACAGCTTTGCTGCACCAGGATTTCTTCAGCTCTTCTTCATCACTGCACATCCACAGCTCAACATCTTTTCAGCACTACTATACCCTGCTGAACCAGGAGGTCTTCAACTCTTCTTTATTATTGTACATTTACAGATTAGCATCAGTACCACTATTCCACCTCTTCTGCATCTGTACTTCCCTTCTCCTGCACCAATGCAACTTGTCCTGAGCCTCTCAAAACGTGTTCATGGACCAGTGGATCGACCTCACCAGGTGAGACAGAACATGGTCACGTTGTCCAATAAGTGCAAACGATTAAGAGGCTTAACAAAACCATGTTGTCCAATGACACCGGCTAAATTCTATTGAACCGTATGGAAACTTGGATGCAACACCAAGGCCTACTTCCTTTGTAAATCTGGTCCTTCAAGGTCATCGAGGCTTGACTTATCATTCAGGTGGTTTTGACTGTAGGGGGCTGTTAAGTTTCATTTACAAAGATGTAATATTTCATGACGATGTTGTCCAGTGGCTGCCATAAGAAATCTCATCATGATGGACAAGTGTCAAAAAGGTCTACAACCTTTATACCAGATGATCTGTTCTGTGAAGTATATATCCTGATATCAGCCTTCAGTGTGGTGCCTTGAGTGATACCGACACTTGGATGCAGCATCACTGCGGCCTACCTTCTGAATAAATTTGGTTGTTCATCGAGCTTACATTTTGGCTCGTCTCTGCAGGTCTCTCATAAGTATTGATATTTGTCGTAAACTGCTACAGAACAGACTTGTGATGGATGGAGATGGTACTTTTCACAGATCATTTTGAAGATGATGTTTTGACAGTCTCCTTCTCCGAATTGGGCAGCAGCTGACAGATAATAGCAGAATCTCATTGTGCTGGGAAGGAAAGGTGCACTTCCTATTCATTTGTTTTGAAGTCATCCTAAAACTACAAATTTTAGTGTCCTTCACAGCCAGTAAATTGAGGCAGAGCTTTATACTGAGAAATCCAGGGTATATTTTACCGTACATAAACCAACTCACATTTCATACAGTTTGAGCCTCAGAAAGATACAAAACAAACAAACATGTAATTTTGGATATTTTAAAGGCTTATAAATACAAACTATAAAACTTTAGAAGAATTTCATTTTTTTTACGCTTAAAGTGTAATTGTTGTTTCATTTAATTTTTCTGAATAAGCTGCCCTGGGGGTGTACATGAGAAATAACACTATTTCTGGCCAGTAAGTAACTTTTAGATGACATTTCTTGGCAGGTTTTCCTTCTGGCAGTTAAAGGGACTGTGCCACCATTAAATATTATATAATTCAGCAGGAAAAACAATTTATTTTTGGAATTTACTTTTGGTTACAAAAATGATCAAGTTGTGAGGGACGTTCTTTACATCATTACGATGTTATTTAATCTGTAGGTTAATGTGCACGTCCACCTGCTGAGATGGTTACACATGCTCAGTTGCATCCTTTAACTGTCACCAGCAGAGATAAGCGAAGTTTTGAAAAATGTACCAAGAAGTATTTACCAAATTTGCCAAGAAGTTCGATTTATTACAAATTCATTTGTCAGGAATACTATAATCGCTATAAATCAGGTATATTCAGGCCACTCTGCCTAATCCTATTCTTCCCACTTGGTGGCTCAATCTCAGTGTGAAGGCTTGGAATGTAACCCTTTATAACTTATAATAAAGGACCACCACTTACTGTTCAAAGTCTTGCAAATGTTCTCTATATTGCCACACATCTATATCTGTGGCGCGTTTCGGCACAGACTGTTTGACAAAGGCGCAGTCTGAGTCAAAACGCATCACAGATGTAGATATGTGGCAATAAAGAGAACATTTTCAAGACTACGAACAGTGGGACGCCAATCCTAGGACACGTGCACAGCCACGCTACACCTGCAGTGCCGACTGATTCCCAACAGTAAATTCACGTTGCCAGCCGGGCATTTAAAAATGTTTAGTGGACGCCATGGTTGCCGGGTGTCTGCTGTTTTAAATAGGAGACATCCAGCACTGATGTCTGCTACTGGCGGTAATGCCGGTCACAGACTTTTAACCCTTCAGATGGCAGGTGTGCTCCGGCTCACCCAGCGGGGATTGGGGGAGACAGAGCATGTTTGCAGCAGCCTCTGTCTTCCTGTGTGATGGTACCAGCGATGGTAAACAGCATTTAGGTGAGTAAACCTTCCTCAAAGCAAAAAAAATTGAGGGATACAGAACAGGGTTGACCATAATCCCATTTGGATCCTCCATAAGGTCCTGGATTCCTCCCTACTATGAACCTAGTGGTATTTTGCTTTTAAAATTATTAGGGTTAAGACAAGATGGCAGAATATGGTGCATGGATCAAACATGGCCACTGCATTATTGCAGCAACACTGTCCCTAGCACATGAGTGCTTGCCATGTCTCTCCATATGCTCAGCTCACAAGACAATGGGCAATTGAGGCTTTTATAGGGTTGTGACACACATTCTCACATACCCGGGCTTCTTACTTTCACTTTTTAACACATTCAGCTGCCATTTTAGGAAAACTTGATTTGTAACCACAAAGTACAAGGAACTTCGGCTTCGTTGCGAATAAAATTTTCCTAAACTTCACACCAAATTTCACTTCAAATGCTTGACTTCGCTCAACACTAGTCACTAGCCATATTTACTGTTAGAAGCTGGGCAGTTACAGGGAGAGAGATGCATCAGAAAGGACACATTGCCTAAGTTGTGATAGGCAGAGAGCTACAGCAAAAAGGACCCAACTCTTGAGCTGTGATAGGGAGAGAGCTGCAGCAAAAAGGACCCACCCCTTGAGCTGTAAAAGGGAGAGAACTGCAGGAGAAAGGAAACACCCCTGAGCTGCCAGCCTGAGCAGAGCATTTGATCAATGAATGTGGAGATCTCTGGATCCATGTGAGGTATAGGGCTGGTTCTAGCTTTGTTAAAACGACATTGTCATGTGCTATATGATGTTTTATTTTCATTTTTACATCAATCATCGCATAACCCTTTTAATAAATACAGTAAATCATTTGCAAACAAGCAACAGTCTCTGTTTCAGTCTCTCGGCCTCAGCCTAATATCTTAAGAGGGAAATCCATCAATATCCCATGGGTTTCATATTTTCTCTACAACCTAGCAGTGAGCTCTCGTTAGTCACACTGTATATTGGTGCACCCTCAGATAAACTGTGGGTAAGTTGTTTCTGTTTTTTCAAAGCTTTATTTTTTATTTAAAGGGGTATTCCCATTACATACAATGGGGGCATATCGGTAGGGTATTCCCCCATTGTCTGATAGAGGTGGGACCTGCACCTACAACGTGAATGGAGTGTGGAGAGCTGTGCCTGGAGTCCACCACCAAGCTCTGCCCCCCGCTTCTCCCATAGAAGTCAAAGGGAGAGCACCGTGCATGCGCAGCACCTGCTCCCATTCATTTCTCTGGGGCAGACAGAAATAGCTGAGCCAGCGCGATGTGCCAGTCATTGCCATTTGTCACAAACTGAGGAGGACAGATCCTTGAATGGAGAGACCTTTGTTTAGCACTCCAGCAGATAGCTATGTGCCTAGGCCAAAATGTCATCACTGTTCAACGTTACTTGCCCCAGTGGTTGGAGGAACGACAACGAACTGGAATGACAGCAAGATAAGGCCAGAACTATTCCTCTCCCTGGCGTATGCACAAACTCCTGAATCAAATTAAATCTGCGCATGCACCAGGAAGAAGAATAGTTCTGACCTTGTTGACGGCGTAAATGAGGTCCCATCTATAACTTAGCCCGGAAACCTGGTAAAGGATGTGACAATGGAAGAAGATGGTTTTTCAGAAGAGAAGCATCACATTATCAAGTTCCTAAGATGCCAATCCATGACATTTATAAATAATAATTATGGTGGGTGTGTGGGACCCACTGTGTCCTAGAAGACCCCTTTAATTGTTTACCAAGCACATCTCTACACTAAAAGTATAGAGCCGTGCCTGGTTAGGGTTGCCACTGCCACTTCAATCAGATGACCGGTGACAGTCAATCTGATATTGATGTGGGTAGGCTTTCAATTTTGTAGGACTGAAGGATAGATATAATTTACTATATTTGACTAGAAAACTCTACTTGTACAGCAATAACCCGAACTATGACACCAGTAAGTAATGTATGATGCTGACTACCCGAATGTTGATGTCAGTGGATTTCTGACTCAACCAATTCCCCCTTTGTGCACCTTTCAATAAAAATCCTCCGTCTCAGACTGTAATGATTGACTCCCTTTTTACTCAAGACCTGCTCATTGTATTTCTCAACAAAAGCAATATTCCTGATTTCTTGCGGCCTAGAGGGACTAAATTCTCCAAGGAGCAAAACAAAGCAGTTAATCTATATCAGTGCATTAGTGCATTTGACCTGAACTATTCCTCTGGCAATTGGTAGACATAAATCACCAGCTGAACTAATTAAGGTTCTGGTTAGAATGTTAACTCTATGGCTGTCTCTATAAATTATATATGCAAAACACCCACGCTGCCTCCACTAGGGTGCTAATAAGTGCCCAGCTTGGCTCGATTCTTCCTCACTAATAAGATTTAAGATCCTTAAAACTGTAAACCCAATCTGACTACTTTGAACAACTTTGAAATTGTAACACCAAGAAGGACAAACTGTAGGGTTATGTAAATAGAGGAAGTAGCAGGTGTTGCTAAGATCTGCAGATGATCAAGCACCTAGCTCCAATCTGTGGCACGTGGGAGGGGCATAGCAGCCTGACTGAAATCAAAGTTTTTAGCCACATGAAACCTCAAAGAAATCGAATCGAGTCATGTGGGATGATTGTGTGATCCCTCCTGTACGTCGATGTGCCAGTTATCGCCATTTGTCACAAACTGAGGAGGACAGATCCTTGAATGGAGAGACCTTTGTTTAGCACTCCAGCAGATCGCTATGTGCCTAGGCCAAAATGTCATCACTGTTCAACGTTGCTTGCCCCAGTGGTTGGAGGAACGACAACGAACTGGAATGACAGCAAGAGGAGCACAGAGGGGAACCTCTGCATGGATGGAAGTCTGATTAGAAGATTGGTGTGTAGTCATCCATTCTGTTTCACAGTGGATTGGATGTCAAATCCCAAGCCGAGAGTAGTAAATCCACATCAGAAGAGGTATAAAGTTCGGCAACTCACCATATAGTAAAATTATTTTATTGGTTCACTTAACCCTTAGAGGAACCTGCAATTTCCATTTTTGCTTTTTGTTTTTGACTCCCCATCTTCCCAGTCATAAGTTATTTGTTTTTCAGTTCACATAGCCTCATGAGGGTTTATTTTTGCGCGACAAGTTATACTTTCTAATGGCACCATTTATGGTTGCATACAATGTAGTGGGAAACGGGCAATTCTGCCACAGTTTTATGTTTGTTTGTTTTTTGCGTTCACTAGCCGGTAAAATTGACCTGTTACTCCAGGTCAGTACGATTAGAAAGATATCAAACTTGTATAGTTTTACTTGCATTTTTATACAGAAAAAAATAAAAACCTTCATAAAAAGATTTCTTGGGATCACCATACAGTATTCTGACCCCTATAAGTTTTTTTGTAAAATATGTATGGAGTCTAATTTTTTACAGGGTAATTTGTAGTTTTCAAGGATACAATTTTGAAGTGTGTATGACTTTTTAATCACTTTTTATAACATTTTTAAGGGGTTGAAGTGACAAAAATGGTGCATTGGCAGTTTTTTGTTTCTGTTACGCCATTTGCCATATGGGATTCATATTGTTATATTTCAATAATATGGGCATGACCATGCTGTGTATTTTTTTAATTGGTTATGTATTTTTATTTTTATTTTAAAGAAAGGAGGGGATTTGAAGTTTAATATATTTTTTTATATTTTTAAAAACCTTTTAACTTTTTTTTATTGACCTTGGGCGACTATAAATTAGCCATTGTGTTCTGTGATGTAAATTGAACACTTCCCTTACAATATAACAATATAGTACTGCCACCTGCCGGCCTGTATTGTTGTATTTAGTAATTGCTACCAAAGCCTACTTGAGGCTTCCGGCTATTACGCTAATGTAACAGGTTCCCCGATCTCAGCTGGGCAATGCTGTTACAGGAGCGGAAACATGAGTCTCCCGTTTCCAGATCACAGATGCTGTGGTCATATTTGAAACCCGGCGTCTATGGTGCTCGCTGTGTGAGCGAGCATAGGTCATCTTTATAGTACCGACTTAGTAGATGTAGATGTACAGCGGAGGTAGGAAAGGGGAAAATACATGGCCAGCTAGGATGCGGTGTGCAAGCGGTGTACAGGTGGTAAATGGTGTCTACAGTACAGAAACCATCGGAATGTATTTGCATGACAATGGGCTACAAGCCAGAAGTCCAGCTACAGGTGTTCCACTGACCTCACACCACTGCTTTCAAAGGCTATCATGTTGCACATCAAGATGGCAACAGAAGCTGGAATGGAGGTTTATCCTCTTCAGCAATGAGTCATGCTTTTGTCTTGGATGCAATAAAAAACAGAGATTGATATGGAGATCATGTGGGTAACACCACGTAGAGGCCTTCACAAGCGACCTTGCTTGATGATAAGGCTTCTTGTCCACACAGAGGAAATGGTCTTCCTGGGACAACCTCTCTTTAAAAGAGCTGGATCCAGTAAGGGGACAACAGCTACTCTCCTTCCTTTGATTGTCCATTCACTGCCGGACATCCGCAAGCCAGGATGAAATCAGATTCAGTCCCTCACAGCACACTCCTTTCACCATGTCAGATCAACACTTCCTAGTTCACACAGAAGCAGCTTGCATGAGTCATTTTCTGCTTTGCATATGCAGATCCCAGATTGTGCTGACTGTGCTGTAAAACAGTGGCTGTACACAAACCATCGGAATGTATTTGCATGACAATGGGCTACAAGCCAGAAGTCCAGATACAGGTGTTCCACTGACCTCACACCACTGCTTTCAAAGGCTATCATGTTGCACATCGAGATGGCAACAGAAGCTGGAATGGAGGTCTATCCTCTTCAGCGATTAGTCATGCTTTTGTCTTGGATGCAATAAAAAACAGAGATTGATATGGAGATCATGTGGGTAACACCATGAAGAGGCCTTCACAAGGGAACGTCACACCGATCCTATTTGCATCATTATGCAACACGCCAGACCTGCAGGGTATAGCGACAGTGAGGTCACGGTATAGGCAATCGAGGGTTTACTCACTTTTTGGAGGACCCTGGGCAGGCATGCAGCAGTGAATGAGAGGCAGACACTAGTTCCTCTGGGGCACACTCTGGGTGTAGAGACCTGGCCTGATGTTGGGTGAGGTGCCCTGGTTGTTGCAGGTGTTTAGAGTGCCTGAGGCAAGGTCCCTTTAAGGATCGTGATGCCAGTGCCTGTAACGGTGGCACACTGGTTGGTAGGGATAGAAATTGAGGTACACAGATTGTAGGGTGAACCAAACGTTGCTTTACTTGGTAAACGGTAAACAGTCCAACTTTGTACAGTCTATTACAGAAGTTACAGATGATGATGCAGTCCCTTGAACACAATGTCCCAAGCAGGCTTACTTCACAATGATGGCAGGTATAAATCATGCAAGATACTTGGAGGGCAAACAGTTAATGCTTTGCAGTGCAATGCTGCTCTATCCCCTCAGCTATTCTAGCTGGCTGGATCCCAAGGCCCGGATGCCTAAATGCTGGCTTAAATCCTTGGTATAAATTCCTTCCTCCAGTATAGACCCTTGCTCTTCACTTTATAGTGTTTCTGCCCATCAGGTTACTTATCTGTACTTGGTTGTGTTCTCCTCTCTTCTGGTAGGGAAACTGCTGGTTGCTCCCAGGAGGTGCTCTCCTACTACTGGGGTATCTCAACTGAGCTAAGCTTAGCCTCAGGCTGACGAGGTAACTACTCTAGTCCCCTGGAATACAATAACTCTCCCCTGTCTGGGCCGTCCTATATATATCTAGGGCTCTCTAGCTCCCTCTAACGTCTGGGAGGCTAAACTGCACCCTGACAGGCCTGACACCCAGATAACACAGGGAAAACCATGCACATGACAGTAAATGCAATAAACACATTAACCCTTGTGTAGTGCCCACCTTTACCTAGTGGGACACTACAATTATGGTGTGGGGTGGCATAATGTACGGTAGCTGAACACATGTAGTCTTCATTTAGTGTACACTAACAGCTTGATGTTAACCCTTAGGATACCAGAGGTTTTTTCATTTTTGCGTTTTCATTTTTGTTCTCTATCTTCCTTGAGAAATAACTTTTTCATTTTTCCAATATTCTAAAATGATACCGCACCTTTAACGTGCCTATATTCTTTAGGAAAATAATGTGGTACTTCGTATCATACCACGTATCCTCCACAATACAGAAGTCCCTTATTGTATTTTGTTTAATTTTGCTTGCGGCTGGTTGTTCTCTGCCGAGTTGTGTCTTATTCTTTGCAATCAGTCCAGGATCCAACACTGTAATGGATCGCTTGCTTGGGTCCACAGTTTACGCCCCAGCCGCTGGCGCAGTGCTATGGAAGGAAAGGTTTAACAGTTTGCGCACTCACTGATGTTTTGCAGGTGCCAAAAAACCTCTGGCGCGTTTCAGACAGTAACGCTGTCCTTCCTCAGGGAGCCTTACAGGGCTCTTGTCCTGCCCCCTATTTATGCGCTCACTCGACATGATAATACTTAACCCCTTAACCTCCACTATACAGTGTGGTTTACCTATTCAAATCCAAAGAGCTCTATCTTGGCATTTAGGCCATTTGGTATTAAGGAGTCCATATTGAATATCCATTTTGTCTCCACTTTGGACATTTCTTTAATGAAATCACCGCCCCTTTTATTCTTCTTCACAATTTTCACTCCACAGAAGCTTGAACCAGCAAACACCCCTTCATGTCTTTCTTTATAATGATGTGATAACGGATGTCCCTCATACTTTCTATGTATATTGTATACGTGTTCCCCTATTCTCTTTTTAAGTTGTCTCTTTGTCCGTCCAATGTATACTTTATTACAGGGGCAGGTTATAATATATATCACTCCACTACTATGAGTTGCCTGATGTTCTGTTTATATGAGCCTTCAGTACTTGTTATCTGTGTTTTAATTACGTTGCCCCTTGATTCTTTACATCCCATGCATTATTTGCACGGATAAAAGCCGCAACGTTGTCCTTCTCTTTTAGTGCGTGTTTCTCTGCCGTTAATAGTTTCTGTGCACCGGTTTGTGGATGCAACTAGATTGCCTATGTTTCTAGTTTTGCGGAATATAAATTTTGGTTCTGCTGGGACAAGTTCACCGATAATTTTGTCCTCTTTCAGTGAGTTCCAATGTTTTTTCACAATTTTTTTGAAAAGTGAGGTAAAGTATTGTAGGGTATGATTATTGGGGGGATTGGACATTCTTCTAATTTAGTTTTTGTTTTTTCTATTTCTTACTCTTCCAGAAGTGCTTGTCTATTTATCATGTCTATCTCTATTCGCTGTTTCATTAATTTGCCTCTATCATAACCCTTATGCTCAAACTTCTTTTGCAAGAACTCTGCTGCCTCCCTCTCATATTCCTTTTTTTCTGTACAGTTCCTTTTAATCCGTAGAAACTGACTTCTTGGGATATTCTCCAGCCAGCGCGGTAGGTGGCAGCTTTCCATAGCAATAAAACTCTTTGCATCTGTAGGTTTATTGACCGTTTTAGTGCAGATTTTATCCCCTTCCGTGATTATTGTTAAATCTAAAAAAATGATTTCTTTTTTACTATACGTTAATGTGAATTCTAAATAAAATTTATTTTTATTGATATCTTTAAAAAAATCTTGCAACTTTTCTTCCCCCCCTCCCCAAATAAAAATTATATCATTGATAAAACGCCGCCAGAGGATGAGGCCCCCCCGGAGCTCGCCGTTGGGGTGCATATGATGATGCTCCCACCATCCAGCGTACAGATTTGCGAACCTCGTCCCGATCACGGTCCACTTTTGGAGGTAAAATGTATTGTTATACAGTCAGGTCCATTAATATTGAGACCGCCACAATTCTAACATTTTTGGCTCTATACACCACCACAATGGATTTGAAATGAAACAAACAAAATGTGCTTTACCTGCAGACTGTCAGCTTTAATTTGAGGGTATTTACATCCAAATCAGGTGAACGGTGTAGGAATTACAACAGTTTGCATAAGGGCCTCCCACTTGTTAAGGGACCAAAAGTAATCTGACAGAATAATAATCATAAATCAAACTTTCACTTTTTAATACTTGGTTGCAAATCCTTAGAGGATGCTGGTAAGAAACCCGGAAGCATGTGGTTCCGGGTTTTTCACCCCTTAGTTGCCGTAATCTCACTTGATCACGGCATCTAACGGCTTTAATGATCGCTATTGGCATTATTGCCAGTCGCGGTCATTAGCCGTGGGTCTTGCTTTTTGATAAAGCGGAGACCTGCCGGCCATGACGCCCGTGGCGCGCTGGTAGTGAAGGGGTTAAAGTTTTTTAAAGTCTGCTTTTTTAGCAACA
Source organism: Bufo gargarizans (assembly GCF_014858855.1). Taxonomy (NCBI): domain Eukaryota; kingdom Metazoa; phylum Chordata; class Amphibia; order Anura; family Bufonidae; genus Bufo; species Bufo gargarizans. The sequence goes on from NC_058083.1 coordinate 7,170,674, forward strand.
GGACAAAGCCAGGCCGCATGCTGCTTATGCTACTGTGAGCATCCTGCGTGGCTTAAAAGTGCTATCATGGTCTGCCGTGTCTCCAGAAATATCTTACACCGAGCACATCTGGCATGCTGTCACGGACGGTGTACGGGAAACAAGACAAGGCAACATGCATATATGACTCACTGGATCCAAAGCTAAGGAACCAAAGGGAGACCCCTGCACAAGACCTAGCACTTTCCCTGGCTGCTCAGCCTATGCAAAGATCCCAGAGGTGGATGGTTGCATAGCCACGTACCTCGACTATATAACCCCTGAACACCCTACAATAGTGAGGGGACACGACCACCGGCTCCCTACACCAGACACGGAGGGAGTCAGGGTCACCTGGGATCCAGCAAACAGAAAATAACAGATAAATGTACAGCACTTAACTTTGTAGCAGACAGGAAAACAGGATAAGCATGCACACACACTCCAGGAAGAAGTATAAGCCGCCCAGTAATGCATTATGGGGCGGAATTTAAAGGGATGCAATTAGTCCAACTACATGACAGCTGAGAGAGGCTAACGAGATGAGGAACTGAATACCACAACAAAGAGAACTCAAGGAGGAGGTTCTGAAAGGCTTCTGTCAGAGCTTCTCAGCTGTCTGGTTGTGACAGTACCCCTCCCTCTACAAGTGGACTCCGGACACTCAGAGCCCACCTTCTCAGGATGGGACCTATGGAAAGCCCTGATGAGACGAGAGGCCTTAATGTCCGTCACTGGGACCCACATCCTCTCCTCAGGACTATAACCCTCCCAATGAACAAGGTACTGGAGAGAACCGCGGACAAGACGAGAATCCACAATCCTAGAGACCTGAAATTCAAGATTCCCATCAACCATAATCGGAGGAGGAGGCAAAGGCGAGGGTACAATGGGTTGAACATAAGGTTTCAATAAGGACTTATGAAAAACATTATGGATCTTCCAAGTCTGAGGAAGATCAAGACGGTAGGCAACAGGATTGATGACGGACAGGATTTTGTAAGGCCCAATAAACCTAGGACCCAACTTCCAAGAGGGAACCTTCAATTTGATATTCTTGGTAGACAACCACACCAGATCACCAACATTCAGGTCCGGACCAAGCACACGTCTCTTATCTGCCACACGCTTATATCTCTCACTCATGCTCTTTAGATTATCCTGAATCTTTTGCCAAATAGATGACAAAGACGAGGAGAATCTGTCCTCATCAGGTAAACTAGAAGACCCCTCTCCCGAGAAAGTCCCAAACTGCGGATGAAACCCATATGCACCAAAAAATGGTGACTTATCAGAGGACTCCTGACGATGGTTATTTAAAGCAAACTCAGCAAGGGACAAAAAAGAACACCAATCCTCTTGATTCTCCGCCACAAAACAGTGCAGATATGTCTCCAGATTCTGATTGACGCGCTCTGTCTGGCCATTCGACTGCAGGTGGAAAGCAGAAGAGAATGACAACCGAACCCCCAAGCGAGAACAGAAAGCCTTCCAGAATCTGGAAACAAACTGCGTGCCCCTATCAGAGACTATGTCTGAAGGAATACAGTGCAATTTGACAATGTGATCAATAAATGCCTGCGCCAGCGTCTTAGCATTGGGCAAACCAGGAAAAGGGATGAAATGCACCATTTTGCTAAAACGGTCCACCACCACCAGAATCACAGTCTTCACCGAGGAACGAGGCAGGTCCGTTATGAAGTCCATGGACAGATGTGTCCAAGGACGGGAAGGAATGGGTAAGGGAAGGAGAGGACCTGATGGCCGTGAATGAGGGACATTGGCACGAGCGCAAGTCTCGCAGGCTGCCACAAAACCCTCAACCGACTTACGAAGCGCAGGCCACCAGAATCTCCGAGCGATGAGATCCAGTGTGGCTCTTGCCCCCGGGTGCCCAGCAAGGACCGTATCGTGGTGTTCCTTAAAAATCTTGTGTCTTAAAGCGAGAGGCACAAACAACCTCCCAGGAGGACAAAGATCAGGAGCCTCTGACTTGGCTGCCTGCACCTCTGCCTCCAATTCAGAAAAAAGAGCAGAGACCACCACCCCTTCGGCCAAAATGGGACCCGGGTCTTCAAAATTCCCGCCTCCCGGAAAACAACGTGACAGGGCATCTGCCTTCACATTCTTAACCCCAGGGCGGAACGTGACAACAAAATTAAATCTTGAAAAGAACAAAGACCATCTGGCCTGTCTCGGGTTCAGACGCTTGGCTGACTCTAAGTAGGCCAGATTTTTATGGTCAGTAAACACGGTAATAGGGTGTCTGTCTCCCTCTAGCCAATGGCGCCATTCCTCAAAAGCCAACTTGATGGCCAACAATTCCCTATCTCCCACATCGTAATTTCTCTCTGCGGAGGAGAGTTTTTTCGAGAAAAAGGCACACGGTTGCCATTTGGCAGGAGAGGAACCCTGAGACAAGACCGCACCCACACCCACCTCAGAAGCATCAACCTCAACTATGAAGGGTAAAGAAGTATCAGGTTGCACCAAGATGGGAGCGGAAGCAAAACTCTCCTTGATATTAGAAAAAGCCTTACGCGCCTCTACCGACCAAGAAGAAAAATCTACCCCCTTTCTGGTCATATCAGTGAGTGGTTTAACAATAGAGGAATAATTCAAAATAAACTTCCTGTAATAATTGGCAAAGCCCAAAAAACGCATCAGCGCCTTCTGATTCTCAGGAAGCTCCCACTCAAGCACAGCGCGGACCTTCTCGGGGTCCATGCGAAAACCAGAAGCGGAGAGAAGAAACCCCAGAAATTGAATTTCTGGAACCGCAAAGACACATTTTTCCAGTTTCGCATATAATTTATTCTCCCGCAGGATGAGCAAGACCTGACGTAAATGTTCCTTATGAGTTTTGAAATCAGGAGAAAAAATCAAAATGTCATCCAAATACACTAATACAAATTTTCCCATCAAATGATAAAAAAATGCTGTTCACGAAATGCTGAAAAACGGCTGGGGCATTCATCAAACCAAAAGGCATAACCAAATTTCAGGTTGGGAAAGATTGTATAAACGAGATTTATGCAGCTGGGCGCCTGGGATGAGATATAATAGGGCAATCGTACTCCCTCTGCGGAGGCAAATCCTGAACTCCACTCTCAGAGAAGACATCCGAAAATTCTGAGAGAAAAGATGGTACAGTCTTAGTAGAAACCTCAGAAACAGATGTCGTGAGGCAATTCTCTCTGCAAAAATCACTCCAACCATTTATTTGCCTCGCTTGCCAATCAATGGTGGGGTTATGTTTAGTGAGCCAGGGTAGCCCCAACACTAGAGGAGTAGGCAAACCGCTAAGGACGAAACATGACACATCCTCAACATGAGCATCACTCACAATTAAACGGATATTGTGAACTATGCCCTTTAATGATTTCTGAGAAAGTGGAGCGGAATCAATAGCAAAACCAGGTATATCCTTTCCCAAAGTGCGCACCTGGAAACCATAAATTATCGCAAATTAATTATCAATGAGATTGACAGCTGCTCCACTATCCACAAAAATCTCACAAAAAATGCTCTTGCTCTCTAGCGCCACCCTAGCAGGCAGGACAAAACGGGAACTACAAGCAAACGGAAAACCTTCAATTTCCGCCTCAACCCTGCCAATAGTAACAGACGGAACATTTTTAAAAGATTTTTTCCTGTTTGTTTCTTTATTACTCCCAGAGAACTGCCTGAATCTCCTAGAGGGACAAATATTTGCCAAATGATTTATACCTCCACAACAAAAACAAACCCTCCCATGCGAGCTGAATCTTCTATTGTCAGAAGCAATCAACCCCAGCTGTATGGGCTCTTGCTCAGAAGGGGCTGACAGCGACTGAGTCCCCTGCGCACAGAATGGGACCGCTGCACTGTCCTGGGACTGAGTATAACAGGAAGGAGAGATCTCTCCTCTCTCTCTAAGACGCCTGTCAATACGAATGGCCTGAGACATAGCACAGTCCAAGGAAATAGGCCTTTCATGAAAGGCAAATGCATCTTTCAATCCCTCTGAAAGACCATGGCAAAATTGACTTCGGAGTGCAGCATCATTCCAACCAGTATCAGCTGCCCATCTCCGAAATTCTGAGCAGTATATCTCTGCGGATTGTTTACCCTGGCATAATAGACGTAGTCTAGACTCAGCCAGAGCAATACGATCCGGATCATCATATATCTGACCCAGGGCTAAAAAGAATTCATCCACTGAACGGAGGGGCCGTGCCCCCTCCGGCAGCGAAAAGGCCCAGGACTGAGCGTTACCCCTGAGCAGCGATATAATGATCCCCACCCTCCGTTCCTCATCACCAGAGGAATGGGGAAGAAGGCGAAAATGGAGTTTGCAAGCCTCTCTAAAACGCACAAAATTCTCACTACCCCCGGAAAACGTATCCGGGAGCGAGATCTTAGGCTCAGAACAAACTCCATGAACGCCAGCTGAAACGGTCACTTGAAGTTGAGAAAAAGTCCTGCGGAGATCAGCTACCTCCAATGAAAGACCCTGAAGGCGTTTAGCCAAAAGTGAAACCGGATCCATGCTTGAGACGGTTTTGGCGGCTTATAATGTCACGGACGGTGTACGGGAAACAAGACAATGCAACATGCATATATGACTCACTGAATCCAAAGCTAAGGAACCAAGTGGAGACCCCTGCACAAGACCTAGCACTTTCCCTGGCTGCTCAGCCTATGCAAAGATCCCAGAGGTGGATGGTTGCATAGCCACGTACCTCGACTATATAACCCCTGAACACCCTACAATAGTGAGGGGACACGACCACCGGCTCCCTACACCAGACACGGAGGGAGTCAGGGTCACCTGGGATCCAGCAAACAGAAAATAACAGATAAATGTACAGCACTTAACTTTGTAGCAGACAGGAAAACAGGATGAGCATGCACACACACTCCAGGAAGTAGTATAAGCCGCCCAGTAATGCATTATGGGGCGGAATTTAAAGTGATGCAATTAGTCCAACTACATGACAGCTGAGAGAGGCTAATGAGATGAGGAACTGAATACCACAACAAAGAGAACTCAAGGAGGAGGTTCTGAAAGGCTTCTGTCAGAGCTTCTCAGCTGTCTGGTTGTGACACATGCATTGGTCGGCAATTGCAAAGGGAGCTGCCAGCAGAGGATCTTGATGATTTGTGTGTCCAAGTGCATTCAGTGACAGGACATTCCTCAGACAGACAATTAATAACCTCATTGATAGCATGCCAAGGTGTGTAAGTGTGTGTATTTCTGAGCTTGGTGCCCATACTCGACACTGAATAAATAGAATATTTTGTTTGCATCGATCCTCTGATTTCCATAATTTCGTGACTTTTCCTTCCTGGTGTTGCAATTTCAATGTTGAGGAGTGTATATACTATTTCTCTTCACAATCAGAGCCAAAGGCATATGCAGATTTCATAAGGCCCCATAGCAATTTTTAGTATGGGCATCCAGTGACATTTTTGAAGTTATAGATCAGCATGATTTTAGATCTTTACAGGGCCCTGTTAATACTTCCAGGGCTGGTGATCCATGCCCACCAGAAGAGGGAATTACTGTTATAAAGAGGGCACAGAGGGCATCACTGTTAAAAAGGGGGCACAAAGGATATTACTATTAAAAAAGGGGCACAATGGGCATTACTACTATGCAGGGGAAACAATGGGCACTATTTCTATGAAGGGGCATAATGGGCATTACTACTATGAAGGGGTCACATAGGGCATTACTACTGTGAAGGGGGTGGGCATAACTGTTATGGGGCAAAATGGGCATTACTACTGTGAAGGGGAACAAAGGGCATTACTATTGTTATGGGGCACAGAGAGGGCATAAGTAATGTGAGTTGGGCACAATGAGGGCATAACTACTGTGAAGGGGGCACAATGAAGCGATAAGTACTTTAAGAGGGCATGATGTGGGTATAACTACTGTGAAAGTTGTACGGTGAGGGCATAAATACTGTGAGGGACACATATCTGGACAAAACTACTGTGAAGATTGTACAATGAGGGCAATACTACTGTGAGGAGGTACAATTACTTTAAAGTATTGGTGGCGGGAGGGGCGGTGCCAAAGAAAGGACCTCCCTTGATGCCTAGGTACACCACTGCATGTATGCCATTGGTCAGAAGGGTATAATGTTTTCCAGCATTTATCATGTAGCTAAAGTTAATACAAACCACATACTAGTGTGTGTGATTGTCCATATTGCCTCCTTTGCTGGCAGGATTTATTTTTTAATCACATTATACACTGCTTGTTTCCATGGTTATGACCACCCTGCAATGCATCAGTGGTGGACGTGCTTGCACGCTATGGAAAAAAATGCTGGCGTCTCTGGTGGCCGGGACCATGGCAGCTCAAATATGCTAGTGCTTTTTTTATAGTGTGCAAGCACGTAACCACGGAAGCGAGCAGCAAAGGAGGCAATATGGACAATTCGTTAGTAAGTGCCTTGTATTAACTGTCTCCACATGATAAATGCTATTTGCTTAAAGAGGACCTTTCACCTTGAAAAACATTGTGAACTAAGAAGGCTGCCATGGAGAGCGGCGCCCATGGATCTCATTGCACTTACTATTATCCCCGGGCACCGCTCCGTTCTCCCGTTATGCCCTCCGGTATCTTCCCTCTGTAAGTTATAGTAGGCGGTGTCTGCACTTGTCCTGTGGGCGTCTCCTGAGGTTTTTTTCTCCCAGGCTGTGAGCTGTTCGCTGCGATTGGCCAGTGCTGCAGCCTAGGAGAAGGAGACGCCCACAGGACAAGGGCAGACACCGCCTACTATAATTTAGTGAGAGAAGATACCGGAGGACATAACGGGAGAACGGAGCGGCGCCCAGGGATAATAGTAAGTGCAGTGAGATCCCCGGGCGCCGCTCTCCATGGCAGCATACTTAGTTCACAATGTTTTTCAAGGTGAAAGGTCCTCTTTAAGTAACACAAACCCTTTAAAATAAGTGTAAAAAAAATAAAAAAATACATTTTTAAATATAAAAAATAGAGGTATGAAAATGTCAAATGACAATAACATAAAAATTAGAGATAAGCAAACTTCTTGAAAGTTCGATTCGGCGAACTACTTTGTCACGAAGCGCATTTTTTGTAAGTAGCAGGTGCAATGACAGGGAGCTGCCATAGCGCCACCCCCATCATTGTACCCCTCAGATTCCACGTTCCACGTGGTATCTCAGTGTAAAATTAACAATAAAAATTAACAATAATTTTTTTTTTTTAATCAAACTTACCACCTCCATCTGCTTGCGACGGCATGAGGATTTCGGGGTGAGATGCAAATAATAATGCAAATATAAAAAATTTATGGGGGCTAGGATGAAACAATAAAAAAAATTACTTTTTTTGCAACTTTTTATTAAGTATTAAAACACAAGGAGAACTATAAAAATGTGATAACCCTGCAATCTTTCTGAATGAAGTTAACAAGCAATTGTTACCACATAGGGAACGCTGAAAAATAAAACCCATAAGACTGGTCGAATTGCATTTTTTCCATTTCCACACTATTTGAATTTTATTTCTAGCTTCCCATTACATCATATGCAATATTACATGGTGCCATTAGAAAGTACAACTTGTCCCTTACAAATAAATCCTCAAACGGCTATGTGAACAGAATACTTATAAAAAATGATGGTTCTGGAAAGGGCTACAGTAAAACACAAAAATGACAAAAACTGAAAATGACTGTGTCACGAAGGGGTTTAAGTATAGGTGTTATTTAACTTATATTATCATATTAACAGTTCTGTGTCTTAGGGAGGATTCACATCAGTGTTTCAATTTCCGTTATAGAAAGAAAGGGATGTAAATGAGCTCTTAACAAGCTCGGCCTCTGATGCCACCAGATGTAAGGCAGCTATCCTATAAGTCAATGTTCAACCCTTTAAATAGGCCTTGACACTTGACTTGGATATTAAATAAGCCAGCATCTCATCTGCAGACAGCTGTTCCAGCATGATTTCCCCCTCATCAGTACAGAGCAGAGAGTACTGGCTTAACTGGGCGAGAGGCCTTGGTCAGGATTTGGGGCGGTACTATCTCTCCTTATGGAGAGCACCATAATTGGCGTGAGGAGACTTATAGGCCATTCATGCTCCTCTAGAATTTTGGGAAGAAACGGATGCAAATTAACTCTTAATAATCTCTGCCTTAAAGGGTCAAACATTGACTTATAGGACAGCTGACTTACATCTGGTAGCATTAGAGACGGAGCTTGTTAAGAGGTCATTTGCATACCTTCTCTTCCCAGAATACCAAAGGAGCATGTATGGCCTATAAGTCTCCTCATGCCGCTTAAGGCGTTCTCTCCCCAAGGAGATAGTACCCCCCACTTTCCATTATAACATTCTGTTCAAATGCGATTAAAACGAAAAACAACGGCATTGCTACAACAGAAAGCCAAACTGAACTCTTTAAAGGAAACCTGTCACCATGATTTTGCGCATTTTTTTTCCGTCAAAAACAACTGAAACCAGATGCAGTGCTGCTTTCAGTTTTTTTGTCTATTCAACTCTATTGGGACGGATTAAAACGGAATGTCTTTAAAGGAAACCTGTCGCCATGATTTTGCGCATAGAGCTGGGGACATGGGCTGCTAGATGGCCACTAGCACATCTGCAGGACCCAGGTCCCATAGCTCTCTGCGCTTTTATTGTGTTAAAAAACCGTTTTGAGTGATATGCAAATTACCTGATATGAGTCCTGTATCCGGAGACGAGTCAAGCGGAAAGGAGCCCAGCACCGCCCCGCGTCCTCCGAATCTTGCTGGCTGACGTCACAGAGCTGGAGCGCCGAAATCTCGCGATGCGCGAGCTAGCGCATGCGTAGTTCGTTCCCTGTGCTGATGCTAGCACAGGGAATGAACATGATGCCGACACTGCGCATGCGCTAGTTTTTAGATGGTCAGTTCAACAGCAGACCCCCACCCCTAATGTTTTTGAGGGTCACCAGCAGGCCATCAATTATAATTTTTCAAGGGTGTGTATGATGCCCTCCTTTATCTGTAATAAAGGGTGTAGTGGAGTGCCGGTTCCTTGTAATTTTTGGCAGCCCTTTCACTTAGTGCATAGGCTTTATGAGTGTAGGAGTCCCACTACCTGTTGTACCACAATGTGAAGGAGGCCCTCCTTTATGTGATATACAGGTTGTATCGGAGTGCCTCTTCCTTGTAATTTTTGGCAGCACTTGCACTTTATATACAAATAAATATACAGGAAAAAAAATTTACTAACAATTTTTCCTCTAAAATCGATTTTTTCTTTGGTTTTGTGCGTATTATTGTCAGTCTGTAAAAGTGCCTACACCATTTCTCTTGGATTAAGGCAGGGCTTGGACCCAACCATTCCAAAACTAACTTCCATTGAGAAAACAAAGGTTATATTGAAATCCAACAGCTTTCATTGTTCATTCTTTTCATCTCACTGGGCAGAGTTTGGACACCTCCATACACAGTGGATAGTCATCTAGTCTGACCAGAAACAGCAGGTGTGGGCAAATTTAACCTAATTTCCATGGTCAACTTTACTGTTGAACAGGGCAGGGATGAGAGGTAGGCAGCCATCTAGGGAACCAAAGGTTAAGGGGGCATAATTGCCCACAAATGTCTTTCTATAAGTAAAAGGACACTGTGTTTGAGTGGCTGATAATTGTGCATGACCCATGTGTACAGACACAGCATGCATGCTTAGCACATGAACGATTATGTATTGTGATGGCTGCCAGCAGTGAGCAGAACAATTGTCTATTAAATCGCTGTTATGATACTGGGGCACTCTTGTCTTGTGCACCAAGATGGCTTTTTCCTGCTGGTTGACGCTTTCCTCCTTAACAGCACACCAGGTGGTGAGGAGTAGAACTGCAAGTAGATAAGATAAGATAAGATGCCTTTATTGTCACTGTACAATACAATGTAATACAATGTACAATACAATGAAACATTGCACTAGAAGGCATTACTATTCACAGTTCACAGCATATACCGTATTTTTCGCCGTATAAGACGCACCGGCCTATAAGACGCACCTAGGTTTTTGAGGAGGAAAATAAGAAAAAAAAAATTTTAACCAAAAGGTGTGCTTTTGGTGGGTTTTGAACTAATTGTGGTCTGTGGATGGCACTGTTATGGCGGATCTGTGGGTGACGCACTGTTATGGGGGATCTGTGGGTGACGCACTGTTATGAGGGATCTGTGGGTGATGCACTGTTATGGGGGATCTGTGGGTGACGCACTGTTATGGGGGATCTGTGGGTGACACTTATGGGGGATCTGTGGGTGACACTTATGGGGGATCTGTGGGTGACACTTATGGGGGATCTGTGGGTGACACTTATGGGGGATCTGTGGGTGACACTTATGGGGGATCTGTGGGTGACACTTATGGGGGATCTGTGGCTGACACTTATGGGGGATCTGTGGGTGACACTTATGGGGGATCTGTGGGTGGCTCTTATTGGGGTCTCTGTGTATGACAGTTATGGGGGGGATCTGTGGATGACACATATATAGCATCTTATGCTATGTGTCATCCACAGATCCCCTCCATAAGTGTCCCTGTAGTGAATGACCCTCAATACAGGGCTGGGGGCCGGCATCTGGTTTCATAATGACAGCGGGGCCCGTGCAGTGACTGTATTCTACTACACGGGCCCCGCTCACTGTATAATCGTATGTCTAATAGTAAATAGTTATGTGCATAATCGCATAATGAGCGGAGTACTTACAACTACAAGCGCTCGCCGAGAGGAGGGAGGAGGCAGGAGGCAGGCCGGGAGGACAGGCGCTGGCAGCGTGAGTCATACGTCATGCGCCCACGCCGCCTGCTTCATTCATAAAGTGGGCGGCGCAGGCGCGTGACGTATGACTCACACACTGCCAGCGCCCGTCCTCCCAGCCTGCCTCCTCCCTCCTCTCGGCGAGCATTTGTAGTTGTAAGTACTCCGCTCATTATGCGATTATGTACATAACTATTTACTATTAGACATACGATTATACAGTGAGTGGGGCCCGTGTAGTAGAATACAGTCACTGCATGGGCCCCGCTGTCATTATAAAAGCAGACGCCGGCCCCCAGTCCCTCCTCCCTCACAGCTGATACACCCGCCGCGCGGCATCGCGGCGGGTGTATCATTGAAAATCGCAAAATAATTTGCGCAAAAAAAATTGCGCGGAAATTTGCGCGAAAATTCGCAAATCGCTAAATAAGCTGCATTCGCCATATAAGACGCACTGCTATTTTCCCCCCACTTTTGGGGGGGAAAAGTGCATCTTATACGGCGAAAAATACGGTATATAGCAAAAGCAGTAGGAAGTACTTATAAATATATATACATAGTGATTCAGACACCACCGCAGACAAGAGGTCATCATGGGGTCATGAATGCAGCAGTCACTTTCAGTCTGTGGTAGTTTCTATCCTAGGAAGGGGCAATAATCTCCGAGCATTTAGGAGACTGATTGCTTTGGGGTAAAAGCTGTTCTTCAGCCTAGTGGTGCGGGCATGTAGGGCTTTAAGACGCCTACCAGAGGGTAGGGGAGTGAAAAGGCTGTGGCCGGGGTGAGTTGGATCTCCGCAGATAACTTTTGCCCTGTTGCTGCAGCGAGCAGTGAAGATGTTATCCAGTGATGGTAACTGAGTACTAGTGATTCTACCAGCCATTCTGATGATGCGCTTGAGGGTCTTCTTGTCCTCAGAAGAGCAGCCGGAGTACCCCACTGTAATGCAGTATGTGATAACAGATTCTATGGTGCACCTGTAAAAATTGACAAGCAGCTGTTTTGGGAGTTGTGCTTTCTTCAGACTCCTCAGAAAATAAAGCCTCTGAAGACCTTTTTTGGTAATTTCTGTTGTGTTTTTTTATCCATGATAGGTCCTGACTAATATGAACTCCCAAGAATCTGAAACTTTGAACTATTGCCACGTTTCCACCATTAATGCTAATGGGATGGTGTCCATTTTGTTTCTTCTTCCTAAAATCCAGAATTAGCTCCTTTGTTTTCTTGGTATTGAGTATGAGTATGAGGAGTAGAAGTTATAGAAGGGTTTATTGCGTAATACTTGGAGGAATCCAAGAATATTTTATGAATATTTCAACTTTATCTGCACCCTTCAGGAGCTTATAAACCTCACCACTTCCCCGTTCCCTCTCTGTTGTTACAGCCAATACTATTCATATAGAACAAAGCTTTAATCCCATAACTGAAGCTGTTCACACAACCTACAACCCAAATCCTTTCTGTTGTCAGGGATCCAGAGCTAAACCTTTTACACTCATCTACATAACTGCTGAATCTCATTAAATGGGACTGAGGATATAGAATGTCATATTTTATTTTTATTACATTCTCTTCTCTCTGCTGTCACATTACGAGCCCTCAGCAGATTCCAGAACTTTTTTCTAATGCATCACACACCTAATAGCTTAAAAAAAAAAAAGTTTCAAAACTTTCAAAGAGACAAATTTAGGCTCTTGATGAGTAGAACTGAGATGCTGGTATGGTTTTGCAGTATTACAGTTTCTATTATTTAATAGCTCTGTTCCACTTAGGTAGTCAACCATGCTTTCGGCTGTTCCAGTAGTCATTCTCATTATAGGGCTCTGCGGTGAAGCGTGACATCTCGAGATACCAGCTAGGTTCAATCTATATAGAACATGTGCAAACTTAAATGACTTTGCCATGTTTTTAGAACTTTTACTAAATTTGGAAGAATTCTTGACACACTCTTTAGGAAGTTGTAAAATAAGGTCAAATAACTAGAAAGATGAAAGTAAGAAAGACCAGTGGGACTTGGGAATTGTATGTTTGACTCGGTAAGTAGATCCTGAAAATATCTAGGGCACCATGGGACACTTGTGGAGGGTAAGGATATAGATACAATTGAATGTGGTATTGTTGGAGTGTTGGAGTGACCAAAGATGGGAGGGAAAAAACACAAGGGACACTGCTAATCTCAATTCCTAACCTCATTTGCCACAATGCTCATGGATTATAGGGAGGTCCACCAGCTAGAAATCTCTAGCATCCTGTTCCCTGCAGCCCTTCTTAAACACTTTCAGCTGCAAGGCATTCTTCCTTCTTAAAGTGGTTCTCCGGGAATTGAGGAAATGAAAATACTTCAATGTTACTTTATTATAAATATATTCCCAATTATCTTTCATTAGTTATAATGGCTTGTATTGTCTTGGGGGCAATCATCAGGAGAAATAAATGTCCGCCATCCTATTAGTATACACAAAACCTGTCCTAATCTCACAGGAGGACAAGTTACTTTAGAACATTGAGGTAAAGAGCTGCCTCCTCTCTGCTCTACCTGTCAGGGATTATGATACTTGTCAGGGATTATGGATCTCTGTAGGAATGGAGGTCATGAGGAAACATGAAGTACAGAGAGGAGGTTGGGGTGAGACTAATGAGCAGCAGCACATCTACGCAGTCTTTATTACTACAGCCCCACATTACCACAGTCTGTCCTGTCTGTCCTCTGTACTTCACGTCTCCTCATGAAATCCATTCCTATTTTATCAGCTGTATTTAGGTTCATAATCCCTGACAAGTAGAGCAGAGAGGAGGATGAGGCAGCTCTATAAAGTGACTTGCCCTGTGTGATTAGGACAAGTTTTGTGTGTACTAATAGGACAGCGGCCATTTTGTTTTCCCTGATGATTGCTCCCTAGACAAAAGGAGCCATTGTATCTAATGAAAGGTATTTGGGAATGTATTTATAATAAAGTAATATTTCAGCATTTTCATTCAGTTCCTGGAGAACCCCTTTAAATCAAAATCTGACGAGGAAAGTCAGGACAACCCCATACACATTAGACAGTCATCTGTTCTTGCAAGAATCCATTATTACGAAAAGTTCAATGCAATGTATATAGGCAGGGGCGTAGCTAAAAGTAGTGTTGAGCGCGAATATTTGAATATCGAATTTTTTTCGCGAATATCGCCACTTCGCGAATTCGCGAATATTTCGGATATAGTGATATAAATTCGATATTTCGAATATTCTTTTTTTTTTTTTTATTGTTATATTTTTTTCTTTCCCACTTCCCTAAAGTTGTTCTTACCTGTCCTTTGTATTCCTGGCTTCCTGGCTTCTCCAGTCAGTGCCCGTTTGCCGCTTCTGCCGACTTCCGTGCTCATGGAGCATCCCCATCACCATGGGAACGTCTCCATATACTAGAATGTACTGTCGGATTTGAGAATTACGTTGAAATCGCAATTCGATTAATTCAAGTTATAAAAATCGAATTTCGATTTTAACTTAGCACTGCTATATTCCATATTCGTTAATTCTAGCCTAATATGGACTATAGCAGTGCTAATTTAAAATCTAAATTCGATTGTTATAACTTGAATTAATCGAATTGCGATTTCAACTTGGACCTGGTTTACTATGGTTGGCTTGGTAGAATTAGCGAATATGACGAATATATTCGTTATATTCCACAAAACGAATATAACGAATATATTCGTCATATTCCACAAAACGAAGATAACGAAGTATTCTGCATCTTCGTTTTAGCTACCTATTCGTCAACTTCGCTAATTCTAGCAATGATATAGGAAAGTTGACTATAGAGACAGCTGTGTTTAATTCGCTATGCGATTATATGACTGCTTTTTTTTTATAAATAGTATAATTATAATAATTATCAGGTATTATAATTATTCTATTTATTTAAAAAAAAAGCAAAGTAATATAATCGCATAGCGAATTAAACTTAGCTATCTCTATAGTCAACTTTCCTATATCATTGCTAGAATTAGCGAAGTTGACAAATAGGTAGCTAAAACGAAGATGCAGAATACTTCGTTATCTTCGTTTTGTGGAATATAACGAATATATTCGTCATATTCGCTAATTCTACCAAGCCATTGAAGCCAATCATATAGTAAACCAGGTCCAAGTTGAAATCGCCATGCGATTAATATAACTCGAAGTACAAGGTCGGTGAGTTAGTGGACGGCGAGATGACGTGAGCACGTCGCGTCTCGTTCTCCCCTCTGTGCTGGCCTCCTCCCTCCGAGCTCCCGGCTCTGAACATCTGATGCCGAACAGCTGATGCCTTGAGCCGCGTACCTGGTCTGGCCGTTTGAATTGCTCCCGCATGTTCTCGGAGGTCGCTGTCGGAGGACGCCTGGCTGCCGCTGCTGGTTGCTGCTGGTGCGGGTGTTCCGCTCGCCTGTTGTGCCCCTGGACCCGGCCGCCTCGCTGCTCCGCTTCCTGTCCTTGCTAGCTGCTGCCCTGCCGTTTCACAGCTCCCCCTGCCACTGCACCATCTGCTCCTCCGGACTTCCACCTTCCACCTTGCTGCTCCTGTCTGCCATTGGACTGCCTGCTACCCGGACGGATCCCTCGCTGCCACTCCACACCCATACTGCCGTTTCCCCTTCCCTTGGTTTCGAACTGCTGTTGCAACTACGGCGGGGGTCGGGACTAAGGCACTGGACACGTGAGAACCGAGTTTGATTTATTTTCTACTCGCCGTATTGCTGATCTTTCCGCCTCACTACTACAATGAATGTATAACTTTTGTTGAAAAGTTTGGGTTTGCCTATTGCCCTTTTTCCCCCCTCCTCTCCTCCTCTGCGGTGCCTACTGCGGTGCCTACTGAGGGGAGAATATTGGAACCAACAGGGGGGAAAGGGGAAAGGAAAGGAAAATTTTGGGAGAGAGAGAGGTGGGGGAAGGGGAAGAAAGGAGGGAAAAGGGGGAAAGGAAAACAGAAAGGAAAAAAAAGAAAAAGAAGGGGAAGAAAGGGGGGAAAAAAATAAAAAAGTGGGGAAAATGGCACCAAAACGATGCTCAGCGGACTCCTCTGTTATTAAGCTGGGGGCCAAGACTCCAGAGAATAAAATTGACAAGTTTTTGAAATCGCCCTTTCTAGGACGGATTAGAGGATGCAGATCAGGGGGCAGGTGAGGAAGGTCCCTATGCACAAACACGAACTGAATATGACCCATTTGTCTTGGATAAAATCCTCTGTGCTGTGGAAAACAATGGCACTATAGTCCAAGGAATGTCCACTCAATTGGGGTCCGTACAGAGCGATATTTCTCTAATAAGAGAAGACCTAGCAAAGATACGGGATCGAGTCCTTAGTGTGGAAAAAATTGTTGACTCCTTGCAAACTGACATGGGCATGCTAAAATCTAAAACGCTACTTCTGGCCTCAGAAAATCAAGCACTCCAAAATAAGCTAGAGGACCTAGAAAATAGGTCAAGGCGTAACAATGTCCGTATAATTGGATTTCCAGAAGGAGCTGAGGGCCGACATCTAGAGGAACAAATTAAAGATGTGGTCAGGCACAGTCTCGGCAGCGATAATTTCTCTTCCATGTTTCAAATAGAAAGAGCCCACCGAATTCCAGGAGGGAAGCCTACACCAGGAAGATCGCCGCGCGCAATTTGAATTAAATTGCTACTGTCCGCCGATAGAGACATGATCTTGAAAAGAGCAAGAGAATGCTCACCTATTGAATATCAGGGCACCAAATTGCTCTTTTTTCCTGATTTTGCGCGACAGACTCAGGAAAAAAGAAGAAACTTCATAGAGATAAAGAAACGCTTGGCGGCTAAGGAGATCAAATATTCCCTACAGTATCCAGCGAAATTAAGAGTAATCCATAAGGGGACTTCCCTCTACTTTGAGACACCACAGCAAGCGCTAGACTGGATGGATCAAACAGGCATCTGAAATCGCACACTATTATGATTGAAGGGATGGAAGGGAGGGGGGGTTAGGCCGGGGGAGAACGGCCGGAGGTTAGAGGTTCGCTGATTAGCTCGGGCGGATCAAGGGAGAAGGGGGGGGGGAGGGATCCCACCTTGCAGGAACGGGGTGTTTTTTTTTTTTTGTTGTTTTTTTTTTTTCTCTTGTTATAACTGATGTCCACTAGGATTGTAGCTTGGAATGTCAGAGGGCTCGGGGAAAGGGTTAAAAGGCAAGCGATTATGGATGCAGCAAAGAGATATCTTCCAGCAATCATCTGCATAGTTGAAACTCATCTAACTAAAGAAACCCTGTCCCGTCTGACAACGGGATGGCAGTCTCAATCATATCACTCCACCTTTAGCGGCTCCTCCAGGGGGGTTTCGGTTCTTATTCATAATTCCATAGATTTCACCCTTATAAAATCACATATAGATGACCAGGGCAGATTTATTTTCTTACATGGCAAGCTGCATGGCCATAGTTATATTCTTGCCTTTTTTTACATACCTCCGCCATTTTGAATGTACCCACTGCTTCAGCTAATGCTTTTTTTCGAAAAGAGACCAGAATGCCGCTTAATCCTGATGGGGGATTTTAATGCGGTTATGGACCCCAACAAAGATAGATTCACATTAGACGCAGAAAGGGGGAGGAATTTTTTTAATTCTCCGTTGCCTCAGTTTTGCTTAGAGGTGGGACTGGTAGACATATGGGAACATTTTTGCAGAGGAAAGAGAGTTTATTCCTGTGTTAGCAGGGGCGGCAGAGCAATGTCCAGGATCGATCTAGCATTCACCAATGAGAGCAACCTGAGTAATATCCGTAAGATGCGATATGGGGTGAGAACAGTTTCAGACCACACACCCGTTCTAGTTGAGGTTGGCAGCGTGGAGAATAAGGACAGTAGGGGGCTAGGATTTAAGTTGAATCCATATTGGCTCACTATTATGGACAATCTTCAGTCGATTAAACTACTGATGTCCTCCTTTTGGGAGGTGAATCTACCCTCTGCTAACATCAACATAGTATGGGATGCCTTTAAAGCATTTCTGAGGGGGGTTTTTATAAGTGAGATTGCCGCAGTAAAGAGAACGTTTAGGAAGAAAGAGCAGGAACTGGACAAGACGGCTGCCCTTACAGCAGAGCGATATGCTAGCCAGCCTACTGAATACAATAGGGAAGAGATGCAGAAGGCTAGTTGTGCCCTGGGGAAATATGTAATAGAGAAGGCAAACCATAGGGTATTCTTTAAGGGGCTTAATTATTTCATCGAGTCTGGACGCCCGGGTAGGCTTTTAGCTAGAATAATTTCACAACAGGAAAAAAAAAAAATCTATTACTTCGATCCGCAACGTAGAGGGGGAAACTATAGCAGATTTGGGGGGAATTGGGAATACCTTTTTACAATACTTTGCTCAGATATATAGATCCTCCCCAGGTCTGTCATCTGAACTGGCGATGCGGTTCCTGGAGAGAATTCCACTTCCTACTTTAAATGAAGCTCAAAAGGAATATTTGGAGGAGGGGCTGTCCCTCACGGAGCTGCAGGAGGCCCTTGGATCCATCTCGGGGAACTCATCGCCAGGATTGGATGGCCTTCCATATGAGGTCTATCGCAAGTATGGTGAGGTGATTCTCCCCAGGTTGCTACAGGTCTTTTCCCAAGCAATACAGGAAGGGCAACTACCATACTCTATGATGGAGGCCCTTATTGTTTTAATTCCAAAAAAGGATAAGGACCCGGCAGAACTGAGCTCCTATACACCAATATCCCTATTAAACACCGATGCTAAGTTACTATCAAAAGTCCTGGCTAGGAGTCTCTCGCGGGTTATGCCCACCATTATCCACCCAGATCAAAATAACTTCATGCCAAAAAGGGGTACCCATAACAATCTACACAGGCTATTCATGAATATTCAGTCCCCGGGGCATGGTGCCCGCTCCATCCTGTCGTTGGATGCAACTAAAGCCTTCGACAGGGTGGAGTGGATCTTTCTCTGGGAGGTCATGAAAAAAATGGGCTTTGGTCCAAGATTCATGGGGATGGTCCAGTTACTCTATAATTCTCCTGCTGCTAGGATCAGGATCAATGATTTGACGACAGAGAGTTTTACCTTGGGACGGGGCACCCGTCAGGGTTGTCCCCTCTCCCCTTTTCTATTTAATATTTATATCGAACCTTTAGCTGCCATGATAAGACAGGACCCGGAGGTGGACGGTTTTGGCATAATGGGGAAGCATGACCGAGTATCCCTTTACGCAGATGACATCCTGGTCTTTATCCATCAAACAGACACCACTCTCCCTCGAATAATGGACCTTGTTGGTCTTTTTTCCGATCCGTCTGGACTGCAGATCAACTGGGATAAGACCGTTCTCCTCCCTATAGATGAGCTGCGAGGTGAATGGAATAACCAATTAACAATTTCTGATTCAATAAAGTATCTGGGGATAACAGTTTCTGCCAAACCTCAGGAATATTTACAACATAACCTGATTCCTTTGCTGATGAAGTTGAGAGCCAAAATTAAGATATGGCAAAAAATCCTGCCAGCAAGAGCGGACAGAATTTCATTAATAAAAATGGTAGTGCTGCCCCAGGTTCTTTATGTCCTGCGCAACTTGCCCATATGGATCCCAGACAAGTATTTTAGATTGATAGATCGTATGATCAATGATCTATTATGGGGGAGGAAGCGCGTGAGACTGAAGGCACTCTATTTTTCCATGCCTTACAATCATCCAAATTGGGATAAGATAGGGGAAAGCTTAAAGCTGGTTTCACACAATTTTAACCACATTGTTGTACAATTTAATATTTTGCACAAAATT